>NC_045693.1:8277084-8584109 GCF_003331165.1 Xiphophorus hellerii
ATAAAAATTATTCCTATATAAATAGAATAATGTAATTGCCTAAAACACAATTACAGAATTATTTTAGTGAATGCTTGATCATTTGTAGCAGAGGATGAATCGGCAGCTAAAAAAGTACTTCAACCATGTGAAAAGTTTAATCCTTTATGCTTGACTGATCAATACAGTGGAGGGATAATCTGTTGATTATTTTTGGGATTTACTGATTAATAATTGAACAACAAAAGGTGCTTAATTGGAGATTTTCTTTCAACCAGGTGAAGCTAAACCTTTGTCACTTGAGTTCTGGGTAGAACATATTTACAGACAATGGAGATTTTATTTTAAATCCTAAAAACATGTTGACATTTATTGTACAGTTTTGGTTTGTTGTTGTTCTTTCAGCAAATGGCCTGTTTTATAGTCTCAATACTTCAGTTCATGATCAATCAATTACAAAATTAGTTGATTAATTGTTTCAGTCCTACTATGATTTGTACAGCAGCACACAGGAACATGTTTACTAAAATGAACAGTGACGATATGATTATATTGAATTTAATCAAACTTATCTGATTTAAATTTGTACCTATATAACTGTGGACTGGAAATAGTTGCAATAAATGTAATGTTTCTAAAATATAACATAATTACACTGAGCTCTTATGATTTATTCACAATACATAACCAGCTCCCACCTACCTGGATTTCCAACTCTGTTTTGTTTACTGTACAAATATTTACAACTTACATCAAGTAAAAACAGCAACTATCTGTTGTTTATGTGATGATAGACAAGCACAAAACTCTATATGCTGTGGTGTTGCTAACAGAGTTTGCTTGGGTTTGCAGGTATAATCACGACTCTGTTGGGTTTGTGTACATGCGCTGTGCATGTATTTATGCAAGACATTCCACGGGAGCTGAGATTCATTCCTAAGGCCTGTGGCTTTATGGTACGCCTGGATCATCTATGAAATATGCATGGCATGAGCCAACCTGAGACAGCGGAGGAGAGGAAGGAGAGACGTAGCTCCCCTGTGAGGTCACATGGGGCGCTAGAGGAAGACTTGTCATGAAGAATTACGCTCCAACCTGGCAGAGCTCTGCACCCTGAGGTGTCATAGCAAACTGTCTCTACAGTAACAAGGCCTCCATCCCTGTTGTTTATCTCTCTGGCTGAGGCGCTGCTCATTAGAGCCTACTCAAAGCAGATGCCCAACAACTGCGTGAGTGCTCTCACTCTGCATTTCAGCGAGTCATTTAAGGTGCGAGAGATGAGTGTACAGATGTGCTGGTGAGGGGTGATGCACAGATAATGATGCTGGGCTTGTAAACACGCCTACAGATGTACTCAAATTATAAAGACTCCAGAAGATAACAATTGGTTGCTCTTCCTGTTCAAGGTCAACAGCTTTGACAACTTGGTTGGGGGGAGGGAACGGAGGATAAGTCAGCAACGAGGACCCGGGGCCAGACACTTAGACTGAGTCACTGAAAGCAAAACGGACAAGGAATCTGCGACTCAAGAGCCAAAATAATTTCAAGGAAATGTCCAATTTATGGGCAGATAAAAAGAAAAAAAAAATAGATTATAGAAGGATTTCGTTTAAGAGTTCTTCCAATGTGGTTTAAAATTTTACACAGCACTGAATTGGCTCTTCTAAAAGTTTTAAATTATATATATTTTTAGCTACACACTCTGGTAACTGTGTAGTTATTTTCAGTTTAGATTTAACTGCTGCATTTGATGCAGTGGAGCACAACGTTTTACTCTCTCATTTGGCACAGTGGGTGGGCATTAGGAAAACACCAAAGGACTAGTTCAAGTCCTACTTAACTAATAAGATCCTCTATCATACAGGTGTCACACTCCAGTCCTCAAGAGCCGCTGTCCTGCAGTTTTTAGATGTACCACAGGTACAAAACACTGGAATGACATGGCTTAATTACCTCCTCCTTGTGTAGACAAGTTCTCCAGAGCCTTGCTAATGACCTAATTATTCTATTCAGGTGTGGTGCAGCAGAGATGCATCTAAAAGTTGCAGGACACTGGCTCTTAAAGACTGGAGTTTGACACCCTTGCTCTATGTGGGGTAGCACCTGGCTTGGTTTGAGGCTCCCTTCTCTTTGCCTTATGTTTCTGCTTGGCTCCACATTAAAGAAGCATGGTGTGCTCTTCCACTGTTATGCAGATATCCATCCTACATAAAAACAACGATGGAAACTGTTTAAATCCCATTGTATGAAACACAATCTCGCTGTGCAATCATTGCCTTTTTGTCAGGTCTAAATACCTATTAGAGACAATTTAAACAAATACAGGAAAGACAAGAGAGTTAGATTCTGTTATACTCGCGAGGAGAGCAGACAGAGATGTGCTTTTAGTCACAAATCTCCAACCACTCTGCCACACATCTGTCTGTTCCTCTCTTTTATTGATCTTTAGGAAACCCTGCCACACGGGGCGCTGCAACTCTAAAAGGGTGGAGTCAAAGCATTCATCACATGGTTGCAGCGCTAAATAACATTCACTTCTAGACACATGTTATCTATATTCTAAATCTTTCTTTCTCCAGGCACGGTGTTGAATAAGGCACGTTTGCATAGCTTCAAAGCAACGGCTTTGTATCACAAAAAAGCACAGAGCAGAGTTTATTGTCAGGCATGTAAAACTCTGCTGGGAGCATTTAACACCTCTGTCTTGTAGGAAGTCCTGCAAGGCAACAGCTGCTGAGAGTAGCTGTCACCTCTATTTCCCAGGGAAGTCTCAGGATAGAATCAAAGTTATTTAACACACAGAAACATTATCTAAAATGTAACTACAAGGCTACATGATACAACAAATATTTGATAATTACTAATACAATTTACCTAACACTTTTCTATTGCCCTTCTATAAACAAAAAAATCAAGTCATTTTCACGTAAATAGATTAGGAACGGAAAAGGAAAAAAAACTGTTTTGTTCTCTTCTTTGCATTAAAAAAAATTGTTTAGATGTAACACACACCAGAAAGTTCACGTTTTGTGTTTTCAACACTTCCTTCCACTTGTTAGGTGTGTCCCACACATGGATTGCGGTGAGCTGAAAACATGGCTTCTTATGGTTTTCTTTCATCAATATCACAAACTTTACTGAAGGTTGTAGTGGTAATATTTGCAAGACATTAGAGTACAAATGCTTTTGAAAAGCCCTGCAAATATCTCAAGCTTAATAAACAATAGAATCTAACAACTGGTTGCAATCTACTATCCAAATAAACCCCCAGTGAAACAATGCAGTGAAGTCTGTTGGATGAATTTCCTTTTTCACATTCATCCTGTTTATTATTAAACAGCCGCTCATTCTGCTCCTCTAACAGCTCCATTCACAGTTCAGGTTTCTCCAGCTGTCAAAGTTGCAAACAGAGGATACTCTTTCATAACCTATTAAATGGGGGAGAAACACTCCCCGTAATTCCTCTCAGAGTCTACGACGAAGTGGCCTGGCCCTTGACGCCATAATTAGGGACGTATGATTATTATGTTGGGAGGCAGAACAGGAAACACGGTCGTCATAATAGACGAACTGTGTGGATAGATACATCCAACATTCATTGGTAAGTTGAATGTGTGTGACTTTCATTCAGCGAGGCAAGTTGTTGCCATGGTGAAGGGTCTTTGCAGCAGTAAAACAGTGAAAAAGTCATTACCTTGACAAGTAGTGGGCAGGATTTGAGTGGCAGAGCCATGTGTGTTGGGATTGTTCTGGTACTGTAAACACCAACACACCCTCCGCGGTCTGGGGCAGCTGTCAGGACGGGTCAGATTTTATCAGCCGTGTCCTACAGAAGTCATCAAACGGAGCAGTGGGAAATCAAGAAGATGTTTGTGATGAGGAAGACTCCTTAGGAAAATGAAAATCATCGTCAAGATGAATGAACTGTGACAGGAGCAGAAAAAGTGGAGCTGCACTAGTGGCTTCTGCTGGATAAATGTAGGTTAAGGACCGCGTGACCAAAGCAAAGATGGTGCACACATGTGCATGCCGACATGTGCCATTTGACTCATTTCTGCAAGTTATATCCCCAAATCCAGAACAGAGCTGTCCAGCATCTTCTGAGACTCACACAGAGAAACTAATGGTTGAGAGGCCTGAGCCCAGGGTCTCTGCTGGAGACCACTGACCAAACAGGACAAAGGGGTTTCAGACAGGGGCTAAAACCTCTATTAGTGAAAACAGAGGGGGGATAATTTCTCTTGAATAACTGAGACAGGATTAGCCCACCCACCACTAAAGGCAAGACAAATTAACTCACTCTTCAGTGGGGGAAGGGCAACAGTCCATGTACAGTGCATACGGAGCACCCACCCCTCCTTACAAGATGCATTTACTGCCATGCACGCAAACTTGCACACACATCACTGAATGCACATGCAGGATTAATGCCAAAGGGGCTGACGTTAAAGCTGCAGAGGGCTCCATCGTCCGATTAATCCATGTTGTGTAAATATGGCACAATTCATAAAAACAAGGCTGGATCCTCCTCCAGGAACAAGGCCAACATGTAGCATCAAGTCATGGTTACACTTTGCTTCCTGCAAGAAATTTAATTAGAAACTTCTCATTATTTGGCTTGAGGTTTCTTTTTGAGCACCTAAACAAAGCGATGTTTGGTTTAGTTGCAAGTAAATATTTAAATCTGATCAGAATAATTCCGGTTATATTTGAGAATAAGTCTTTGTTTAAGAGCACTAACAAAAGGTAGGTCCGTCATACTATTCACAATTTTATTTTTAACATTTACTCATACATTGATAACTGATGTGGCTAAAAAGTATCAGGTAAACATTTTTAAACGTATACTAGTAAATATTCATATACCAACATGACCGTGTTTATCCTAAGGACATTTGTTTCAGATTCAATTCAAAGATATGTCATAATCTCCGAGGGAAATTAAATGTTGCAACTCATATTATTCATGTTTCTTCAAAGTGCTGTAGATGCTGATGGCTGTGGGCAGAAAGGATCCCCTGCTGCAGTCTGTATTACAGCAGTTCTGAAGACTCCTCTGACTGAAGACACTGTTGTTGTATAGCAGTCTCATAAATCAAATGCCCAGGATTGTTGGTAATCTAAGAAAAAAAAAAAAGTAGTTGACAGGAACTTTTTGTTTTATATAAACGATTCTGCTTCAAATCGGAAAATTACAACCGACTGTGATGAGTTTGGTTAACATCAGCAAAACAGTACAGTCGCAATAAATCCACATTTTTCTTATTCCTCTTGTTCTCATTTATACTTCCAGTTTTATGAGCTAAATTTAGGACACTAATCTAGGTGAGGTGTGAACATCTTCTGCAGTGAGCTCATGAAACTTACAATATAATGGCCAACAATTACTGCATCAAATGCAGTGCTGTAATATTAATGCGCACTGATTTTAGAGCTAACTTTAGCAGCTAGCGATGCCCATATTATCGAATTTAATTATCAATGTGTGCAATATGCCAGTCGCAAAGGACTGTTTGATTGCAATAACGGGTAGGATATTATGTTTCAATGCAAATTCTGCATGTGAATCATATTTCAGGAAAACATGGACTAGTCGTAATAAATATCTCAATATTCAGAAATATTTTCACATTTATGTCTTTCTGATATCGCACAGCCCTACTGAGAACATTAGCATGAAGCTTTTTTAAATTTGTTTTGAAACGTCTGCTGTGTCTAAATTCGACACATTTGGGAAAAGAAACTGCTGCTCTTATATAAACACATACTCCAGATACATTTTTTTATTTAGCTTTCTTTCCTCTAAAGCCTTTTATCAATAAGAAAGAGTTATTTTAAGTGCGTGGGAATAATGTTAACAACTTGGCAGATAAATACAGTTTATTCTGGATCATAATGGAAACTCTGAAGAACTGGCCGTTCTCGTCTAACTCGTTCTCGTTTTCATGACTTTAATCTGTGGGAGTGTGTCAGTTGATCTTTATCGACACGCTGGATCATCTGCAGTTTCAACAAAACTGCAGCCATCTTCAAATTCAAAAAACCGACGTACCACTCTGGTCTTTCTGGCTAAAACTATTTAAAGATGGTGCTCAAAATCACTCCGCCTGCCTCTTCTCGGGCAGAGGGGGAGGTCTGAACTCTCATCTGTTCCTGTAATCAGCCTTTGAACAAGCATCATCACTGCAAAGAAAAACCTCCTGAAACCATCTGAATGTAGCCAAAGAGGAGAACATGTTCCAGATGGAGACATTTTTCATCTGGTTTTCCTTTTTTTCTTCCATCCCCTCTACTGCTATCTTTGCAAAGGCTGAGACGCACAAAAGGCTTTTCAGCAACAACTGGTACCTGAGGGCTCTGTTATTTATCCCACACAGAGCTTGGTTGAATTCCCCTGGCATCTTCTGAAACAAGGAGACCCACTCATGTTCAGTTATGAGGTTAAACTAAATTAAGAATCTGGCGTGCCTCCCGTCTAGAAGGCACAAAAAGTTTACAAAGCTGCTGGGTAAAAAAGCCAGCGCAAAGAGGGCAGTAATGAACTAAATCTAAATAATTACGGTATATAGCCAGGAGGTAAATTACGCCCGCCAGCGAGTTCTCGACAAAAGCCTTTTGAGGGATATATGGGAAAAAACGGTGTTACACAACAGGGATAAAAATGCAAACAACAAGAAACACATGCTTGGTGGCACACGTATCCGGTTTCCAGTAGAAAGAAGACGCCACAAAGAACAAGGCAACAAGGTGGAAACATTCCTCTAACTCATGAAGCCCGTCACCCAATATGCCGACTTTTGTTCAGGTTTTTAACCAGGAACTCGACACTTGGCCTTGGTGTCATTAAATAGCGCTCTAAACGTTTTCACATCTCTTTGTGTTCTTCACATTTTGTCACATTACGACCAAAAAAGTGGTGCATCAATGTGAAAACAATATATCTGCATCAGTTAAAAGTGAATAAATATTATCAAATAATGTTTTTTTTTAAAATATCTTGTTGCCATCTGTGTTTCTGGAGGGGAACTGCCGTGTAGTATTTGTTCAGCGTTGTTACCGTGATTGTGATGCAGCGTAGGTTTGTGGTGTTTTCACACCTGATGGTTCGGTAGACTCGGTTTGATTGTGGACCAAAATTGCAATATTTGTTAGGGAAGCTGGATGGTGCTAAATTGGGTAAAGACTCACTTCCAAGCAGGACAATAACCAAAAACACACAGTCAGAGTTTTAATTGATCAAAGGATGTCCATTTGTTAAAATGGCCTAGTCAAAGTACAGACTTACAACTGTACTTTACAGGTACAGATCCATGACAAAATGTGGACAAAAGATGTGAATACTTTGTGAGACAATGTGAAGCTCCATCAGTCAGTAAATTTTCACTCAAAACATTTGACATGTCATTTTTGTAAACGAGGTTGATAAGGCGTTAAAGGTGAACACTCACATTTGATATTAAAGGAGGCCTTAGTGGAAAGCTGCGTCATTCCAGTGGCGTAGTTCAGCACCTGGCAGGAAAAGTTGCCGGCGTCCAGCTGCCGATCCACCGCCGTGAACTTCAGGTTCCCCCCTTCTTGAAAGCGCCGCTCTGTGTCCGTCAAGCGCTTGTTGCCCTGATACCAGCTGTATGTGATGTTGGTCGGATCGCTGACTTCACAGCGCATCATGGCGCTGCGGCCGTGCAAAGCATCCTGGGACATGGGCTGCTTGGTGAACTGGATTGAAACTGCCTGAATGGACAAAACTGGAAAAAAGAAAGAAAGAGGGAGAGAAGGGGGGAAAGTAAATGACAAGAGGATTACGACTGGGCTGCTGTTAACATTTTATAGCTTTTTTCCATTCATTAAGAGTATGCCACAGCAACCACTTAGCCATGTGGAAGAATGTGATGTTGAGACAATAATGACTCAGGGTAAATTATTATGCTGTAAAAAGATCAGACCCGACTTAGAGATTTTTTTTTTCCCCCCATTAGTGACGCCTCGTTGCGAGTTTGTCGCACATCGCATCAGATCAGGCTACTTTAAAAGATAAAAAAAAAAAACTCCCTGTATTTTCTTGGACTCATAAAGCTTTTATTTTTACATCATGTTGCTGTACACAAGATCACTTTCAGCTTCATTTACTCCCGCTGGCCACATCTAAATTGAGAAAATGCTGATTTTTGTTCACTTTATTGTAAACAGATAGACCAGGGGCATGTTTGATTTGTATAAAATAACAAAAAGCTAATCTTAGAGAAGAATGTTATGTAAAAAAAACAAAACAACTTTTGTTCAGCTTCATATGATGTCATGATGTTATTCCCACATCATATACAACCTGGAGTGTTGCTTTGATTCTTTCATGCATGTTTGTGAATCCTTTAATCTCATATGGCAGCCATTTGATGGTGCCTTAATGACTGCCAATACGAAGCGCTGTCTATTTATCCAAAGCTCCTCCTCGGAGCTACAGTCTCCAGCTGAGCTCCTGCCTATTTTTCTATAGTCAGCAATTCTCCAAACAACCATTAGATACCAAAATCCATACCAAGGCATTTGCTTAGTAAGCATACCAGAAAAAATGCTTTTTTTTTTTGTTGCTATAATCACAAAGCTTGCCAGAAACTACCGAGACTTTAACTGGAACTGTGTGCTTTGATCAAACAAGACAGAGCTTTTTGGAAGTAGGTGAATAAAACGAAGGGTGACTATATGGGAGAAACCTCCAAGAGCAGCTCTACCCTGCTGAAACCCTTCAGAGCAGTGAAATGGTACAGATCCAGCTCACTCGTGCAGAGATGTACCTACAAAATTACTTCCTGCAGATCTTTTCACCTGGAAACTGACTCGGGCCACCATTTTGGCAAAAATACCACAAGGCAATTTCTTTTATCCATCTCAGATTAAAAGTACAAAAGTATCCCAGAAATACAGTTTTCATCAGAAAAATTACAGAAAAATTCTATTTAATCTGTGAAGTCCCGTCACGTTTGAGCGACTGCCACAGGGAACTGCTAACCATCTTCATGCAGGTCGCCTGCCTCCCGCAACACAATGTTATCATACCAGATGTCAAAGCTTGTTATCAGAAGGAACGGTCCATCACTAAAGTCGATTAAGCATACCTTCACCTGCTTACTAAGGTGGCGAAGGGTGTGTGCTTGTGTGTGTGTCGGGTGTTACGAGTTTCTTAAGGGAGTGAAGCAAATCCTTTAATAATGCTACATAAAGGAGGCTGTTGAAGATGAGCCAGTGTTTGACCCTTCATATCCCACCACTCCTACCCCACTGCACTTATTACTTCAAGTTCACCTTTGTCTCAGCTGCAGGTGGCTGGATCTGACAGGTGTGGCAGAGCTGAAGAGAATTCCTGGTCAAACAAGGCATCTTTTATAGAGTGGACTATGGCTCAGACTGCAGGGACAAGAGCGAAGCATCAATGCCTCTTCTGCAGGACAGCACTGACAACTGCACAGGAATAAGGTCTTTGTTCACGAAACTACCACAGGATCAACCTCACAGGGTTTAATTTTGTATCCAAGCTAATTTTGAAGTGGATATAAATATTGAAACCTTCACTTGTATTCAGTCAGTCTGTGCTCCTCGGTCTTCATAATGTCGTTTGTTCACTAATGTTCCCCAACAAACATCCGAGGCCGTTACAGAACTGCGATTAAAATACAGGTGGGCTACTTACTGATTAGGTCAATTTTATTTAGTAGTTTCAGAGTGAACAGGTGAGAATGAAAACCCTATGTCCCCTTCTTTTGTGTTGCTCTACCACATAAAATCTCAATAAAATACATCAAAGTTTGTCAATGTAAAACAACAAAATGTGGAAAAGTCCAAGGGGTGTGAATACTTCTGGAAACCAGTGAACATGAAGTTTAAGGCCTGTTGGGTTACCTTGTCTGAAAATGTTTGGGATTTGTGGCAAAATATATTATATAAACAGTAATATATCATCCTTACAACATCTGGATTGTGGTGTTAAACGGAGACGCCGTGTGATTTATTGCACCAAGGATTGTAACATATTCTTCACTCCTAAACAATTTCGCCATGAGGGAGCAGATTTGTCCCATCTGTGTAAAAAAAACCAAACCGGGATGAAAAGCAGCATATGGGCCGGAGAAAACAGCCTAATGATCCGACATCAACTTAAACAAGTCATCGAGAAACGTGCAGAGATGGAGGAGCTGTGGCAACAGCTGCATCCTGGGAGAAAATGGCTGCTTCCAACACAAGCAGTATGGCTTTTAGGTGGAGATGCAACAGCTCACAGGCATCCAGTTGATGTTTTTAGACAGAAAGGATGACTTCCGGGAGAAGTCTCAGCACAGGCGGATAAGGTGTCACATGTTGCATGATGACAGACATGAAAGGGAGTCTTCAAGTAAGGAGGGGGGGGTTTGGCTCTCACATTTGAAGAAGTCTGCCAAGTTTACTCTCTGTTCAAACAGAGATGGCAGCGTGACCTATATTCCTGACTACCAGGCATGAACAAAGCGTTAACAGTATGAACATCATTGTATAAACAAAGAACAAAACCACAGCGGCCATTTCGGACCTCCTCCTCCTCTACAAAAAGCCACTCAGACATATAAACTTCACCGAAGCTCTATCTGTCGGACTGAATTAACAGCTAAATTAGGTCTCGCTCTTCTTTTATAGAGCCTTCAGAGAACTGAAGGGAAAAAAATGCCTGGGTCTACAGAGAGCAGCGCTTCAGGGGAGATAAGCCGAGGAATCTGAACTCCTCTTCAAAGACAGACCAGTTGAAAGGGAGAGTTTAAGATAAAGAACAAACAAACCCCGATAGTGGGCAAACAGAATGGAGAGGCTCCTGGAACAAACTAGCTATGCAGTAGCTGCGCTCTCAACTAATGATGTGGGGATTTTTCAGAATGCAAAAATAAAAAAAATAAAAAAAACCCTTTTAAAAAAAAATAAAGTTTAAATATTGCCCTGTTGTATTTTTTTTGTCAATGTAGTTATAACCTAAAAGACAAAAAAGGGGAAAAATTATACTTTGAATTTTAGAAAGAATATGTCAAATATATTTAGGAGCATAATTTCTTGATTATTGAAGAAACCACTAATTCTGTTGCAGAGAAAAAGGTCATGATATTATTCTGGTCTGGACGTATTCTGCAAAAGCATAGAAATTAGTTATTTTTGTTGAAGCTGGAAGAGTAAAGTTCTTGCTTGTCAAGATATGTTATACTTCTCAAAAGCTGAAGTGCAGAACTCCAAAGAAATCTTCAGAGTTTTCTTCCACTGCTGCACACAACCTTCATATTTCTTGGACACCATATTAG
Organism: Xiphophorus hellerii; assembly: GCF_003331165.1. NCBI lineage: Eukaryota > Metazoa > Chordata > Actinopteri > Cyprinodontiformes > Poeciliidae > Xiphophorus > Xiphophorus hellerii. The sequence goes on from NC_045693.1 coordinate 8,288,370, forward strand.
AAAAAATTCTGCCCAAAATATACGTGAAGAACAAATTGCAACTCCCAAACCAAGGAGAGAGAACAAATGTATCTGTTCCTGCAGATTATACATTAATCTGGTAATCAAATCGCAATTTAAGAACTGTTTTGATGACAAAATTGGAAACAATAAAACCCAACATGGAGAGGCGGTAACTAGTAATAATAATGAATCATTTGGTTTGACTGTTCGCTGCACAAAAGCTAAAAAACATAGACTGACAATGAAACTAAGTAGGAAAATTCAATTGTAAGTGATAGGTTTCAGGGATGGATCACAAATGAGCATTTATCTATGAACCAGTTTATTTTTTTTATACTAGAAATAAAATAAATAGCTGTTAAATTATCAACCAACCTCACATTTCATGTGTAAAGCTAAATAATTACACTTAGGTTTGTTTTTTCTTTGCTACATACCGTTTTAAGCCATCTGAAAAGTGAAAACCCAACACACTAGAAAAGCTGGAAGCTATAAATCAGCAACATCTTCATTGCATGTGATGATTAGACACAGGCTTTCTTTGCAACATCTATTGTTACACAAATAAAAACAGAAACCCAAGTTCGCCCGTGGCTCTGACAATAATCACCGTGCAATTGTCAAGAAAAAAACTCCAGCTGAAAACAGTTTCTGCAGAGAGATGAGAAACGATGTTTGGATTTTGATCAGAGTTTCTGGGAAGACATTGGATGAGACAGAACCGGGGGTTAAGGATGGAGACGGGAATATCTGCACACAGGGATATTGTTCTTTGGCTTGCTGCACTGTCGACCCCATTAGGCTCGGTGCGGCTGTCGGGCTGTCAGGTTGAAGATACGTTTAAGTCGCCCTGACAGCCAGAACTCGTCGTAATGAGCTCATCAGCAACCTACGTCTCTTCTTTCCCTTTGTCAGCTCTGTCTGCTGTCACAAAAATGCAGAGATTACAATGAAGCTTGCTGCACCAACACTCAGAAAAGAGCAGAATGCGAGCATGCAATAACAATACTTCCTTTTGTCTAAATAAAAACAAACCAGTTGTAGAAAGTGGTGTTTTAAGTATGCAAGATGAAAGAAAGAGGAAACGTCTTTCTTTTTGTTCAGGTCAGCAGCATAAAAGGAGATGTTATCAGTGGAAATCCTGTTATCGTGATTGTGCGTTTCCAGCAGCCCATCACACACAGCATTGTTATCTCTGAAGCGCTCTCTAAACAAGCCTCCGCCTGGTGACGATGAACAGCGGTGACACAGAGGCCTGGCTCTCCTGGAGGTTAATGGGTGAAGGCGTTCGTTCATGCACAGACACAAACAGCAACACCCACTAACACTTGGAACCAGGAACACCCACTGTGGGAGCTCAAATAACCCCAACTGCATGGTTTAGGAGCTCCTCTGCAGGCCGTGTCAACACAGGACAGCTGCTTTAAAAATGTTTTAAAGTGACGAGCTGGCAGAACAGGGAGCCTCGGAGTCGCTGAAGGTGAGAAGTGCCGGTGATGCATGAGACAGTGATTGGTGACGTTCCACTTGGCTGTTATTTTTACCTTTATGCCTCAGTGATAAATATTCCAGGATCTCATGCAAAGATGTCAAAAAAAAAAACAAAAAAAACAAAAAAAAACCCAAAACCCAACAGTCGATTTAGTGACAAGTGTCATTTCTCTCTTGTGAGGCACCGTTAATGAAAACATGACAGTTTTTCCCTCAAGTTCTCCACTTCTATAAAAAGTGTACATAACTAATACCCAGTTAAAGCTGCAACACGCAGCATCAAACATCTCAACTTTCTGATGTGAATCTGTAAACAATTAATGGGCCTAATTAAAAACTCAGTGTTTATTAAGATCTATAAGAGTGTGCATGACTTGGAAAGAAAACAAGGCATCATACTTGGCTCCTGTCAATCAGGAGGTCAAACAAGGGCCAAAACACATGAAGCAACATGAAAAAGTACATTTTTAAAAAAGATCGAGAGCAATCACAGAAGAAAAAAAAGCAGCCATCAGCAGAACTTCTAGCAGCTGCAGTTTTATACTAAATATAAAGTTTCCTACACAAGTAGAATGAAAAAATGGGATCTAAAAGTTGAAAAGGAGTTATAGACAAATTACTATTTTCTTAAATAATTAAGAAAATATCTGATTATTAGAAATGGACTATTGAGATCCTGACATTCTTGGACTGGATATTAGGCCGAAGCCACCAAACAAGATGCATATTTTTGTGATGTTTTGGCTGAATTTACAGTGGAAGTTTACATTTAAAGCAAATAAATGTTCTGCAAACAGAAATTTGATCAATCGTTTCTAACCCTATGTCTTAGTATATGCCTTGTGTTAGTTTGATTCATCAGTTTAATTATAAATTAGAGATCAAGTTGAAGTTATGGCCAAGAAACAGCAAACTGCAACAGTGCAGCTAAGAGTGTGTATGTTAAAGATTTAATCAATACCATGAACAAAACCAAAGCTAAATGGCTAAGTAGAAGCATTCAGAATCACAAAATATGAGTTTCTATTAGAGGTCTACTGCTTTGCCATAACATGTTGAAGTCAGACAGATGACAGACATGTTGATATTGCCTTTAACTTACTATTTTCTTTTAGCTGTGCTATATTACATATCTACATTTTCTTTCCTAGTATTGTCAGTAGGCACATGACAAACTGTTAAAAAGCAAGTAATTTCAAAATGATGAAAAGTGACGGCTTGAATGATTGGCGTATTAACATTTGCTGACAACCAGATGTCAAAGTGCAAGGCGGTGTGTTTTTTTTAGAAGCTGAAGTAAAAGCTAAGCTGAGGCCGATAGCTTCAGCCTCAGCTGTGCAGACTGAGATGTCAGAGATAAATTGGAGAATGGAGGCGGAGGGCATAGTCATGAAAGCTCCAAGGCCCACTGACAGAGCTTTCATGGCCTGTCAGCAGCGCTTCAGTTTCCCTATATGACTGAGCTGCCATCTTTAAGACTAGATGGAGGATCTTTTCAGCAGCGTTTATGGTCTAATGAACGCACAGGAAAAAACAATCAGAGCATGAAACAGGTGAGACATAATGCTAAACTAGAATATTTAACAAATGTCTCAGAAAAACTGCATTTCTGTAACATGATAGAGGAGACGTTGCAAGACAAACTGTTGCGATTGTGTAATCTTAAGTTTTTATAAGTATTAGGTCTTTGGTGTTCGCTTGATCAGCCTTTCGAACACGTCATTGAAAGGGCTGCATTTCTAATGAAAATACAACAGCAGAGCAGCAGTGCATGAAGCAGAAATGTGCCCCAATACAAAGAGGTCATGCTGTCTTTTATTTAACTTGACATAAAAGACATTAAACAGGACAGCAGCACTCAAGGGACAATGTTTCTGTCAAGCTATTTCACAAAAAGGGACAACTTAGTTTGTCAAACTCATCTCACTTTGGAATATTATTAACTCAAAATGTGTCCTGGATTTAGTTCAAATAAAAATAAAAAAAGAGGAAGAAGTAAATTTAAAGAAGGAAAATTTTGAATTTTGATCTAGGTGTTTCTGTTCAATTTCTGCTGGTTACCCATCGAGGTTTAGTCCTTTCAAACTTAAAATCTTGTTTTGATTGACTAAAGGAATATTAAATTACAAGTTTCATCATTATTCTGGTCCATGAGATCTGCCTGGGGGTGTTTAAAATCTAACTGAACATCTTGCAGGTTTATTTTTTTTAAATGTTCAGCCTCTGATAATCCCACAGCACAAAGTTTCTCTAGCTGAACAAGATCAAAGTAAAACTTTTACACAATCAAATTTCATTATTTTCCAGACTCAGGTAACCCGATTCTCAACATATTTTTCAGTTATGGATGGAAGGATAGATAGACTAAACAATGGATAGAAAGATACAGAGAAAACAATGGCTAGATGTTACAAAAAGATGAATAGATAGACAGAAAACAATGGATAGTAGAAAAAGAGACAGAAAACAATGGATGGATACTAAAAAAAATGGATGGAAAGGGATTAAAAAAAGATCAAAAACAGCTTTACCTTCTAAAGTCTAAAATCTTTATACTACATTAAACAACAAGTGTCACCAAAGGAATGGAGAGCCTGAACGTACAGCACTTAAATAATTAGCCAACACTGACAGCAGTCCAGGCAGATCTTCGCAGTGTTCATGTTATGTGCAAATGGTTAGACAGATACTACATTTAGAGTATGGAACAGGAAATGGACTCTGGGAATCAATTATTTAAGTTATGCGTTTACGTATTTATCCAGAGCTGTAAAATATTTAAACTGAATTTCACTGTCTTCTAGACATCTCACGTCTAAAAGTAGGAACCCAACGTGTTTTTAGATAAGTAAAAAAAAAAAAGAATGACCTCAGGTATGAACTGATTCTGTGTGAAGAACATCAGCAGAAAGCATCTGTGTTCATTCCACTGTTTCTAATTGAAAACCAAGTTCAAAGCAGTGGAGCCTGTCTTTCTTTTTGCTACAGACACCGGTATCCATACATGCTGCCTAAATCCAATTCCTGCTCTCATTGTAGCAGGTAATTGGTGTGTGGAGGGATTTCACTATGCAAAGAAAATGCTGGCCTCATTATAGCAAACCCCACAGAGATTACTATCAGTTCTCGCACTTTTCACTCCATCTCAACTCCAACAGCGGCGCAGGCGAGACAAAGGCCTGCTCACCAGCTTATTACTAGGCAACACTGGCATGCAACCGGCACGCAAACTCACCTGGCAAACCCAGACTCAACGATCAAGACTCCCATAAAACAGCAGCAGTCATTCAAAAACTGACTAACACGAGCCCAATTTTGACATCTCGTCAACACACATTTATCTCATCTCATTTATCCTTTCTCAATCATTTTTGGATGACAGACGTTAATTATCGTAAGAAAGCTAACAGGAGAATATCACTTCTGCCTCACCGTTATGAAAACGCCTCATTGACAAGCCGCTGCTTGCCAGCACACCTCCGTCTTTGAAACAATCTGCTCCATATGTTCCCATGACAGGAGAAATGATGCAAACAGTCATGCCACATGACAAGTAGCTGTGCGTGTTGAATCAGTCATAAATCTCTGAGCACACTGGGATGTGGTCCACAACATCAAAGTGCTGGATAAGTCCCACCTCAATTGCTGTTCAAAGGACGCCCTAATGGGCTACACATCCTAAGTTGTTTCCACTTCATTATTTCTAAAGGCCTGCCAAAAACCTAGCATTGGCTCTGTTAGACCAACAAGAACTTGCACCCTGGTGTTTTCAGCAAAACGTCCAGTTATTTACCTTAGTCCATTAAACCTGTATTTCCAACAGTTTTACATGCGATTAACATTCAGTCAGTTTGATGGAAGGTAAAGGCAGTAGAGAGCCTCACCTGACAAAGATGATCGTGACCAAGATGCTAGAAGATATAAAGAACGTTGCAGACATTGTAATGGCAAATGAGAAAGAGGGAAGTAAAGAAAATGCGGATTTATTCACAAATTCATTATTTCCTAACATCAATTACCTGCACGACTCCAGAAAATTTTGATTACAAAAATATATGTGCAAACATATTTGAAAGTGTCTTTACCAACACTAATCTAAAAGCTTTAAATTTCCTATTTTCTCCATACACTAATAGGAATAAATGTCTAAGCTGCAGATCAGCAAAAACCTTTTTTTATTTATTTATTTTTATATATAAAAGGAACTTGTCAGATCTTGTTATTTTTTGTTTTTCTAAAAGCAATTATGCTTTTTGGTGAATACTATGAAACAGCAAACTATGAGACTCAAATCTCTTAAAGGTGGGCAACAAGGTGGGAACTTTTTGAATATAGATTTATCATGTTGTCCAGAATATTAGGACTCTGGCGTTCAGGTTGAACATCTTGCTTTAGATGGCTGGTGCTCAAATATGTGATGGAGCCTCTGAAGGGGAGACATGAACCAAATCGCTCATCAAGCTCCCCGGTCCGTCCCTCTTCACCAGCCTTCATAACTGTCATGTTGTATCTAAAACAGAGACATCTGAGCACAGCCAGCTCGCTCACACTTTCAACACCCACTCATAAAGGGTGGACTGTTGAAACACAGGCAGTCTAATGCATCTCTGCGTGACCTGCCTGCTCCTCAGCAAAGAACATGAGCTGACAGGGAGGAGAGAAGAAAGGACAGATGAAAGCGCAAGAAGCGCCGATAAGAGGTTAAACAATTTGTCTGGAGCACCCAAACAACGACGAAGACTCTTTTTTTCACAGCATCTAGGTATCTGATTTTACCCATGAAAGGCACCAGAATTTTTTTTTCCCCCCCTCTAAACGATTCAGAGCAATCTGGAACCGCAGCCGCCTTCCCGCAGCTGTGCTCCTTTAAGATGAGGGAAAATATGGGAGCAATTATCAGATTAACAGGGATCAGCCGTTACTCAGATAAGGCAGGTTGGGTTGTTCCCATCCCGTTTGGAGTTGAAAAATGCGATTTAATCCAATAATGAGAGCACTTTTAAAGAAAAAAAACAGCAGCAATGTGGAAAAGGGGAAACTCTTTCTGTTACGCATGTTTGGATTTTTACAACAAAGACTCCACACACTAGAAATGGAGGTCTAGTGTGTGGTCTGACGCTAGCTGTTTTCACAAGCGAGCGCTTTAACTACCCTTCAGCCAGATGAAGCATACAAAGAAACAGAGACAAACATGTGAAGGTGACTCTTGATATTTTTGAACAATTATGAATCAAAAACAGGAGGGCAACTCATACAGAGGCCCGACTGTTGAAAACCAGGCAAAATACACAAGTCAGATGAAGCAGATTAAAGAGTCTGCTGTGAAAATGGGAGTTAGAAATCAGACCTGGCTGCAGAGTTACCAGAGTCTCTACAGTCATATAGGAAAATAAGACAAAACACAACGACGAGGCGAAATGTGACTGTAGATGGTAGATTATCTGAAATAAAACAAGAGAATGGAAAAATACTTCCACTGCAAATTTGCAGCCACAGCACACAGCGTCTCCACGGTGACAGGAACTGGTTTCACATCAGTTGTAATAATTTGTGTTTCCCTAGCCAGCTCTAGCAGTGGATGGGCGCCGAATCCACGTCTGCCAATGCCATTCTCTTCTCCGCAGGCTGCTCTGGCTAATGCCTGCACGTCAGCTATATCCAGCCATTAGTGCCAGCCTGGAATGTGATGACACTCACTTCTCTGGCAAACAACACCCTGACAACGAGGAAAGTGAGCTGAGGAGACTTTCAGACTAAAAGAAAAAACAGGCTGAATGCATGTTTCCATCATTGAGGTTTTAAGCTTGTGTTGTTTGCAGCAGACGGCCTGTAGAGGTCATAGCAATCTGAGAAAAACTTTCACAAAGAAAGTATCTCTGGCCCACATGGTCATTGACTTATCAATGGCATTAACTTTGTGTGCTCTCCGTGTTTTTCCTTTGCACTGCAAGTACTTTCAGGCTCCATGCTTCTGTTTTTATTTCCTGAACAAAGCCAGGAAGCTATTAATGGCATTAACTTGGTATCCCCCCCCCCAAACACAGAAAGTATTCCCTACACAGTGTGTAACTGTGTTTCTGTCCAGGCCAGAGTCAGTAAACTCTGTGTAACCGACTTATATTTGACCTAATAGAACATAGATAAACTACTGACAGTGACTTAAGGCATATTCACACCAGTCCTGTTCAGTCCACTTTAATTGAACTCCAATTCGTTTGTCTCGACTGTCCGGTTCGTTTGGGGAGGTGTGAATGCGCAATCCAACTGTCCAAAAAAGGCAAACTCTGGTTGACCTTAAAACCTATGTCTCAGTTTGGCTAAAGTGAACACTGGTGTGGTTCAATTGCATAATGTGGATGCCAAGTAGACTGGAGACCTCTCCAAAAGCAAGAAGCAGATTATAGCGAAGAGCATTCTGGATAAATAAAACCAAAATCAACATGTGAGTTTCGCACCAACAAAAGAAACGACTTGTGGTCTTTTACCACAAACAAAAGAGAAATCATAAAACCTGCTAAAAGTTGTACCAAAATGGACTTAATGTTGATCCGAAGGTGACTATATCATCTGATTGTATTGTACTAATCCAGATTTGAAATGAATTTGGATTTTTGTGTGCATTTAGTCAAAAATGCATTGGTTTTTCTTGCGTACAGTCTTGAGATGACATCTGATGTAATTAGTGATGTATAAATAAACCAAACTGAATTAAACATGAATTACTAGTTTCAGAGTAGTTCTCTGAAACTAGTGCTGCTAAAAGACCACATCATAATATGCTAATCATCACATCAGGAGATAATAAATCAAATCCAATGAGAAAAATAAAGAGTGATTAAAAAAAAAGATTCAATGGTTGATGGAACAATGAGAAATCCCATTCTTAAAATGGAGATTCCTCCAGTCAATCCCTGGGACTCCCGGGGTCAATTATGACTCCATTAAAGCCTCATTCTGTCTCGCTTGTCTCCGTCCATCACATTAAATCTGTGCATCTGCAAATGGCCGTGTATAAATGGATCCCTCCGGTAAAAGCCGTTTTTACTGTCCTCATCAAGGAAGCAGTGAAAGTGCTGCTTGTTCTGGTAAATGTACCCTGAGGTTCCATCCATAAGTTAGGAGACTAAAAAAATAAATAAATTAAAAAATGAAAGTTAGAGAAAGTTAAGTAAGTGACCCATATTTAGAACGCAGACTGTTCTGGACCTACTTCTGTCCTCCTTCCCTCCCACACACGAACACATGTGGATGTTTATGCTGGCAGGAGGGAATCAAACAAACCTGGCAAATGGAGGTTTGCTTTTTTTTCCAGGATATGTCAGCTCTGTGGGGTGGGTTTCCCAGCAGAGCTTGGCTGCCTCTGGAGGGCCAGCTCAGCGTAGGCTCTGCAGTTTAATTGGCCCACAAACTTTCAAGTCAGACATTTTCTGTAACTGCTGTCACTGGAGGTCCTCTGGCCTAAAGGGTTCAGAGCCTGAGAAGCATGGGGAGAGGAGGCAGAGATACATCTATTTTGTGAATATTCTGCAGGAAAAAAACAAAGACATTCAACAAGACATCTTAAAAATAAATAGTAAATGCATTTGAATGTAAACAGACATCCAAAACATCACATTTTTACACTAAAAGCCCTAATACATGCCTAGAATCAACTTAGTGTTTTAATTGCAGCTGCAGCCCAAATTACTATAATTAGGTCAAGTTATCTTTTAATTAAGAAGGCTTGCTGTGTCATCGTGTTTGCAAGCCGGCAGGTGGTCTGTTTGCATCACCCAGAGAGGAACAAAGGAAGGAAGGATAATAACGGCTTCACTGCGTTTTAGTCTCCTGACAGAACTATTGTCTTCAATCAAGCCCAGTATGAATCAGCACCGACTGTACTGCCGCGTTCATTTGTGTGCAGCTATAAACAAAGCCCCCCCTCCCCCACCGCAAGCTTTTTATTTGTTATTAAAACAAACCTTGTGGTCGAATTTCTAAAGCCTGCAGTGTATTTTGAAATCATTCAGTCATTAACATTTCCCAGATTCTTCTTTTTCACACCACAACAAAAATCTTAATTGCTTTACATGTTTGGGTTTTTTTTTTACTAATAAGAATCTGAAAAGTGTGGCATACATATGCATCATGTCCCCACCTCTTCACTCTGATACCTTTGGATAAAATTCATTGCAGAAACTTCCTTCATTTAAAATCACTCAATTAGCAAAGATACGTAAACTTGCATCTAATAGTAGCATAAACTATATACAGCTGTTCTTTGAAGGAACATTAATGATCAGACAGCATCATAAAGATGAGGGAACACTGTGAACTAACAATCCAGACAACCAGAGCACTAACCAGAGATGATTATGGTAACTGTTGAGGAACTGCAGAAATTCACAGCTCAGGGTAGAAAACATGTTAACGTGACAACTATTAGTTGGGTACTGCACCAATATTGCCTTAGTGGACAGAATGGGGAAAAAGAAGAAATCCACAAGAGGACGGATTGCAGTTTGCTTCAAGTCAGGTATGAAGGAGCATAGATGTGGACAACAAAACAAACTTTTTGACTGACATGCGAAATGTGATGTTTGGCACAAAACTAACAAAACACTATTAATTTATTGCATGACAAAATAAAATAATGAGTGCAACTTTGTTTACAAACACTTTATAATCCAGTGTCTGTTGTATGTGGTTTGCATTTCTATCTTATATAATGTTTTTTGATTAGGTTTTACTTTGGATATTTAAAATGTCTTCCAGTTCCACTGTGGGAGTTTCTGTACAAAATTAGAGTTGATTAGTCTTTGAAAGGACAAACTTGGACAATTATGCCATTATCAAAATATTATTTGAAAATGGTCTCAAAACAACGATATTATCATTTATCATAATAATTACTGGAATGATTTACCATTCAGAAAAAATTGTTATTCTGACAGGCCTAACAGTAAGGATATGTAATGGCAGCATCATACTGTGGGGATGATTTTCTTCAGCAGTAATGGGAAGATTTGACTGGAAGAGGTGAAGCTAAATACACGTCTGTTCTGCAGGAAAACCTGCTAGAAGCTTCAAAAACACTTGAGACTGATTTGAAGGTTCCCCTTCTAGCAGGACTATGATCCTAAACATTGGTTCAGATCGAAGCATATGCATGTGTTAGAACAGCCTAGTCAAAGTCCCACCATTCATAATTTTCTTTCTACTTCCCAATTCTGGAAATAAATAGATTTAAGTTTAGTATAGAAGTTTAGAATACATTTAAGTTTGTGGTTTTACAAAAAAGCATTGTACTTCTGGACATCAATGGCATTAACTACTGAAGACAGAAAACCTAAATAGCTTCAAATAAATCAGGCATGCTATTTTACATACGGATTAGATATTTGAAGTGGATTCTAAAGCTGCATAAGAAAGAAAAAAAAAAAAGAGCAAGAAGGTAAAAGTCTGAATTTATCATACAGTAAAATATATCCAAAGCACAGTGAAGGAAAAGTGCCACCTTTGTCAAAGTGCTCAGGGGAGCCGATGACATTTGCACTCCCTACGATTATTTGAACAACAGGGACAAGGGGGAAGGTGTGGCGAACCCCCTGGTGAGGCTCACGCTTTGCTTTGAAAGCCATGTGAGAGTTTATTAACATAAAAACGGTTTAAGTGAAGAGAAGAGAATAAAGAAGAATCAGAAGACCTGTTCCTCATGCATATTAAACTGATCGGCTGTTAATTTCAGGACTCCCCTCCCCGGACAATGTCTTTATTGTGCATTTAAAATGTAACACTAAATGGTAACTTTATTCAGATTATCCAAGCGGGTATTATTATGGACAAAAACACTGATACTTACAAGCTGTGTTACTTGGCAACAAGCCACTCGACACATTTTCTCCCACTCAGGTTGATCTGAACGCAATTCAGATAATTATGCTGTTTTTCAAGAACAATCCAGCAGCACCAGCTCAACTTTCACACCTCTGTACTCAGAAAATGTGTTCACACAGCAGGCACGCAAACAGCCCAGTGCTAAATCCACCTAAAAACCAATTACACATTGTTTACATATGTTGTTCGAAGGAAGGGCGATAAGAAAGGAAACATGTTCAGGTGCTGTAACGGCTGACTGAAGAATCGAGAGGCAAGATCTGGAAGGTTCCTTAGGGATAAGTGTGACTCTCAAACTGAAATGCAATAGGGATCTAAAAAGGTTAAATATGACTGATGAAATGTTAATTTCTGCTTAAAAGATTCACTTTATCCAGATGATTCTATTTACACAAGCTTTGAAAAGATTTTTTGAAAGAAAAAGGACAAAAACAGAGGGAGCAAAAGAAATAAGTAGAGGGGAAAAGCAAAATGCAGAAAGGGACTGAAAAACAGATCAGGCTAGAAATATGCCAATATTCCACTATATTTGCATTTCAGCTTTCTATTCTGAGAGTCAAGTGGGACTGTAATGCTGGCTCTGTTTAGGAATGATGTAGAGTGTATCCAGGAGATCAAATAAGCAACATTTCTCTGCTAGAAGGGTTCAATTTTCTGCACATGGCTCTGTTCCAATGACTGATCTGGTTTATGGAGTTACACACAATGGCTGGCCCAGCAGTGATCCTGAGCTGCCAACAAAACCTCCCGCCTGCTCCAATCTCCAGGGTTCAGGTAAGTTATTCTATAAAGCAAGTGTTAACCCCATTTTCATGTGTATGGTTTTTACACCAAAATCTGAAGTGGCAAAGATTTACTGCAAAATGTAAAAAAACTGCCAGGTTATCAGTGGTTTGAGTAGAATAGTACTTTATTTGTCTGTGAAAAGGGAAATTTAAATGCAATTTACATCACTATCTGTTGTATATGTAAAAGGTCAGCTTGCCAATGGAAAAGGTTAGATTTGCTAGGGAACATCAACAATGTTAAACATGATACACCTGAATACATCTAACTAGATCATACAGTGACTTTCTTTCATTTTCAACAAAGAAATACAGCAATATCATTGTTATTTGGTTTAACTGTGAAGAAATTTTAACAATACAATGGCTGTGATAAAGTAATAAGAGCTTTAAAAAAAAAGAAGCAATTTTTATACTTGCGCCAGGTAAGCAGATGGGAGACATTGTTTAAAAATTATGTCATTTTAGCCAGAATGATCCCGTCTCTCATCTTCAACAAGTCGTCTCATAACAGATCTAACATACTAGCATTAGCATGCACTTATGCAAACTTCTCCGCATAAAAATATCAGTAATCTGTGAGCTTACTGAAGATTATAGCTGCTTTTGTTGAGTGTAATGCTGGCTCCGTTTAATAATGATGTCATTTACTAAAATAAATTAAAAAAAATAAAGCTATGCATGTTTTAGAAGTCATGTTCTTGATACATTATAGTAGGTCTGACCTTGCTAAATGCTTGGTTTGAGGCTGTTGTACATTAACTATGGTTTGGACAAAATATCGGTAGCTGCCAAGGAAAACAGACAGTGGGAGAATGATGCCAGTGAAGATCATGCAAAGCTGATCAAATATTTCTACTAAGTTGTTTAGATAAAATAACTGATCTGGTTTTTACCCAGAAAAAGGAGGTAAAGTGTGCAAACTTATTCACACCCGTCTTTGTGATCTTATCTCTACATCTTGCGCATTCATATACCAGGAATTGGGTTTTCCCAATGCAGAAAGAGTGGAAACAGGAGGAGCTGTCCACACCTTCAAAATGGTGGTTTCTCCTTAAACCCACTTGAAAAAGTTGGGGTATGATCTTTGTAAGCATATATACTCACAGATCGAAGTACTTTCTCATGGAAACATACGAAGTCTAAATTGAAGGTTTTAAGAATAGCATAAAAAAAAGTCAGGGTTTAAACAGAGAGCCGATACACTTTATTCAAGACTAAAATTCCCTTTTACGCTTAACATTTGCAAATATTTTTCCCATCCATCACACAATGACGTTGTGATGAGTTGTTCAGTCTTCAGTACACACAAAGATAACAGACGTGTCTCCTCTCGTCTTCAGTGTAAACAGCATTGAAAAGCAGTGAGGCCTGACCGGCACAATGACCTCTGCCCAAGCGCCCTGCCACTCACACTCTGAGCAGAGACACCTCACTGCGGGAGGTGGCGCAACCTCCTGCGGGAGGTGGCGCAACCCCCTGAGACTTAACGAAATGACACCTTCACACACACCCACACAATCCCTGCCATGCAATTATACACTTTAAGGCCCCTAATTGGCCTGCCTGGCCGTTCGTGAATGCTAACTGGGTGCGGAGCCGCAGCTGTTATAAGAACTTCCCTCAAAATGTGAGGAGGGGAGGAAAAGAGGAAGAGGAAGGGAAGGAGAGTTTGTGTGTCTGGGATAAAGAATCTGGTTTCATGCTGTGGTGTCTCCCATGCCAACAGCCAATTACCTGCGTGTGAAGCCGGAGCCCTGCCCGTCTCTCTGTCAGAGCCTGTCTCGTCTTTAAGCACGATTGGACAATGCCGCTTCCTGTCTGCGATCCCCTGCCAGTCTGGAAGACCACGGGTAAGCTGCTGTCCTACAATCATTTCCACATCAGTGCCCTGCTGATATTTTTGTTTTTCTTAGCCCTTTAGCCACTTTTGAGTTCTTTTTGCAGAAAAACATTGTGGGCTTTTGTCAGTTCTAGGCTGCACTGGGCAAGCCGCCCAGACAAGTTAATGGCCATTTAAGTATTTTCGTAACCCAAACACCTGTAGAGGTCATGGTTCTTGCACGTTTTTCCAGTTTAACATTTCATACTTTTAAAAGGCTCAAACTGGCAGTTAAAAACTAATCGCTGGACCATTTTGCAAAATGAAAATGTAAGCATTCAATTTTTCTGAAGTGGTGAGGCTGACAGAAGGACAGGACAGATGGATGCAAGGATCCTGAAGAAACTTATAAAAGAACTGGCCATCCCTTTGTGCTTCAGTCCCTTCATTAATTACAAACGTACTGACAGACCGATTGAGTGATTGTTCGATGGATAAAGTGACGCACTGATGGATGGACTGATTGATCAATTGATAGGTGGATGGACAATCCTTGGACTGATTGATTGATTTATGAACAGATAAACAAATAATTGGGTAGAATGACACATCCAAGGACAGACAGACTGACTAATGAATCGACTGGCTGAAGGATTGATGGATTTATAGATGACAAACTCCATCAATGAGCCTTAAACAGAGGAATCTCTGGATGCAAGGACTATGGGTGGACCTAACCATTAACCGATGAGACAAATTGCTTGATGAAACTGATATAAAAATGGACAGACTGATGGTTTTGTGGATGAACAAAATGATCAATGAATGGAGGAAAAAAAGGCATATTTTGTCTAATATGAGAAGTCTTTAACTGCAGTCTTTGAGTGCCATTCTGCAAATTCTGGATGCATCCCTGCTCCAACACACCTGAAAAGCCTGAATTACTTTCCTGACGTGTCAGGAAGTTTTATAAAGACCTGGTCATTGACCGTTCATTTGATTCAGGTGCTTTGGGGGCAGGAATGCATCCAAAAGTTGGAGGGCAGTGGAACTGCACAGTGGATCTGCAGACCCCGGGTCGGAAATATGCAACCCATTTTGGGAAAGTCTTATGTTTATTGTGAAGACAACAGGATATGAACAAAGTCTTGAATAAACAGAAGTTGTTAAATTTCCATATGTGGATTATAAGCCAGGCAGGCCACCAGGCTTTACTTGTGCCCCTACCAGGCTAACCATTGTTTATTTATTTTAGGATGTTTTAATGTTTGTCCTTTTTTTAAGACTCTATAGTTGGTGTTTATGTATTAATCTTCGAAGAACACATAATTATCAAGTGATTTTTAAATTTCCTGCCAAACATTTTAAACTATAAAAAAATGGCAATCATCCAGCAGCCTACCATCAGGTTTAGACAGTTTTCTGGAAGAAACCCTGGACAGAAACTATTGTTTTTCCTTTAAATTGTCATTTTTGTATATTGGTATATATTTTCTAAATCCAAAAGAGTTTAGAGGGTTTCAAAAAGGTTGTTCTTCAGTTAATTTAGTCTAAGATCGTTCCATGCTACTCTGTCAACAAGCTCAGTGACAGATTCCCAAAAAAAAGTCAAAGCTGAGAAGTTTTCTTAATCTCCTAGATGTAACAATACTAAGCAAGTAAAAACAAGAATCACTGTAGCATTTCTATTCACATCCATTCAAGCAAAACTGACAGACGGATTTAGTTGACATTTAGGGTTGGAGGGGAAAACAAGTCATGGAGACATTTTTAGGCTTACCTTTGATGGAAATCAATGCATCAACCACATTGAAGCAAACATGCAGAGAGAAGGAAAGAAAACAGAAATGCTAGCCACAGGGTCAACACCGACTCCATGAGAAAAACAGCAGAGGCTTTCTGTCGGCAGCATCTTCTGTTTTTTTTAATGTTTCACAGAGTTTAGCCTCAGGGTAGCATAACCCTGTCCATTGTTGTGAGGTATTTTCTTAAATGCACTTTTCGTTTAATGTATTGCTTCTATAACCGTGCGATGCCTCCTGGCAAGTGATCCCCTATGAAGCTGAAGTGAAAGCTGGGATAGATAAATCAATCCAGGAGTAAACATGACTCCACCTATTCATCCTTCATATTTCCCCCCCTTCATCCTCCAAACTGTATGGCTTTAATGGATTTGGTTCATGAGCGCTGGCAGTGAAAACCTTCCAGCAGCCCTGGTGGTCTCGTGGGCCAAGCCAGAGGGCTTCTGGGTAATGCTTTCATCTGGGAAAGAGTAGTTAAGGTCAACAAATCTTCCTCTACTGCGTTCTCACTGCCTCAAAGGAACAATCTTTGAAAAGGTTTCTGAAAGCCTCTGTAAGCAGAGAAAGAGAAATCTATTTTCCTTTTGTGTTCACGGTCTGACTCCACTTTTTTTCCCTTTTTAAATAATATTCTGACCATTTTGCGCCAAACAGAGGGAACATCCAAGAATACTCAAAACTGGAAAACAAAGATTTTCATTTTCCAAGAATCTTAAGGAGCAAGATCTCTGCCACCAGGCGAGACCCTTTGCCCCTCTATTTATCCCCTAAGCTTTACTGACACGCCAAGCACACATTGCTTTATTGCCTGTAAAATACACACAGTGGCCTATTTATAAGAGGATTAGGTAAAGAAAGGCCAACAGCAGGAGGGGTTTTGGGGTCTGCCAGCATTCCCTGCTTGAGGAGGAGGGTCTATACAGGACGAAGCTAAACAAAACTTTACGTGACCTGTCGATTTAAGCAAGATGAAGTTTTCTGGATCCCCTTGTGTTAGGCTGAATATCTTTTTCCTATAAAAATGACTTGTTATTGTGGTTTCTAAGCAATACAAGACAGAAATCAGTCTGGGATCACCATATGAATTTCCCTCTGGTGCAGATAAGGTAAGGATCTATATTAATTGCAATACAAATTTACAGCCAACTGTAAATAAGGTGCAATTTACAGTTAAACAAATTACTGTAAATTACAGCAATTTATTGCTGTGATTAGTGATTAGCACTAATCACTAATTAGAGATTAGTGCTAATCCCTAATTTATGTGTGTAAAACATTAAAGAAAAAAAAACAGTTGTGGTGTTTCTGGTCATATATTTGAAACAAGATATCAATGAACTTCTCATCTGGCTTCATGATTTCTTTTTTTAAAAAGTCTGACGCACATTTAAGCACAATACTACATATCATTAAAGCCAAACTGAATGCTGTGACTATTTCCAATTCTGGAGAAATTGGATGCAATAATGAGATGCACTAAGAAAGCTCACAACTATAAAGACTTCTGATTTTAATCATTCATGTCTTTGTCGGGGAGCCAATGTTATTTGTTTGTTGAAGCACTTTGTGATTTTTATCTTGGAAAGTGCTGTATCAATAAAGCTTTACTTACTTAACCAAGTAAGGAATAAACAAGATTGGTTCCTTAGTGGCTATACCAATAAAAATGGCAGAAAAGCACTAAAATGTTGGAAAAGTTGCAACAAAAAAATGGCATCCATGACAAAAATAACTGCATATATTATATATAATACAACATAATTTATTAGTTATAGATTCTCCTTTTTTAATATCCAGGTTTTTTTTTTTTACCATCCATCAAAACTAAAACATTTCCTGCTGCCTGAAATTCATCTTTAGCCAACTTCAAAGAAAACGTGTCCAATAAATCAGCCTCTACGAGGTCTAAAAGGTAACCCTGACCGTTAGGCGTCATCAGTAACTGCCTCCCCCGCCCATGTATCAGTAACAAAGAGGCGCTCTGCTTCCCCTCACATCAGTGATGACCGCTCCCTCCAGACATGGTGATTTAATGATTTTTCACTGGCTTCAGAGGCTTTAGGAAGCTGCAGTAAGTCATCCTTTTCCTGGTTATTTTACACCACCATCTGCAAACCCCAAAGAAGGTATTTTCCAGCAGAAATTTATGTGATGAATTATGCACAAATGGCAAACAACAATGTATTGAGTTACGCTTTTACAACGGTTATATCCATGCACAATTCCTGCCCTCCAACCCTCCCATCCCAGGCGTCCATTAACGGCCTGATCAACCTTTCCATCTGGCCTTGACCCAGAAGCCAGGCTTTAGGGATAACACAGCCCTGGTCCAGTTCTCAGGTATCAGACCTATTGAATTAAAGCCGGGAGGAACGGAGTAGAATAGCATTCAACACTCCTCACAACCCACCAAGGCTCAGAAGGACAAGATGAAGGAAAGCAGAAAACACCAGGCTGGAGATTATTCATTCATTCTCAGACCTGTACTCTCAACCCGTTTGTTTCCATTCTTCATTTCAGTGAGACATATTGATCTGTAGCCCTGTGAAGCTCAAACTCCAGTCTAAAGGAGTGTTTTTTGAATGTTTTCAATTCCCCGGTGATGGCATGATAGTCTTACACAAAAAGGATATGAGCTATGTAATACATAGATGGGACATATTCTCCTGTTATTGGAAATCTCTGCACTTTACACCAAGATAAATGTATGGTATTAGATTCCCACATGATGGTGGAGCACATCATAACTTCATTAACTCAGCTAATCCTTCATACATGGCTGTCTCACTGTATTTTTCTATGGGCGTTTCCACAGAAACCAGTGGCTAGTGATCCTCCTGGGACGTAGAGCCTCTAAAGTCAAAGATCAACTCGGGGTAATTTGTTTTCAGTGAAAGGCAGTGGCACAATCCTCCAAGGATGCCTGAATAGTAAAATACTAACCAGTGATTAATAACAGTAAGTAATGTCACTTTATGCAGGGGATTTGTGTTAGAAGTAGTAGAATAAAACAGTGAACTATAATCACCAAAGCATATAATGACAAAATTAAGGTTCATCAACACTTCCTGAATATTCTTGTACTGTTTCAGTTCAATATGAGCATAATTTCCACACGCCAGTGTCCTTATGACAGTTATGGGATTCATTTTTTTCCTGTTTTGACAGCAAAAATTCATAATTTTAATCAAACATCTAACAACAAGTTATCCAATAAGTATGTCTCATAACATTAGCAAGTAACTTAATGTATTGTTTTATCCAGGTTTCCTTTAGATATCTGCTAAACCTAATGTGTCAGTCCATGGCTGAAAGGAGAGGAAAGAAAAAAAAAACAAAAACAAATCGACATTTATATTCTGGAACATTTTTGCCTTTTTTTTTTATTTTTTTTAACCCTTTTTCACCATTAAATTTGGCAACGTTAGATGGCCAGATCAAATAAAATATCCAAACCCAAGAACCAGTAGTGGTCCATGCAGATATTCCTGAGATAATTTAAAAAGCTGACATCAGTGAAGGCTTGGGGTATTTATGAATCTTCAGAATGCATCTGACAAAGCTGAAAGAAACCAGTCCAAACCCCACAGTGAAGCCATCTCAGTGGGCGATCTGACTTTGTATCCCATCAAGCACCAACACTCAAAAATCGCACCAACAGAAATCACAATCACAAATATTTCTGTTCGGCCCACACCACAATCCACCGACAACATGAGATACAGCTAATTCAGCCAAATGACATTTACTTTAGAGTTATTTAGATGCTATCGGTGGCTAAGGTCTTTGTGTTTTGGGGATTAGCGCCACCGTGGCCGGCGGTGAAAGACGTCTTTGTGGCTGTAGTCTTTAGCAGGATGGGAGAGAGGCTCAGATGCCTGCGTGGAGGGTGTCAGTTATCAGGGATCCTGCCATGCCTTGCTAATCTCTGGCCCGGCAGAGTTCCTGAACCCCAGCCAGCAAGTCCAACGCCAGGCTCTAGAGTTCCCTAAAACCAGGGAAGACAATGATGGGTATTCAGAGAGCAAGCCACTGGACCGTCAAGCACCTCTCTATGAGTGAGCAGTGTAACAGCGGGAGGAACGCTCTGGCTGCTCTATGAGGGGGTCTAAAGAAACATCACCGCTTTTAGCGCCATGAGCATTCAATGGAGACATGTTTCAGACATATAGGCACTGTGCACCACCCACACAGGCACAATTTACTCAGAAAAATAAAAGCACAAAGAATGCTTCTTTAAGAAGGTGTGGAGAAAAGATCAACGTGATTTTTGTTCAAGTTGGTAAGACCTTAATTCAGCATCAATTTTCCATCACTTTAACCGTTTTAACTGGAAAAGACACTGATCAGGATTATACTGTCTGATTTTGCTTTTCTGTAGGTCTGACCTGCAGATTTTACACTGCAAAAACACAAAATCTTACCAAGTATTTCTAGTGCAAATATATTAGTACACGAGAATAGGAGCTAGTTTGATTCCTAAACATTGATTTTAAAAAGTACTATTTCCACTGGCAGATTATTTCCCCTATGATATGGGAAAAATGTTTTGTTATAAGTGAAATAATCTGCCAGTGGAACTGGTACTCTTTCATCGATATTAAGGAATTACTGACTTAAAACAAGCTCCTATATCTTGCTCAATAGCAACTTGTAAGTTGTATTTTGTCTGTTATTTAAAAAATACAAACAAAATACAAAAACACAAACTCATGAATTATGAGAGTTTATTATGAAAGAAAAATGTGATTCAGAGAGAGAATGTGGAAGGTTTATATTTTATTAATTTATAAAACAAAGAAAAATCTTTGCTACTAGACGAGCCAAAGCAAAAACAATTTTTGAAAATTTTTAGTCAATATTTGGGTTTTGATTAAAATGAGATGGCTTTTTATTTATTAAAGAGCCAGCAATTAAGTTGATTAAAAATCCCAACACTAGTTTTTATACTTTGTTTGCTGTGACCGCTTGAAACCAAAGTCAAATTTCTTATTCATGCACACAATATTGGTCAATAAAGCCAATTCTAATTCAGTACTGTATTTTACTTTTAAGGGAAAACAATTTCAACAACGTAGTAAAGAAAAAAACTAGGAAATGTATTTAAAAAAGAAAATTCAAATTTAGTTCAAATAAATTTGGAGGCTAATCCCTTTTGCATCCACAGTGTCTACCCAAAAAGTAATATAAAATTCCCGTAGGATACACTAGTTGGTGCGAAAGTAGGTCAAGGAAGTACAGTACCTTACGTGCATTAAAGATCAGCTTGGTTCACACTCTCCAACACTTGTGTGCTGCTTCTGATGTTTCAATTAAATGTAGATGGGGAGGAGGAAGCGAAAGAAATGCAACGCAGCAAGAATTTTCTTTTCGGGCTTCCAAGTTTTAGGAGTTTGTATTGTTGGAAGAGGGAACAAAAAGTTGTGTGGGGAAAATGTGGGGAGGATAGACAGAAACAAAGGAAAGAAAGAGAAGAGCTGTGGATTGATGATTCAATATGTTGAATTAATTAGTGGCTGTCAGTTTGCCTTTCACAGTGTAGTGTTCAAGCTTATTCCCACTGCTGCTTGGATCACACCTTTTCTTCCTCATGCCTCTACTTTTCACTCTAGTAGAAAGCAGAAATTAAGGAGGATGGTAGTAAATAGAAGGCTGCAGGACCCCACAGCAGAGAACTTCATCGACCCTTCTCCTCAGTAATGAAGTAATTTTAAAAAGATAGCACCTATAAAATTACAAAGAATACTAGAATATATAATATTATAGCATAAAAACAAGATAGTATTGGTTGATGTTTTACCTGCTAAAGTCTACAATGGAGAGGAAGCTGGTGAAGCAGGACGAGGCATGAAGAAAGAAAGTTGCATGAGAAAACTGTTTATTAAGTAAGTAATTGAGCTCAACTTTGTAACATTTTACAAATGGCCAAAGGTTCCCGAGTGTCTGAAAGCAGAGACATAATCCTGTCTGGGTCAGAAACACAGATTTCAGTATTTTCTTCCTTTACGTTTTCATCTTATTTTATTGGTTAAACACTTAAGCAATCCAAAATTTAGAATCTGGTAAAGCTTAGCAGAAGTGAGTAATTAGACATAATCTCCATAGCAGTGGTAAGAAAGAAATCTAGGTGCTTGAAAGGGGAAACAAGGAGAAGCCGAAGAACCTTGTGGCACTTGTGTAAAAACTTGCATATTGAAACTACTACAGAAAACGATTGGTCAAATAAAGGTGATGCAAAGCATTTCAAAAAACATTCTGACAGCAATCCAATCCCAAAGCCGATGGTTGGCTATTGAAAGCCGAGGAACGGTTCAGGACGAGTAGGACAGTAACATTGTCTGACATCACATCAAAAATACTTGTTTCAGTCCAATAAGATTCTGAGAATAAGATTCTCAGAACCCAATTAAAATGTGCCAGGAATGTTGAATTATCCAAAACAGCAATTGATTGCAGGAAATAGTTCAGTGATAGGCCTACAGTTGTTCTCCAAATCTGATTTTAACCATTATAACCTGATCAGTAAAGTCCTCATAGTCTAACATCATCTATCTTTTTTAAAGAATTAAAGAGCTGTGCAGATTTTTGTTCTGACGTTTGTGACAATGAGCCAACAGCCTGCAGGCACATATTCAATCATCCTAACTGTTTTTTAGCTTCAAAAGGCACAATAAAAAAAGTTGGACAGCAGATCTAGGAGCTCACTGAAAACAACTGGGCTATAAAGTAAGTTTGCACTCCATCACAGCTTACTGCTGTGAGGTGAAATACTGCAGAGCAGGATTGAGGTATTCAAGTCTGAGGGTGACAACACTGAACATCTGAAGAAAGAGGATCCCAGAGTAAATTGGTCTTGACAGCTATGAGTAACTGAACATCTCTTTAGCTTAGGGAACTTTACAGAGCAAACAGCGTCTGGCAATCAGGGACGCTGCGTCTGTAGCGTCCCAACAACAAACCTTAACACCCCCACATATCTTTATTTTAACACTTCTAACAACTTGGTCCCTGCTCAGTGAGCTGCTAAGTGCAATGTCCGTTTCAAAGGAGATGTTCAGATGAAAGAAACTAACTTAATTGCTCCGATGACAATAGATAGCTCCTTGTAAAGGCTGTCCTACTTCCCCCCAGGAATTTAGACCAACTCAGATAAGACAGAGGCATTAAAGGTTAAGATTTAAAACCATCAGGGAATGTATGAAGCTTCTAGAAAACTTTTAAGTTACTCAGAGCAACCATTAAAAACAAACCTCATTGTTTCGCCCAACAAACCACAATGAGCAGTAATTATATAGTGAATGCTGGTTAACAAGGCATGGTGGTGATGCAGCATCAGTGGAGGTTTTTTTAATGATTAAAGCAGAATAATTAGCTCTAATTACTTCCTGCTTTACACACCACCCCCTGCAGTCATGCACCCACACAGAGAACAATGTTTTACTTTACCTAAGGCTCAGGCTGAGAGTTAATGGGGACAGTGGAGAGACAGCTGAGGAGGAAAACAGGAAGGGGGGAAGAGTTCAGAGTCTGTTTACCGGACGCTTGCATAAAATATCGACCAACACAACCCTAAAACACCAGGATTGCACATATATGCCTGTGCACAGTAGGTTTGTTTGTGAGATTAAACTAAAAAGAAAGTGGGTGACAAAAACATCAATTATAGGCTCATTTGTATGTACATCACAGTCTTCTTTTGTGTTGGAGTAAGATGTGGTGAGACACTTCTCTCTGCTCCATGGTGTGAGAGTGGCAGCCTTAAAACTAAGCCCTACGTTACAATGCTTTGAATGAGACTGGCTCTGCAGTTCTTCTGAAACTCTGGTCTCCATTAGTATGAGTCACAACTTGCTTGGTGTGGCATAGAAAACTAATATATTCCATGGATAAATCCAAGCGACAAAAAAGCCAGTTCAACTGACAATTAAGTTAGAGATATACTGGTCAGGCTTGATTTCTTTTCATTTAAAAAAAAAAAAAAAGAAATCTAATCTACAGTACAAAGCAGACTGGCAATATTAAGAAATTATGTAATTTTTACCATTTGTGATTCAAATGTTCCTGACCTTCAGATGATTTATACTAAACTCAAAGCAAATTACACTAGTTGGACACTAAAAGGCAGATGCTAATTTTAGCATCTGCTAGCTATAAACTAGCCAGCAGTGATATTCTTTGTGCTCGTAAATAGTTTCCATATTTTCTATCGTTTTCTCGAGAAGACTGTTCTCAAGAAGATTGTTGGCTAGCCTTTGTTGTCACAACAGGTGAGCTCAAAAACTACTTCCTTTCTTCAACATAACTGTCTTAAATGCATCAGCTTATTGTAATCAGGATGAACAACATCTTACATCAGATCACAAAGTTGCATTCTGACTTGATGGCGCTAGATAGCATTAGTTCACCAGTTACTCCCTTTCATCATGGGTTGACTTATTACAGAACTGCACTCCTGACTAGATCTGGGAAATATTTTTTGTGTATTTATTAATTAAATGTCTAACAACTCATTACACAGAGTTGGTGTCCCTCCTTTGCTCTCGCTGCAACAAAGATTAATTTATCTCAAGAGTCATGGTCCACTGCTGAGCTCAGAGGTCTTCATGACTCCCACTTGGTCTCACTGGCTGATCAAAGCAAATCACCGAACATTGACGCTGTGCATTATGTTGATCCCATAGCTCCCAACCTAGGCAATCTCAATCCTACCAGCAGGAATGCCTCACAATAACTGTATCTTGCATTTCCAAAGACAGATCCAACAACACCCATCTGATAAGTCTTAAACGTATGCAGAGTCACCCTTACACCAAACGAGCACTCCTCTAAAGATGCATAAATTAGTATGCAAAGATGAGGCACCAGGAACTAGAACAATGAGGCAACACAATTTCCATCAGCCTTCAGCATCAATCAAAAACAGTTAGGAGGCGGATAAGACTGACTTCAACCATTACCTTCAACACTACACAACTTTTGTAAGCTATAAAGCACAAAAACAGCCAAAAATACCCAACATACGCCAACCACAAAGTGGTGGATCATTCAAGTAGGAGGAAGTAAATCACAGACCACAAAAGGTCAACATTCACCTTGCAGCAAAAGTAATTTAAACAGGCTATGATGTACATGTTACCTTAAATAACTTCTGGCTAAAAGCTCAAAAAGACCACTATGGCTGCACACAACAGGTCTTTCTACAGAAAAGGGGGGACTTCATTTCATTATCCTGAAGGAAAAATTAGGTTTCCTGGAATTTCCAGTTTTACGTGGCATGTAGTGACACTTCAAGGGGAGAAAAGAGGGGAATGTTTTCAGCACTTTAATCTCTGTCATGTCTGTTGAATAGACAAGCTAATTTAAAAGGGGGAATTCTGAAGTAAAATGAACAAAATTAGGTGTAAATTAAAGAGAAGCTGAATATTTGAAGCTCAAAGGTAGTCCAGAATTAGATGCAAATATAATTAGAAAGACATTTCATAAAAAATCTCTAAACCACGATAACACAAAGAGGGAATAAAGTTTTACAACAAGCGTGCACACAAAGTAGTCATACGCCAACTATTTCACGTTCTGTCACGTTACCACTAACCTCAAAGTATTTTTTTTTATGATTATTGGTTGTAGACCAAGAACGAGTAGAACAAAACTGTGAAAGGTGATTCTCAAAAAACATTTAAAAGCTATAATCCGAGTCATTACTTTGGTTAACTCCCCTTCACTGCAATTACAGGTACAAATGTTTTGGGGTATGGCTCTATTGGATCTCTCTCTTTGCACAGTCTTCTTTGCTAGCCTCAAGTTCTATCAGATTGGCAAGAGATGGTCTTTCGGAGAACTAAAAATACATGGGAGGAAACGCCTCAGACTATAAAGATGAGGCACTATGTCAACTTACGTGGAATTGTTGGAAATGAAGGAATTTGTCACGACAAATGCAGGGAATCAGCACCCATGACTATGACATTTTACCCATCCGTTGAGAGTACGCACAATTTGCAGATTACACACAGTACTCCCAAGTATGTGGAATCCTTAAACCATTACACTGTAGCTCTGGCTTTAGTGTTAAGGGTCACTGTCCTGGTGGAAGGTGAACTTTGGCCCCAGTACAAGTTTGAAGTCCCAAACTGGTTTTCAAACCGGACTACCCTGAGTCATGGACTCTGAACAGCTTTCATGTCCCTCCCGAAGAAAAGTTTCACCACAACATTATGCTGAAAAGTTCTTATTTAGTCTGAGGATCTTCTTCGACATATTCCCGAGTCTCCAAAGTGACTTGTGCCAAACATTAAATGGGACTTCTGATAGTACTCTGACAACAGTGACTTTCTACTAGCCACTTTTCCTTAAGATTTGTAGAGTTGTAGATTTCTGCAGCTACTCCAGAGTTACTGTAGACCTCTAAACTGTCTTGACCTGTCAGATGTTCCTTGAACTTCCTAAAGTTGTTTGTTCAAATGTTTTTTGTAACAATTTTGAAAACAATGTATTGTTTTCCTTTTACTGTACAATTATGTGCTGCTTGGTGTTGGTTTACCACATAAAACCCCAATAAAAACTGGGAGATTAAGTTGTTTTTGCCAGGCACTGTGGAAAGGGGGAGCTTAAATGTCAAATGCATCGTGATAATGAAGGTTTTAGTTGTGGACACCTGAAGAGGGCTTTCCCCGTTACACTGAGAATATATGATGGTATGATGATACTTGACCACGGCTCTAATTAAATGCTAATCCCTTTTAACAGACAGCAACAGCTACTCAAATCGTTTTATCTCCCGTGTCACCCCGAGGCATCTCTCTAACAAATCTCTCTCCTCTTTCCACCTCTCCCATTGAAAGTTGGAAATCCTGAGAAGCTGGCAGCAGCTGGAGAGAAGCAGCTTGCATTTCAAGACAAAGCCCCAATCCTGTCAGAAAGGAGACACTTTCCAACCCAGAACTGCCATTTATCACCAACCACCTGATTTTCTACCCAGTCTGTCTCACACCTTGCTGCTTGACTATTTTCTGCCTCTCTGTGTAGATAAAAAAAATAGATATTCTTTCAGAAAAGCTCTATAGTCTGTCCTCTTTAGTCCTCACAATGCTGCATTGAAAAACTCCCACAATGTTAAGGTATGCAAGGTGAGACGGACCCACTGTTTGAGTTTCACAAAGATAGAAAGAGAGGGAGAGACTACCGACTACTGTTGCGTCAGTGTTCATTTATTCATGTTTGGGCAGAGTGCATTATCTGTGCAGACTTGTAGCATTAGCACTGCAACCGTCCAGCTTTTTTATGAACAAACAAGACCAAAATTACCTTCATCTAGGAGTTTAATTCTTGCAAAATTTACAACATGGCAGCAGCATAGTTCTTGACTTTCTGATTATAGTGACTTTTCTTCCCATGTTTGATGCCCTGGTCATGTTTTTTTTAGGCAGGGGAGACTATTGTAACCTCTGATGGTCTAAATAGATGTTTTCTGCCATGCAGACACAAAGAGCTACAGATTCTAGTGAGCAAACTTTTTTTTAAAACCATTGCTATGAATAATCAAAATTACATCGACACGTAAGGTTAACTTTCCTAGCTTCCTAGCAAATAAACTGCCGTTTACCAACCAGGTCAATGGGTGTAAAGTCCGACTCTTACAAAAGCTCTAGATTTTTTGCTCATCTTCTCTTTAGCTCTCCCTGTAGGTCTTCTAATGGATTCAGGTTAGAGTACAAAGCTAAGAATGGAAGGTTTGTTTTCTTTGTCTTGCAATTCATTTTTACATCAATTAAGCCAAACATTTGATACAATTTTATAGAAAGAGCCAACCTCTGAACATTTTCAGTTTTCTGGAAGAGGCACAGCAGATATTTCTTTGTAATGCCCTGCCATTTGAAGGAGTTTGTGCCTTGAACTCTAGTAATGTTCCCACTGCCTTTAGAAAAGATACCAGCCCACAGCATCACACATCCTCTGTTGTACTTAACAGAGGGTTTGAGCTGCAACAATATATCAACTCCATAAAGTCTTGTTGAAATGGAAAGAAAAATATATTTGTTTTCCAGTGGCTTGATAAACTAATTTGGGGTAAAAGTTTGCTATGAAGCCAGAGCAGAAAAACAAAAACTTTTATTTTTTTAGGCTTTTAACACAAATGACCCACAACTTTATTGCAATGCACTTGTTTTTTGCACTCCTAAAAACAAAATCCATGTATTATACATCACTGAGTCAACAGGAAAAAACGGGCTCCAAAGCTCCATTAAAAGAAGGGAAAGCAGTTACATTTTGCAATCAACCCGTTTTAAGTTGAATTTTCTTGATTTTGTTGGTTTAGTGCCAATGGTCTAGCCATATGGGAAATTCACACAATCCTCTTGCTTGTATGTTAATCAAATAAAGAAATAACAGTTTCACAAACAATGTGCTTTTGTTCGGTTTGTTAAGAAAGAGTGAGAGGTGCCAAGCCTTTCCTTATCTCCTCTCAAAGGAGGTTAATAAATGTGAAACGGCTTCAACAGACGATGAGCAGCAGGCCAACAATCACAATAAACCGATTAACACAAGCTTTCCACAGCATGTTAAAAATACCAGATTTAAGCACTTCAACACTACCGGAACAGCTAAAATCTAAAATAAAAAAAAAAGAAAACTTTTTTGTTAAATAGGAGCAAATAGAAAGCATATGCTCATATATTAAATTATAGCTCTAGTTTTAAAATGCCTTCCAATTAAACTCTCACTAATAAAACATGCATTGCTTTGCAAAAGTATGCAACCACAAACTTCAGTACTTGTGTGATAGACCAACACAATGTAAAATGCATGAGCCGTAGCAAAAGAAACATTGGGAACATTTTCCAACATAGAAACATCATTTCAGCCTTGTATAACCAAGTCTGAACACACATTCTTCTGTTCTTGTCTGGTTTATTTATTTGATAATTTAGATTTGTTTTGAATACATCTAACTGGGGATCAGAGGAGGTCAGACCCTACCGCATGACCCAAACCAGAACCAGATTAGCATCACAGGATCAAGCTGGCAAAGACCAAGAGGACACATAGCTACACATGCAATTCTTTACAAGGGTAATTAGGTTAGTTACCGTGTTGTTTCTCAGCTCCTCTCCAAACTGAAAAAGGCAGCACTTGTGAAACACCAGCATAATCAGGATCCAGTCATCTTTCATATACCAATGAGTCACAGTGTCTTGAATATTTTATGCAAGTCTATTCAGGAACAAACTGACAAAAAAGCTTGTGAACTTTAATAATTCACCAGCTGGCGAAAACCTTTGGATGTTAAACCTTTATAATCACCTTATGTCTATGGTTTATGTAGAAACCTGAGCGTGTCTTTAAGGGGAAGGTTGACCGACCTTCATTTCTTCATTGACTCTCTAATCCTCCCTCACTACTCATAACCCAACATTCTCCAGATCCCTAATTTAACCACATTCCCTCCTGAGATTGAAGCCACCCTAAGGGCATTGTTCAAAACTCAGGTTAACGACTTTAAACAACTTTCAAGGACTGACTCACCAACTTCACCCTTTTACAAAACTACGTTAAATACCAACTCTCAAAGACATTTTAGACAGAACTGCAACCGTAGAAGAAGAAAACAAGATATTCATGTAAATTTGTGACAAGACATGACATGTAATTTCAAAAAGACATGTTAGAATTTTATAAGGGATTAATCATCTTTGTCTAGACTGGAAGACTGAAGGGACAAAATATACAAAGAGTATTAAGGTAAACAAAATGTTGATTTCAGAAAATGGGGACAAGGACACATACAGAAACGTCAAATTTCAGGAAAAAGACAAGACTTGCACTGAATGAAGATGGACAATGGAGGAAACCTCTGGTTGACAAAGGGGTAAATCTATCCTGAACAAAGATGGACAAACAGTGAACCCTGCCCTAGACGAAAACGAACGGACGGGGAACATGTCCTGGATGAAGATGAAAACCTGCTCTGGAAAAAAAGAGAATGGAGGAAACCTCTACTGGTTGACAAAGGACAACGAGTACTGTGCAAAGAAATGAAAAGCAAAATCTGTCCCAAATAAAGGGCAAAACCTGTAACGAACAAAGAAGGACATAAGGAGAAACTTGTCTGAATAAAGATTGACAAATACGGAAATCTCCTGTAAATGACGATGGAAACCTGCTCTGGACAAAGACGGAAATTGGAGTAAATTTGTGCTCTTTGACTAATGAGAAGCCTGTGGGTAAATAGAAATAATGTCCAGAGAAGATGGACAGAAAGTTATCTTTGTATCTGCAGCTACAATTTTCAAAATACAAGTCTGATTTATTGGTCGGTACGCACAGCTGTCCAAACCCCGGTTTCTTTTGCATTCAAACTAAGTTTAAAGCGAGACGGTAGCATAGGGGTAAACCACGCAACCTATAAGCCTCAGTCCTCAACGCACAAATCACAGGTGCGAGTCTCGACCTTTGCCGCATGTCTTCCCCCTTCCTCACAACCCACTTTATCAACTAAAAATAACTAGAGCCAAAAAATCCTTTAGAAAAAAACCAAATGCTGAACTCACCAATGCAGTAAAATTAGTGACAGTCTTAAGTTTCCCAAAGGAGTCTAACAGTTGGAGGTCTGGACCAGCTGCAAGGCTTCCATGAGCCCAGAACACTCTGTGGAGGCCTCAGCATTTCCTCACTCATGTTTAATGCCTTTTGAACCGCAGAGATTCACAAAGACTCACAGCGCCAGAAAACAACATGATCAAACAAAGGAAGAACGGGAGGAGGAAAAGCTGCAGGACATCCAGCTCTTTCTTGTTAAAGATGAGAAACACTTGGACGTGAGTCTACGAACAGCGGCACTTCTTTAATTCATGACTAGCCCCCAGTCTGCTGCAGAATCCTCACTCTTACAAGTGGAGCTGATGTAAAGATAACTGCAGCTTTCATCAGGATACAATGGTTTTCTCACCTAAACACTTGAAAGTTAATTATACCACAGCAGTTTAAATGGAAACGTGAGACAGACTGTCAATAACTCTATAACTGACTTTTGGCACATATCTTTCCAGCTTTGCTTGTATTTAAAACCAACGAGTGCTCCGAGGCGTCCGTCACTCAAGACTCTTGGTTTGAACAGGATTTCTTCTTTTTCTGACAGCCGACCGCAGAATTTCTCAATCTCACTCCAGGGAGTGAGCTGCTGTTTCAGTAGTCTTTTCCCGGTTTCAGCGCATCCGTGTAAACGCTGAAAAGAGTGTTAGGGCGGAGGTTCAACACGGGGGCTCGTGTGTCATCTGACCTCATTTCAAGACGGCCCTGAGAGGTTGCAAGGGAGAAAGGCAAAGGTGTAGCTTTCACTGCAAACTTTTCTTTGCTTCCTGTGAGATGACAGGACAAAAGGAACAGAAAGAGTTGTGCCTGGAAACCATCCCAAGAGAGATGAAAGAGTACCAGTGAAGTCATGGTGCAAAAACGCATCTGGGCAAAAAAGCGGAGCTACATCTCTGAATAAGGTGCCAAAATGTTACAACTCACAAAGGAAGATAGGGGGGGTTTGACAAACTAGTGTGATGCAAAGCGGAGTATTTGCCAGGAGCATCATAATGTGCACAAGACACATATTGGGTCAAAAGTTAAAATAGAGATCACTTTTTGCCGTTGAAAATATAGCAAAATGTATATAAATTTGAAACAGTAGGCACTGTGATTTACGTTAATATATCAAGAAATTAGTTTTATCAAAGAAAGGTTGTTTCAGTAATTTAATTCAAATAGTGGCACTATAAATATGGTCAGATAGCTGTATTTTGTTTATTTAGTGGAACATTTGGTGAAAGGAAAAAGTGTTGTCTGCCAACAAGCTTCATGGAGACATTGATTTTATTTTCCATCAGAACTTGTCATCTGCCCATACTACCCACCAAGTAGAAAAACTTGGTCCAGTCAAAAAGTAAGTGCACATACTTACTTTTGGTCTGGGAAATAAATTTAACCAATTAATTAAATTTGCCTTTTACAAATATTTAAAATCTGGATTTTTTTTTTCATCAATGGGCTTCCACAGTTAATAGTGACAAGAGTCCATTTTGTTTTACAGCTTGCATTTATTTAGACTTTGAATTCAGGTCAACTCCCAAAATAAATGATTGAAATAAAAATAAGTTTTAAATGTTTTCTGTCATTTGTAAATTCTATTTAAGAAATAAAAGGGAGACAAAATTTATTAAAACTGGATCTGACATGAGAAAATCAGAGACTTTATTTTTGAGCCATATTGCCCTGTGCCCTCTGTGAATTATATGACTATAGTAGATTGCACCATGTTGACCGTCTTTTAAAGGCAAATGAAGAGCAATTTACCCTATAGCTGAACCCTTCTGATTTGTACAATGTGATTTGTAAAATGCAGAATATCACAAGTGAAAACCACTACAAAATATAGTTTTTGATAGTTTGTCAAGGTGACCTAACAA
This sequence comes from Xiphophorus hellerii, assembly GCF_003331165.1. Taxonomy (NCBI): domain Eukaryota; kingdom Metazoa; phylum Chordata; class Actinopteri; order Cyprinodontiformes; family Poeciliidae; genus Xiphophorus; species Xiphophorus hellerii. The sequence continues at coordinate 8,320,600 of NC_045693.1, forward strand.
ATCTGAGTTTTCACATCCCTTTTAATCTGGTAAACAACCAGAAAGAAATACAATCAGCCCATTTTTTGCATTTGAATGGTGAAAGAGTGCTTTTGAATCTGGGCTTCAATGTTAAACAGATAACACCACTGCTCACTAAAATATAGCTAAGAAAAACATCTCCTTGTTTCTATTGTGTGTGAAGCTTTCAATGAAATTTTTACTTCAGAGTGAAGGTTCGTGGAGTCATGTTTTAAAAATGAGAGAGAAGCAAACGGCAACAAATGAAGCAGAGCAACATTAAGAGGGTTTCTCCAGAGTCCATCAACAATCAGTCACATGCTTTTAAAAGCCAGAAGCAGACCATAAACTCATCCTCAGAGAAGTCTTTTGTTCAAGCATGAATCTGTGTTCATATAACTTAAAAAAAGAAATCCACCCACAGTAAAAAAATCTGGTTTTGAGGAGCATGGGGTCTCTGTCTGCACTACAGGAAGTCAACAACCAAACAGCTGCCGGTCTTCTCCTGCTGTGGTTGTTGTTGAGGCCCGCAGGGAGTCCGCAGCCTTCACCCTCCTCACCACACACACGCAAACAAAACCCACACACCCGGCAACGCGACGAAAGACAGGACCGTGGCCGTCCGCCTGGATCCTAACCTGGATGAGGACACAAAAGCCATGGTAGTCCAGGGGGAGGGAGGATGCTTTGAGATCCTCATCCGCTGTGCGTTACTGCGGGAGGAAACGACGGCAGCATAACATCGATTTCCTCTGCTGTTTGGAACATGGGGGCGAGCTGAGGGACCATTGTTAATTGTCAGACACAACACAACACATTTCTGTCTGTCGTCACCTCAGCAGATAAGGACAGGAAACACTGGCCCCGTGCAGCATAATCAACAACGTTGTGTCAGCTGGCTGCACCTGCACAGAGCAGCCCATTGTTAAGGCCTGCGTTACGTCTGTCCTCTGTGGGCTTTTAAACTCTCATTTCTGAGGGCACATGTGCACAATGCTGACTGAGGCTGATAACTGATGAAGATGTGCAGTCACAACCATACAGTCTAATTAGGACTGAAGCGATTAAACAAATTAATCGTGATTAATAGACTGTTGAAATAATCTTCAACTAATTTAGTAATCGATTAATCATTCACTGGAGTATGCAGACAATAAAAAAGCAGATTTACTGAAAGAACACCTTAAGAGCACTAAGCCAAAATGGAGCAAAAAAATATATACATTTTGCATTGAAGATAATAAAACTTCTTTGTCCAGAAGTCCTCAAGTGATATAGTTTTAGCTCCAACTGGTTCAAATTCTGTGCAAAAGTTCTCCTACTAGGGATGTTTTCCTATCCAGTTATTAATTGGAAATAAGCAGATTAGCCGTACAGTGTATCGATTTAAAGTTGAGCAGAAAGGGCTGAGCTTCTCACATACTGATGTTAGAAGTAGTATTGTAGTTGTCGTTGCATCCTGTAAATGATCAAGGATTCTCTAAAGGATTGCCATCATACTGCATGTCAGGCAATGCAATGTTTAATTTCTAATTAAAAGAAGAATTGATTTATTTACAATTTAATGCATTTCTAATACTGTATAAGATTGAAGGAAAAAGCTGCAGAATTTGGACATTTTTTGTCCGATTAATCAAAATAAATAAATCAGTTAATCAGAAAAATCAATTACTAAAATAGCCTAAATAGTTTGATTTAGTCGCAGCCCTAAAATCAAATTTTGTTAAAATGAGTTATGGAGCCACTTGAACGGTTGTTCATAATTTATAATTAATCATCTTTTTTTTTTTAACAGAATACAAAAAGTTTCCATGGGACTCAAGGATGAACAAGTCTTCAAGCAGCTGAGAAAAAAAAAAAACTAGAGGAAAATATTTGTATATTTTATATTAAAATATTTTAACAGGCTGTCTGTCGGTTATATATTCTGGGGGTGTTTTGGACAACGGAGGCACAAATTGGACCCCGAAGACAAAGCGAGCGCTCCTTCAAATCAGAATATTTCTGGAGGAAACCCGCATATAAAAACAGCTTTGACGAATCTGCTTTTCCTATCAGCAGAGCAGCTTCAGAGAGACAGACTCCTTCCAAGACCTCCTTATTTTGCAAACCTACTCAATTATTCCTCCTGTGCCGCTCCATCCTGCTGTCTGGGTTAACACAGACTCCTTAGAGGAAGGTTCAAAAAGAGGACAACACCAGAAAGGATGGAGGAGCTTTGGGGAAGGGTGGCTCGGTACTTGGCATGGGTTGTGAAAGTGGAACGAGCAAAGTGGAAAAGAGCAGAGGGAGGTGAAAGAGAGTGCAGCTACAGAAATGGTGGAGAAGGAATGAAGCTGTTGCTGGTGGTCGGGTTGTTTAACGTGATTAAAAACCCCAGAAAAACAACCATGTCTGTTGTCTAGTGAGCCCCTCTCCTCTAAAGCAATTACTGCCTGCTAACACAGAACAATGCTGCTCGTAATGAGCCAGATCTGCTGGGTGCACAGGCCACAAACATGGCTGCCTGTTCTTTGGTCAGCACAGGTCACATCTAGTGATTATAAAGCCATTAAATTCAACCAGAGGGAGGCTGGCTCTCCTGGAAGGTGAAATTGGTCAAAATCTGAAAATGATTCAGTTAAATTGGCCCATTTCAAATATTGTTCACATCCAGGATGCATCACTCTTCTGCATTTAGAGATTTTTAAAACTATTTTAATGCAGCCATAATCTCACACAGAAACATGTAGAAATATGCTCGTATATTTTGCCGATTGACTAATCGTTTTTTCTGACTATTAATCGTCAATAAAGTAATCGCTACACAGAAGTCAAAATCATGGGAATTGAAAAAAATCCAAACAGCTTAGAAGAATAAGTGCATCTTCTTGGTTGATTTATTCATTTTCAAAGCTTTGCTCCAAATCCCAGGGGAACCGAGGCAGAGCTGTGGCGCTCTGAACAGGAAGTCAAGGGAGCCGGGAAGATCTAAAACATTCTGATAAGCCCATCCACATCAGTCCGGCTCGCATCATCCTCCGCACCGGCCCAGCTGGGTTAATTTGGGTGAGAGGACCACGAGGTCAACGCATCACGCTGCCATGGAGACGGACCCATTCCCCGGACCTCTGCTGTAACCCCAATAGAAAAACAAAGAGCATCTCCAAACAGAAAGCGAAGCAGCTGAATGAATCAGTCACAGAACAGATTAGTTTGTAGCATCTGAGCGGCTGGGCCAACTGAACGGCTCGAGGTGAAACAGCCACTGACGGTATCAGACACCAGAGGCCTCGTCAGCCTGTTTCCATGCACCGCTGCGACAAAGACGAGCTGAATAGAAGCTGTCTGGTGTCTCTGCCTGTGGCCTGTTGCTCTGATGAATTCATTCAGCCTCAGGCAACAAAGAGTTAATGGCTGCAGGGTTTATGCGATGGCATGCCTTCCTCCCCTCCTCACCCTCCTTTATTCCCTCCTCTCCCTTCAAACGGGCTGCAGCCAAATGAGGCATTCCTGCACGTTTCAATTGGATGCATTTAAATGCAGCAGCAGCACCGCTCACGCTTCGCCCCCAAACACTGAAAACAAAACGGGGATTTTGTTACACTATGAAGCCCCTCCCGTCCCTCCTCAATGTGAGCCTCATACCTGCCTGCCAGGCGGAGAAGCTGGAGTATCAGAGGAGGGAGTTACAAGGTCAGGCTGCCAAACAAATACACTTCTTTTACCGAGGGATGATTATATGTAAACTTAAAAAAAAAAAAGTAAAAAAAAAAACTGAATTGCTATGAGTTTAACCAAATCTTATTTCTGCAGTTCAGCAAAAATCATGAAATTTTATCCAGATCCCAAGGAACAGAGTGGAAAAACAATAAAACTATTGCAAGAAAACATCAACGAGGTTAATTTTACTGCCAGCTGTGACTAGTCACTGAATGCTGCCTTTAAAAGGCCAAACAAACTTAAAGTTTACAACTCCTCTTAATAAATATGCCTGCTCCTTTAAAAGCCCAAATTCTGCTTTATTTCAAAAATTTTATCTTTAAAATTAATTGAGCAACATTTGAGAGATTCCTTGTCCCTAAACACCGATCAAATATTTTTACTAGCTATCCTCTGGAACGGTATTTGTGGGTGTTAAGGACCACAACCTCATGCCAACACCTGTAATGACCCGAGAATCATTTTCAAATCATTCATAACGGTCCATTTCATGTTCAAATGCCAAATACACCTCAACATGAACAGTCAAAAAACAACTATAGCAGAAGCTTTCAGTCTTCTATATTTACACTCTCGGGGATACAGAAAAGTAAATGTTTCTCCTGGAATGGCTGCCATACAAACACCAGCTAATAACATGTCATGTTATGTTATTGCGCCAAATTATTTCAGCTTCCCAAACATTACTTTACAATATTTTAGATATACTCTTGAAAAATCTGAGGATAGTAGTGTGGACCGATTGCAGTTTTCTGGGCAATCATAGACCTTTAAAAGTCTTACCCATCAAACCCAATTTTGGATTTTTTTTTGTCTGAAAAGTCACTTAATATAGCGAGAAGTTGCTAAGTTGGCAAGAATGATATGACAATTGTTAATGGTGTGCCTGCAGGCATAAAGTTTTATCACGGTCTTTTGTGGAGCTATAAGGCCAAGTAATAAGAATCATTTATTACTCCTTTTTTTAGTGTCTAAAGACATAGCAATCAGAACCCCACAAAAATAAACAATGCTCTTGAAAAGCATACCTATTTGTAATATACTTCTTCAGGACACCAGTCACATAAAGAAGTGTGAATAATAAGCTGCACACAGTAATTGAATTTAATCATATTTATTGATATTTATTGATGATCTCATTGAACAAACAGTAGAGAAAATTGCTAAATTAACTATATTTAGACTTTTTTTAAAGCATTAATTGCAATTTAGCGCAAAAACAAGAAATCAAAATACTTAAGAAATTTATCATGTTACATGATCAACAATAAATGCTGATGGAAGAGAGTGTTAGTCACTCCTCTCTCATGGTAGAGAAAAACAGGGACAGTGGCTGCTTTTCACACCTGTGCAGAGGTAGATCAAGTTGGTGGATAAGATTGGTTTTTCATGCAAGTATTGGCCGATTGCCAATCTCCCAATATTAAGGAAATTGGGGCTCGTTTATCAGTGCAACCCTAATGGACAGGCAGGCTTTCCTTGAGTAATAGTTAGAAAAATGCACAAACCACCAGCAGGAAGTGGTTCACTCTGGTGTGTTATTTTACTTCCCTTTAAAACTAATGACTTTTAGAGATGCTACATTACATTGCTACAGTATTGCAGTGAAAGACAGCATAAACAAATGCCTCGTCTTACATGACTTGGTTTGGCATCTGACATCCTAGATTTTCTTTCCAATCCTAGTTAGGAATATTTTAGAAATAAATAAATATTTAGCATCTCTTACAGGCTAACCAAGTGATGCGTGGCAGCAAATCCTCAGAAACAATGCAGAAAGAAAAATGCTGCTACGCCTAACACACCAAAATCAAGAGTGCATCACAATCAGTCTTCCAGTTCAGACAAAACAAAGAGCTGCAGAGGAACCAAGTCAATAAACAGAGATCCTTCACGACAAGACGAGCAACAGACCCGGCAGAAGAAAAAGATCCACAACAAAAACCACAAAGCAGCCAAATCACTAACACATGAGCCAACATGTATGATCTTAATGAAAAACATACGGTGGCTTAGTTGCATGGTAGTCACTATTTTTGCTCTTCTTTACTTGGTTTTGTTAGTTTACAAGGCAAAAAGGAGTAAGGTTTTCTCATTTATGTACGATTCTCCCACACACATACCAAAGGTTTAATGTAAGAGCATGAAAAATATTAGCTGACAAGACGTCTTATAAGCTATCATATCCATTTTTCTTTCTAATCTCCCTCAGGCTGGTGAATCGGTTGTTTTTGGCAACCGCTGAGCCTTGACTTTAAGATGGTTTCAGTGAAATGTAAGAAAAGCTCAGGAGACGGGAAAAGCCACGAAATCCATAAATAGTTTTGCTTTCAAACTGCTGTTACCGACGTGATGAGAGCGACAAACGAGCGCCGGCGACGCATCGATCTGGCGGGTGACACGAAGTCTGTAACAAGAGATTTCACAACCATGAGTTAAACCTCTGAAATAGTGTAAGAAGATCCTCCCCTGAGAGCGAAACCCTCCATAATCGACTCAGAGTAAACTGCACATAGTGACTGGGGTTTAAAAAAAAAAGTTCAAAAGCTTCACCTAAAGCTGAATAAACATCACCTGATAAATGAGCAGAAACCAGAGCCTCAGAGGGCCTTGAGAAATCCTCCCACGGTCCCACAGCTACTAGTGAAAGTTTCTGATGTCCACAAGGACACATGGTAAACAATCTCACTATTTATCCTTGTCACGTTTTTAACCTCAGTTGTGTTCCCCCCCTTTTTCTTTTCTTCTTGATGCTGTTAAATCTCCATGTAGCAAAATCTAAACAAAGACAAACTGTTCTTAAATATTGTAAACCTCACATGAAAAACAGTTTCAGAGTTCCCAGACCGATACGTCATGGCTAAAATATAAAAAGGTAGGACACAAGGAAGGAAGGGAAGGAAAGAGCGTAGAACATGAGGAAAGGAAGATAAAAAAACAAGAACGAAAGTTAGGAAGAAAATTTAAAATTAAAGAAAGAGAAAGGAAGGACATAAAGAAGGAAGCATGGGCAGAAGGAAGGAGGACACATGAAGGAAAGGAAGGGAGGACAAGGGAAAAAAATCTAAGGACAGACAAAGGGAAGGAAGGTCTAGAGAATATGACATGAAATAAAGTCTGGAAACAAATATTTCTTCATTCTCATCCAGATCTGGAAGATACTGAAATAAATGAGACTTTTTCCTGCAGAGCAGCGGCTCCATTATAACCCAATGTTTAAAGTCTCTTTTCCCCACAAATTCCGACATTAATCTTTTGAACACAAACAATATGGAGCCTGAACTTTCACCATCTTTTCAGGACACATTTTAACAAATCACATCCTGTACTTTTCCAGAATTTCTAAGGACCGACAGAAAACTTCAACTTGAAACCATCAAATATCAGATTTACTTTTTTTTTTCTTACCACTTTCCCTCTAAATCTCCATGCTAATGTATGCATCATCCACTTCAGATGACAGTCAGTGTTCTGTAAATAACACAACAAAGTGCACATTGTCTTTATAAACTGATGGCAGATCGCCTGGTGGAGATAAATTCATCCACACACATCTCAGTTTATTCAGTAATAATCCTCTTATCCCGTCCTAATGTGAGCATTCAGAAAATGAAGGAGCAGCCAAGCGGCCTGCAGGCACAGCAGCATTAATGAGCAAAGCGTAAGGTTTTTTTTTCCTTTTCTTAAATAAAGCTGCAGCAGGTGTAAATGCCAATAAAATGCTCTAAAAGGAAGCCATCTGTTCCAGTACAGTAGAAGCTGCTGTTTATTAACAGGCTAAGCAAACCGCCGGGTGATGCTGCAGGTTAAGAGGGAGTCTGCAGGACGGCCACGTCTCACACGCTTAGAGGAACAGCATCCAGGCTTTCACTGAGCAACCAACTCAATTAGGCCTGAAGCAATTAATCGTGATGAATTGATTACTGAAATAATTAAACTAATTTAGTAATTGATTAAGTGATAACTGAAATATACAGACCCAAAAAAGACAATTTGCAGAAAAAAAACATTCACAATAGTAATTAAGCCAAAAATGTACAAAATATACATGCATTTTAGATTTAAAAAAAAAAGTCAGTCATATGGCTGCAATAAAAAAATACTTTAGAAACTGATTATTCTATTGATTATCCAAACAATCAGATAAAAACTGTTTTACAGATATTTCATTTAACCACTTAAGCCTTTTTATACAGTAAAAAGGTTTAATAGATTGTTTGCATCCATCAAAAGATGCAAACAATACAATTCCTTTTTTAATGAGAAAAGCAAGCATTTTATTGCTTAAAATGCAGCAACATTGCATTGCTTTAGTGAGTTTTAACTGGGTGAAGTTAAAACTTTAGCCAAAACTAAACTTTAGCCATACTTAAATGAAATATGGTGGTTAAATGAAAAAGCTGTTTAACGTTGAAATTTTTTTATGCGAGTGATAACCACAATAATTGATACAATAATCATTAACTAAAATAATTATGTGCAGCACTAAACTCAATAGTGGTTTAATTAAATGCACAGTAATATGAAGAAATCCTATGGATTTGCATAAAAACATCATCGCCAAGTAGTGTTTTTCAACATTAAAATACTATATCTAAGCAGTTTTATGTCATAGACAGTGGTCCAGATGGCTTCATCCACAGATGGAAACAAGAGTCGACAAACTCAAGTGCGATTGTTTCACTTAAGAGTTCTCTAAAATGTTATGTGCAAATATTTGACCAGAGCACCCAGATCCAGTTGAAAAGAACCAGCAAGAAGAAAAAAAAAGGAAAATTTTGTCAGATCTACTCAGTCAGAAAAAGAGACCCCCCCCCCTTTTTTTTTTTTTAAACAGCGGGCCGTCTGAGACGACAGAACCTGGAGTGGTTCTGTTCAGACGTTTTATAAAAACAAACCCGCGGCAGACCCGTCTCCCCTGCTGCCGCTGGCACACAGAGGACACATTCATCCCCAAAAACGGGCACCATGAGGCGGTGTGGCGGCGGGGGGAGTGGAAGCAGAGACACACTTCAGCTCTAAGGAATTTATTCAGGCACTCTGACAGCCACGGCAGCAGCAAAACTCAATCTGCAAGAATCAGATAAAACCGACTCAGTTCTGACCCGAAGAGCGTTGATTTAATGAGCTCCATCCCCGGCAGGAGAACAGAATTCCTTTTCCACACACTCCGATGTTTACACTGTTTTTCTTCTTCTTCTTCCTCACTCTGCAGCTGAGGTCTTGAACTTTGAGTCTTAAAGAACGAAGGCAGGAGTTGATTCTTCTTGTTGTTCTTCTGTTTGAGGTCAACGATCATAAAGCAGAATGAGACTTTTCCTCCACTTCAGGATACACGCAACATCCATAAACTTTTGCCAAGCTTGGCGAGGCAGTTATCCAATATGCTGGAAAGCATACAGCTGTGCCTTCAAAGGTACAATTTATCATCTTACAGCCAACACTTTAGTATATTTCACTAGTATTTAAATGAAAAAAAAGGTGCATAATTCTGAAGTATAAAGAAATGGATACATAAATTCATGCAAACTCCATGTATTAAGACCTCAGACCGTGATTTGAACCAAGGAACCTCTTACTGCAAGGCAACAGTGCTCCCCTTTAATTAAATAAAAAATATCATCATCATAAGAGGCAGCAATCAGCTTCTGTGCACTAAAAATCTGCAAAATAAAACTGCAAAACAGCTGAAACACTGAGTTCATTTAAATCAAAGCTAAAAGCCCAACTGTTTTGAGTTGCTTTGAAGCCATAATAAATTAAACATTAACCAAAATATTTAATGTGTAACAATGGCACTTGACAAAATGAAATGTTTACTGGTTTTCTCAGTTGTTGACTGCATGGGGTCTTTAATGACTTTTTGTGTTTTTAATGATGCAAAGCACTTTGAACTGCCTTGTTGCTGAAATGCGTTACACAATTAAACTTGACTGATTGATCATCGTCAGCCACCAAATCAAAAAAATAAATAAAGAGTTCTCCTTTTTATGTTAATCTCAGTATAAACCCAGCAGTTCTTTGAGGATGTTTTGACGTTTGTGAGAATATTTGAGAACAATCCGCATCATGAAGTAGAGGTGGGCGATATGGGCCTAAAAATTTTATTGCGATATTTTGCGGTATTATTGTCATAACAATCACAGCGGTGGCATAAAAAACAGTTACTTCCTTTAAGTATCTATATGGGTGTGACTTAAAACATTTGCTATTTGAAATGCGCTTCTTTACTTATTCTAAAAAGGGACATTTCAATAAATTGCACTCAGCAAATGCATTTAATTATGCTTTTTTAAAATGACTGATATTTATTGGTGCTTTTGTGTAAAAGAAAATAGTATTTCTAGAATACTGTTAGTTTATAAGGGCATTAATAAATTTAATTTTTCACAGTAAATGCTCATCCCTGTCATGAAGTCCAAGGAAAACAGGTTGTAGTACCATCATACTGTAGATAGTACCACCATCTACAGTACTAGATGGCACATCATACTGTTGGTTGTTTTTTGGGGTTTTTTCCAGCTAAAACAAGGAAGCTGATTAGAGTTGATGGAAAGACAGATGGAGCTAAAAACAGGGAATTCCTGGGGGGAGGGAGAAGACAACTACAAAACTGGTTCAAATCAAAGCATGCGGATGGCCTAGTCAAAGTCCAGACCCAAATCCAAGAACATAAACTGTGGCATGACTCGTAAAATCGATTGTTATGGATAATCTCCATCCAATCTAACTGAGTTTAAGCTACTTTGCAAAGAACAACAATCAAGTAAACATATTTATCTCTCTAGACGTCCAAAAGCTGGTAGACATATAACCGGGGTCGGATTCAGAGGAATGGGGGCCCCTGGGCTGGAGCCAGTTTGGTACCCTATCCCAGAATAAATTAAAATAAAACATCTTTTACTCATTAAATTTACAGAAATTGTTAGGCAAGCCCACACATGTACAGGTACAAATTAATGAATAATTTGTTTAAAACATCTGACAGACCATGTTGGTCCCAAAACGATCATTTTCAAATATTGCTGCATAGATTAAATTAACAAAACTCCAACAGCATTTAAAAAAAAAATACCACATGCAAAATGAGGCCATGTTTGGAAATCACACAGAGTATACAACAACAATAATTTAGAAGCCCCCTAAAACTCAGAGCCCTGGGCTACTGCCTCTTTTAACCAGTTTTGAAGTCTGGCTCAGGACATACCTCCGGTATCTACAGGGAAAACTTGTTTTTGTCCCACAGTGGAGACATTTTAGGTGCAACACCTAAAATGTGTTACACTTAAGGACGTAGGTGCATGCAGATACACTTTTATAAAGAAAAAGCTCCATAAAACAAGGATAAATGATACAAAACAGAATAAACACAAACGCACACCCAGCTTTTCGTACGCTTCACAAAAAGGTTTGAGGTGCAAACCTCTGCAGAACACAATGCATCCGTAAATTTCGCTCATTATGCAGGCAGACTTCGCTTGCACTCTAAATTTCAGTTGTTTCTCCCCCTCACCGGGGGCCAATGGGGGAGGGGTCCCCCTCCTGCTCCAAACACAAACTTTAACTCCAACTTTTCACATCTAAACCCCACATCCAGGCAGAAGTCTCAGTTATGTGATCATGATGATGATTAATCAGCGTTTTAACCAGCAGAGCATGCTGAGAAGTGGATACATCGTAACTGAGCGAAGAGAAACTTAGTACCGACCTTGGAGGCAGATGAATCCAGCCGCGTACAGAACATCCAGCAGGGTTTTTCCTCTCCGGGTTACCCCGGAGTTTACCCTCCGCCGGGTTTCACCCCCTGCCGGTACGTCCATGGTTTCCAGTTCGGTTTTCCCTTAGAAAAACCCGAAGGTAGAGTCAAAGCGAGAGCAGAGTCACCGTGTGCGCACAGGTATCCCAGCGCCGCTTCCCTGCGCAGCTCCCCCGGGGGAGAAGACCGGACGGCCTCGGCTGCTCACCTGGTTTCACCGGAACACGGCAGAAACAAGAGGGAACCCAAACCTGGCCAGCTACGCGAACCACTGAGTTCACACCGAGCAGCCCCGCCGAAAGTTTGGACCCAACTCTATGAACTTCGAGGTGGCTCACAGGGGGGAAAGCTGCGGGAAATGTCGGCTGCTGTGACTCATTCCAGCCCACTGCGTGGGTCCGACCGAGCTCAGAACCGCCCGGACCTCCTTCAGCCCGGTTTGTCTCCCAACTCTGCTTCCTCCCGCTCTGCAGACTCTGAGTGGAGTGGATTTTCTTTCTCTCTCTCCCTCTTCACACACATGCAGTGAAGCAGGCTGGAAAAACGGGACGCGCTTCCTGTAGATACCTTTCACAATTAGAGTCGCAAAGTGGCGGAAAATCGAGATTTTCTCCAGTTTCGCGCCTCTATTTTTGCATAATTCCTCAAGAAGGCCAATCAGATTGATTCTCTTTTGAATTTAAATCCAGACTTCGTGGTGTTTCCCCCAACCCTGGTCCTCAAGGCACACTGCCCTGCATGTTTTAGGTATTTCCTTGCTTCAGTCCAGCTGATTTCAATTAATGACTGATTAACAGGCGTTTGCTGAACTGCAATCAGTTGAATCAGGCACATTAAAGCAGGGGGAACCTCTAAAACATGCAGGACTGTAGAAAGGAAAATAGGAATAAACAAGAGGAAGATATTATATCTAGGTTAAGATTTGGACATGTAGGGCTAAATAGTACTTTGAAAATAATAAATAAACATAGTACGGGGTTATGTAATTTTTGTGGAAAGTTGGAAACAGTTGTACATATTTTTATGGAATGTAATAAATATAATCTAGAAAGAGAGGAATTAGTAGAAGAGTTAAATAGGAATAAAGTTAAATTAAATATTAGAGATCTGCTACAAAAATCTTCTGGAGATGTGGTTTTTAATTCCGTATTTAGGTTTCTTAGAAAAACAGGTCTAATAGGGAGATTATAGGGTTTAGGCATCTGGTTCATACTCCAGTCCAGAAGGTGGCGGTAATGCACCTGACAGTTGTTTGCCAACCGCCATAAAACAAAAAAGAAGAAGAAGAAGAAGAAAACATGCAGGACAGTGAGCCTTGAGGACCAGGGTTGGGAAACACCATTCTGCAGCGGTGGGTAGAGGACCCAAAAATTGTTTTCAAGTAAGAGTAGCAGTACCTCGAGATATATTTACTCAAGTAAAAATAAAAAGTAGCCATCCAAGAAATTACTCAAGTAAGAGTAAAACATATTTGGTTAAAAAAGTCTACTAAAGTACTGAGTAACTGATCAAATTAAGAATCAATTAACATTTAGAAATTACATCATCAGGCATAAGGTTAAGTGGAAATTTTGGTATTCTAAAGACCAAAATGATAATTTGTACAAGTAACAAAAAAATAAACTTAGGCAAAATAAAAATAGTTAAAATCAGTGTACTTCAATATAAAACTTATGAAACTTTAACAAAAACTGCAGGTGTGTGTCTGTCTGGTGAATTTTTGGTTAAAACATGTTTGTTTTTCATTCTGTGGGTAGAAAATACAAACTTAAGTAAAAGTAGTGGTACTTCATAATAAAATTACTCAAGCAAAAGTAAAAAGTACAGCGTAGGAAAAATACTCCTAGAAGTAATTTTTTTCAAAAAAGTTACTCAAGTAAAGTTAATTGAGTAAATGTAACTAGTTACTACCCAACTCAGCCATTTTGATAAATTAATATGCTTTGACCTAATTTTGGCAACAAAAAAAGATAAATAATTGAAACATGTTTTTTAAATAAAATTTTTTTATTTAACACAATGATCACAGAACCTTTGGTGATTTTCCACATTACTTTCCACACCTAACATAAAAAAAGAACAAAATTTTACTTTGAAGTTCTCTACATCCTTTTAACAACGTGTATATTTCCGGTGCCTTGACACATGAACCTCTCTTTTCCAAATGCAGCTTCCGGTAACTCAACTTGGATCAGGAATACAACAGTGCGACCCTCCGGTTTAAATGGATCACTGTCTTTTTAAACTTAGACTTTTTTTTTATTTGATGCAAATATTTAACATAAAAAATTAAATACCTTAAATATAAGTTTCATCAATCTACAAATAAGTGCAAATTGAGTTAATGGCCCATAAATATGGTGAAACACAATTTGTGTAGCATAATAAATACATTTATTGTTTATGTTGAACATATGATTGGAGGACTTTACAGAAAATAGTAACTTTGAGTAATTAAATGTTTACATGACATAGGAACCAGACGTCTTTCTTGAGAAGGTTCACATCTGAGTCCATCACTACACCCAGATTTTGGATCTGATCACTGGTTTCTAGCTGTAATAACTGAAGTTGTGTGCTGCCTTGATCGTCTCTAACATAAACTGGACAAAAAAAGACAAGAGAACTATTAATCAAAATGTTTTTATTCAAGGATCCTCAGAGAAAGTGGCTACTGATTACATACAGGACTGTTCAGAAATCAGGCCCAATCTGATGCTCTAACCATCTAAAACATTCAGTTTAATCCCAACAAACAGATCAGGATCACCTCTTAAGATTATGTTGACTTATCATTTGATGAATGCATTTTTTTCCTACAAAGTTTTCAGAGTAAGGAAGACTTATAAAATATAAAACTGTATTAGGACAATCCAGTTCTGAGGAGATGCTTCACTAAAAATGCAATTAGTGAGAGAGACCACCACCTGAGAATCGTGCAAAAACAAACCATCCCCATCCTGATTACTAAATAACTTTATACAAACATGCTCTCAAAATGTGGCAGGTGGTGCTGAGAGGCTTAAACCCTGCACCAAATATTTTTAAGACTTCCAGGTCGAGATAAATCAAGCAGCCTAGGGTTTTTTTTATTCCGAAACACAATTTAAAATATTGTTTTCCAGCTTTTTGAGTCCAAAATGCCTCAAAGTTTTAAAGTTCAGCAGCAGCAGAAAAAAAACCAACATTTTTACATCAAAACAGTAAGTTAAAGCAGCAGATAATTTCACACGACTTAAAATTGTGATAAATGTTTCACCCTGTACCCCAAAGCTTTAACCTAATTGGAAATTAAATCTCAAAAGGCAAGAAAACAACACATTCATCCAACCTCATCTCACACCTCAAAGTCTACAGAGTTTATTTTCTTGCACTGATAAAACAATCAAATGGCACAGGAAGAGAGGAAGTCACAAAAATCTGAGATCCAAACAACACAAGAGGAAAATAAAACCAGCACGAGTGACTTTATGGCAACAAATCAATTCAAAGTGCAGCAGCTTCTACCAACACATTAATGAGGCACTCAGGCGAAGGAGAAGTTCAGGGCCATGATGAAGGGGGGTAAGGCTGTCGGTCAGCAGGAGACAGAAACATTTAAAACCACAATGTGTCATTTATGCAGGGAAGTCTCCAACTGTGAAGGTTTGGGGTGTTGGGAGTGCATAAGTGCCCGGCTGCGAGGATAAAGACCCTGAAGCAGCTGGTTCTGTGTGGTAGTGTCGTCAGTCATTGTTGCGTCTCAAGAGACGAGTCCTTATAAAGAATTACTCTGATGTGGAGATGCGACCTCCTGAGCTGCTCACTTCCCAGTGTACAGATCCACAGTGCTGGAGCTCAGGCCCCGGCTTTCCCTGAAGTTTCCGCCTCCTCGAGTCTGGAACGGAGGTTTAGAAAAAGAGGAAAGCAGAGATCAAATCAAACAACTTTATAAATCCCAAAAAACACAATTCAGTTTGCACCACTCTTTTGTTGTGGTTAACACAACAAAATAAGAAAAAAGAAAATACAAACAATCTCATGCAGAGATTGCTTGCACCCCTGTAAACAATCTCTGCATGTTTGCAGAGATTGCACTGTTGTGGCATTAGAACGGTGTTTGTTCTGATGCCATTTCCACATCAGAACAAACATGATCTTTTAGACTTTGTGCAACAAACACCAGGATAAGCTCTTTGGCTACTGGCCAACAGAGTTTAAATGCCGATGATGCAACATATACACCTTCTATCAAAAGTATCTATTTCCCTTCAACTTTTGCACATTTTTCTTTGCAGCAACATACTTTAACGTGTCCTATAGAGTTTTTATGTGAAGTAAACAATTAATTGCTGAGGGGAAGGGAAATGATAATTAGTTTTCGAAATTTGGTACAAATAAAAATGTGAAAAGGAAGCATAAATAGATTCCAAATATTTCCATCCTCACCTGGAAAGAGTCGTCACTTGTTTTGTTCAGGTAATTCAGCGAAGCAGCTCTCTTCATGCTGGGAAAGTAAGAAGAAGAATAGTTTATATATCAGGTTATTTTCACAAAACTGATCTAAGAACATGTCACACTTTGAATGATGAAACTAGAAAAAAAACAAGCATTAATAACTAGCATTTACGTCAAATAAAAATGTTTATTTGTTAATTACTTGGTGTTGCGAGGTTCAGGTGGTCCGTTGCCCTGCAGTTTCTTCACCAGCATTTCGCTGCTGCGACGCAAAACATCTCTGAGCTTCCCCAGAGATCCGCTGCGCTGCAGAGCGCCACTGCCGTCCTGCAGACACACACACACACTCAACCTCATCAGCCATTCTCTGACAGGAAGCTGCATTTTTTTTTCTTTTCTTTTTTTTTTACATTTTTAGTTTCAAGTTTGTTCCAGTGCTGTTGAATTTGTGACAGAAAAAAATATATATGCCTTTGTGAAAACATGCTGAAGAACAGATACTGCCATGCAGATGTTCCTCAGTTATAGTTATTTATGTATTGCAGTAGCATAATCATAAAACGACAAGCTGAAGTGAAGTCAGAGAGATTTGGAGCAGGAATGTTTGGGATCCGGTACAATTAAATATAGATCATTCAATTGTACAATTTTGTTCTTTTTTTCTTGTGTATTTGTTAAATTTTTCCATTAAACAAATCTGGGTTTTCCCAAACAACCAAAGTCTTTTCCTCCTTTAAAAACATGTCAGAGGCCATATTACCTGCTTCAGTAACCTCCTCTGCACTATGATCAGATATCCACAAGCAGCTGAGTGAGAGGCGACCAGAGAGCAGCTGAAACACCAGTCATTAACACTTATGATGCGAAAAGCAAAATCAGACTTTTTGAAAATGGAGACAAGGCATTTCTTTACGTTTTGTCTAAACACGGTTAAATGGCTTATCGGCTGAATTATCAATGGGTCTTATCAAAACAGAGTAAACATGCTAATGTTAGCTTAGCTCTTCAGCTAACTGTTCACTATGAAAACAGAAGGGAGGCTTTTTTTGAAACTGCACTACATGTGTCGACTCAGAAAAATGCTTAAAGACCAGTTATAAAGCTATGCCACCTGTATTTGGGGCATGATCATAGTTGAGTTAACTCTGTGTAAGATGTGTTAAAATTCAAGGCCCGGGGGCCAAATTCAAGGCCCGGGGGCCAAATTCAAGGCCCGCCTTAAGTTTTTATGTGAGGGCCACATAAATAGAACTTCCAAGATAACAGTTGTATGCTTAAATATAATTTTATCAGTCAAATTAAAGCAGTTTTTATCTGTATACTGCTAAGTTACAAAATTGTGAGATGCTCAATGTTTAATTTTAAGTAGTACTCATTAAATGCAGCCATTTATTAATATTTTAACAGTTTGCTAAGGGGTAGTTTTATCAATATATTTTGTCATAAACGGCAGGATTTTCATAAACTTGATGAGGCCCAAAACAAAAATAAATTTGACACCACATTAGAAGCCAAAACGTGTAACTGTGACAAAGACTGACGACTCGGGGTTAAGAGTTAAGTCTAATGCTGAGGAAATATAATTTGTTCTTTAACTGCATTTTACAGCTAAGGTTTTCACGTAAATCAGCAAAAACGTAATTTTTGAAAACCAATTAGTAGTGTGGATATATTTTCCTCTTTTGTCTTCTTCACTGTGAATGGTGCCAAGGTGAACTTGTGTCCTCATTCCATTTTTTTTATTTTTACTTTTAAATTATATTTCCAGCTGCAGGCATATCCCTGCTTGCCTAAGGGAGCCGTTCTTTGACTTGTGAGGATTATTTGTATAGTTTTAGCCAACCATGATAAACATAACTTACTATACTAAAATTAATTTCTAAAATATTCACAGTGTAAATCTTTTGAACAATTTCAAAATATTATCTTAATCCATTTTCTAACTTTATTTAAACAAGAACTCTCACACCAACAGTTAATCTAGCGAGAAATCAATTGGCAGGCAATGATTTATTTGCATTTGTCCTTATAATGATGGGACTATGGGTCATACATTTTTCAATTTTACATAAATAAAAATCTTCCCTTGTCCATTAAAAGTTATTTTAACCATTTCCTACCAAAAACAGTACTAAAATAGTCATAGAAGATCTTAGATGTTCCATGGGAACTAATGGGATCTTGTTTCTTTACCTGCTTCTGAAGCTAGGAATGGGCGATATGGACTAAAACCTTTAGCATATTTAGTTTATTGCAATAATGATCAAAGTGAAGATAAACTGGCCTCTTCCAGACTTCATTTACATAAGGAAATGTGATTTTGGGCTGTACAGAGTGACTGTGCAGCTTTTATTTTTTTGAATGTACTGATATTTATTTAGAACTTCGTGAAACTGAGGGAAAAATAGTAAAAATGCAGACAATAGAGCCCGTTTTTGAGTTTTTATTCATCACTGTCACAACCAATCTAAATTCTTATGATAGTTTATTGTTAAAAAATATATTTTCTGTGTGGTAAATGTCCACCCTGAGCTGATGCCAACCTAGAATAAGATGTTCTCTGGTCTTTCCCATTTTCACCATGGTTCAGTTATGTAAACACAACAACATAAACATTGTCTTAGTCTTCGCTTGTTTTATGTTTGGGTTGCTACCATGTTAAAAGTTAATTTTGTTAAAAGTTAAAAATAATCTTTTTTAAATTCTTTCCTGTGGTTATGAGACTCAAAGACTTCACTTCAGTGCCCTTTTACAGACTTTTCCAATAACCTGTTAAAGGAGCTTTAACTAAATGATCAACCAGACCAAATTGTGATTTTTAACAGTACAGAGAATAAACTGTTGCGTATTTTAGTTGCCATAGTCACATTTTATCTTTACATCACAGTATTTTATCCATCCACCCATTCAAAGTTAAACCAGCTGCAGTGTAGGAGCATCACCAGCAGGGGGCGATGCAGGCATTTAGAGATAGAGATTGATTCCTGCTTTGCTACAATTCTGCAGCTGACATTCATGTTTTCATCCAAAGCAGAGAAAGACACAGTGTTCACAAATGAAAAACTTTATTTGAGAATACCAACAAGTGTTGATGCATTAATCATCACAATGCAGAATGGTGAATATATAGATATAATGCATAATACATACTAAGATAATGCTTATAGAGCTTATGGTTTTTGTTCTTTCACAAATAGAAACAGAATCCCACTTTATATGTTGAGAATAGACACTTCAATAAATAAGCAAGCATTCCACTAACAACAATATCATCATAATTGAGTGAACACTGCATTATTTTTCTTTTGTTCAGAGTTGCATTAGATGTATAGGCGTACTCAATGGAAAGGAATGAAGAATCAAGGCATGTAGCACATTGAAAAGCCATAGAGTGAATGCACTTGTCGAATCTATAAATACAGCCTACAGTTACACTTCCAAGATGTTAAGATCATTTACATTCGGTTAGGGTAAACCGTGAGGAGACACTTGCACTGAATTCCTGGTGCCAAAAAAAAACATGATTCACCAAAGTTACAATATCTACGCTGAGCAAGAACTAAAAAGGCTCGAAGCTTTGTGTTCAAACTACAGTTTCCAACGCCAGATTGGTTCACTGTGACTGTACCACTGAAACAAGCATATAATCACACCGACATCTGTAAAGTGACACCATTAGGTTACATCTCCAATGCCATCAGAGCAAAGAATTCTGGGTATTTGCATTTAAAAAAAGGATTAAAAATCCAACATTAATGGCAAGGTAATCTCTCAAGTGGCTCATAGTTGAGCTGACCGCTCCAGCTGGTCTCTACTGCACATATCAAACTCATAGTTCTGGTCAGAAGTTTACATACACTCATACTCAGCGTCAACATTATGTTATTAACGATTTATTAATAGTGGATTATGTGTAATACACAAGTGTAATTTAGTGAAATGTTATTTTTTCCTCATTTATGGCTGTTTATTATTTTTTGGTCAAAGTATTTCTCAATACAATTTTATTGTGCTACTACACATTGCATGATAGAATACTGGCAAAAGTGATTTTTAAAAGTCCCCCCCAAATTTAACTTGTGCATGTTCTTCTAAAAAGATTATCTGTTGCTTCAAAATCCATTCATGGAATTTAAATTATTAAGAAATTTCCACATTAGTCTGCTTGTGTTGATTCCACTCCACAGCTGCTCACGCACAGACTTAGCAGATGTTTTACGCCGGGTTCGAACTGGGTACATCTGGGTCTGCACTTCCTGCCGCCACCCAGAAAGATGAGCATTTGTAAACTTCACACCAGAACCGTATCTTGGCAGAACCGAGCCTTTCTTGAACACCATAGAAACCAAGGACACCGCAAGCTGGTGGGAGCCACCAGAACATTTTACCATGGCAACAGTAGCTTTCTGTCATCAGGCAAAACTTCTCTCATTAGCAACAGGCAACGCTCACTACAGCCTTTACACTGCGCCAAAACGTATCAAAAGCCTTTTAAAAAAATGTAAACAATGATGATACAAAAGAACCGACAACATGTAATGTAAAAAGAAAATAAAAATGGCAACGATCACTTTTCTTCAGCAAGGCTGTACAACCTTCATTGGATATCATACAGTACCATTTCTGAACCAGGCATCAGATTAAAACTTTACTAAATAAACGTCTGTAAAACATAAAGTGGCGAAATCCAGGCACCAAGATGGCAGCTCAACTTTTAGGTTTCAACAATTTCCGTGAGATCATGCAGATAAACTAAACTGTAGAAATTAATATTTTGACTCCATGATAACTCTAAACATTTCTTTTCCCACCTTCAGCTCTACTAACTAGATAAATAAATCTACTATGCCCACATTAAAAAGTATAAATAAATTCTGCCGAGGGGGAAAAAACGTACAAGTGACATCCTCACAGGGATAGATTACACACACACACACACCCACACACACACACACACACACACACTCATAACAACTTCCTCTAATGTCAAAGTGAGAGAAAGAGCTGAAAGAAAGACTTCTGACATTGGTTAGTGACAGGAAAGTTTGAGAAGAGCAGAGATGAGAAGACCAAACGTCCCAGCAGTGGCCAGTTGAGCAGGGAAGAGAGATGACAACCAGGAGGGGGGGGGGCTTTCTGAGTCTCTGCTGCAGAGAGGGTGGGGGGGCACCGGAGACGGAAGAGGAGTTGTTGGTTTGTAGGGACAAAGGAGCCCAGAGGGAACGACAACACACATCCCTTTGTTACTGTGTTGGGGGGAAGGAGAGAAGCATGAAGGAATAATCTTGATGGCTTAGGCCTGATAAACGAGAGAGAAGAGAGACAAAAACAAGGACAAAAAAAGGACAGACATTGTAAGATTAAAAGCTTTGGGTTGGGCTTCCTGTTCTACAACTCCCTGACTTCTGACACATCCGAGATGCATCGATCCTCAGGCATTACATTTGTAGACTCACATTTTCTAAATATGACAGCTAATTTATAATACGCAAATAAAAAAAGTGTATAATAGACATTTAAAGCACCATTAAAAAAATTATCAGGTAATTTCTTGACTATTTTAGCAAGATTCAGATGTCCCACCACCCAAATCTTAACTTTTTATTCATACTAAATCTCCGTGTTTATATAATATTCTTAGTCTGGGTTAATTCACTTGTTTATCTATTGGTACTCCTTTTTCAGACCTACTTGTTGTATTTCATACCTCTAACCAGACTATTTTCAAACGAACCAAAGCATATGGTTTTAGTTTTTTGTATTTTTAAGTATTTTCATGATTTATGGAGATAAGTGGTGATAAAGACAGGCTTGGATCTCACTTACAACTACTGTAAATTTAATTGTGTACAATCATCTGAAAATTTGATTTTCAGATGATTTAACTTGCACAATCTGGTTAAGTTCCAGATAACTTTTATAGATATGACAAATTGTAACCACATTGTTACCAAAATAAGTGACTTTCTGTTTTTTCCACACTTGGGAATGGACAATTACTGTGTTATTCACAGTTAATTAGAGTTTGATAACTGTTATGAAGTGCAATGTTTTATTTATTGGAACTTGATTTGTTTTTTGAGGCTCTGACTGCAGTGACAGATTAATAGAAAAACCCCCCGATGAATTTAAAATATTTTTAACCCTCTTTGTGCAGAGAAATATCACAACAATGTGATAAATGTATAGAAGAAATATTGTCTCAGAGTTAGAAATTTAAATTTTTATCCTACGCAATAATGTATATGAAGTTTGTTTCTTTCCTTTAAATTTGCCAGTAAAAAAAAAAACAAATAATAAAATCACCTGCAAATGTGACAACAAAGCAGTCGATAACAAATAGAGTCGGGAGGCTTTCAGCCAATCAGATTACGCTTCTTTGATCACATGACACCAGTGCAGCTGGTTAGCGGGGCTTCATTAAGATGAAGTAAGTTTTTCTCTTAAGCAGAGACCATTACAGAAGAGGTACTTATTGACAGCCAGTGGAGATTCATTATTGTTTCATTTACTCAAACTGAGTGAAATATTTCACAGTTCTGGTGTCACGTGATCAAAGAAGCGTAATGTTGATTGGCTAAAGCTGCTTGACTCAATCTAGTGCTGAATGTTTTGGATTGAGTCACTAAAAGGTCATCACATCTGCAGGCACATTTCTGAAGCTTAATTTTGTGCTGGCAAATATCAAATTAAAAACATTCATATTTTTAATTTGATAAAACCTTCAATGTCATTAATTCAATGTCTAAAAACAAACCTGTTTTACATTTCTTCCATACATATTGCTCACCCAAGCTGGAATATAGTAAAATTTAGGATTTCCATCCCTGAGATAATGCTGAATTTGTGTGACGTGAAAATGCTGCAGCATAAGAGCTGCATTTCATTATAAAAAATAGAAGTCAACCCAGAAAGCTGCAGTCAGATTAGCGATGCAGTCTTTGTGACTCAGCTGTTTTTATTTTCTCCTTGGGTACTGGAAAGTCTGAATC
This sequence comes from Xiphophorus hellerii, assembly GCF_003331165.1. NCBI lineage: Eukaryota > Metazoa > Chordata > Actinopteri > Cyprinodontiformes > Poeciliidae > Xiphophorus > Xiphophorus hellerii. Next base: position 8,343,487 of record NC_045693.1, read on the forward strand.
TGGCAGAGAGTGCACAGTAACTGACTGTGCACTGCAGATGCAGCACAGAATGCACCAAATACTATGAGAAAACCTCATTTTAGCCAAACAAACTAAACTAAACATTTAAATCCTAATAACAACACTGAACTATGTTCCATCACTAACAAAATATTTCTCATTACATCTCTCTGCATCACCCCACCCAGGTCTGTTTTCATTAACAGGGAGAGTACAATCCACTTATTGCCAGGGGGGGGAATTTGATTGGCAGGCTGATTGGTTGTCATGGCAATTCAAATCAACAAAGAAACATGTTAGTGGTGAATGAGGTAGGGGAAAAGCAAAAAAAAACAAAAACAGAAGAGGTTTGAAAAGCAGTGCATTAAATGCGAAAATTGAAACTCCTGCAGGCACACGTACACTTTTCACAGGTCAAGTCATGCTTTTAATGAGACATAAAACTAAATGAACCCAACACACAACCACAAACGTATTGTGAAACAGCTATGATGTCATCTGGGTTAGCAACCTGTACACCAAACTGGTTCAACACACACTTAATGAGATTTTGTAAGCAGACAGTTAAATAATGTTGCATAAAGTAACAAGAGAAAGCAGATGGGTATCAGCTCTGACATAAAATCCTTTGAATGTCTAAAGCGAGGAAGACGATGGGTATTTAAATGCTTGTTCATTCAAACAAAGGCTAGCTGAGCTACATGGCATGTTTTTACATTTGTAAATAAATGGATGGATGAATGGAAGTAATTAACACTTTAAGTAAACAGGTTAAGCTGTCAGAAACGATGAGCAAATAGAGAAATGTTTTCACTCTCCTCTGACAATAGACTGCACTTTTGCATGAATACACATGCGGTTAGATCGACTGCTGTTAAGCTTGGAAGCAGTTTTACATTTATCAGCACCTTGGTGAGGATGTGGACAAAGCCTTAGATAAATCTTTCATTGCAGTAGGTTAATCGCTCAATGAAAATTTTAATACAAATCCAACCTTTTATTTGAAAGCATTTAATAAGTGAAATGAATCAATTATTGATAACGTTTTCTTTCAGGTCGTTAGACAGATTTTTCTTTTAGTAGGATAATGATCTAAAACAAAAAGCCAAATCAAGGCAGAACTCAAAATCAGCCATCTTCCATGTTCATCTGACATCCTAAACCTAAAACCTGTGAAAACCTGTGTAAACTGAAGATACGATAGAAGATACGATAGAACTGAAGATACGATAGAAAAAGAGATGTGGATCATCTTGGGTGCATTCACAACAGCCCAGTTCAGGCCACTTTAATCGAACTCCAGTTCGTTTGTCTGGAAAGTCCAGTTCGTTTGGTGTGAATGTGTAGTCAGACTTTAATGCAGACCAAAAAGTCCAACCCTTATCTGAATTGAAACCTAAGAGTTGGTTAGATTAAGGTGAACTCTGGTGCGGTTCAAATGCATATGTGGCTGCAAATGAACCAGAGATCGCTCCAAAAGCAGGAAGTAGAACAGATGAACTGGTTTTTCAAAGGGTTTTGGTCGTTTAGCCTGTGCAGTGTGAATGAGAACTTTACCAGCTGAAAAAGGAACAAGTGGTGAAATTTTGGTCCCCAATTGAACCGAATTCACCGGACTATCGAGTGTGTAAACACCCAATCAGTCAAAATCAGACTTGTGGGTCAAATTTGGCATGCAGTGCAACTATATTTCCTCCCTCAAGATAAATCCAAATATCAGATTACTCTGCTGTTGCGTTGGTGTGCCAATCAAGACAATCCCTCCCAAAAAGGTGGAAAACAGAAGCTTTCTGGACAGGCGGGAAGCATAATATTTGTTCACAATCATACAACATAGACCTTGCAAGTGTACGAAAATGACATTTTTCAACAAATATCAATATATCATGGTTGGCCTCTAACTTTGTCTTTAAATTTGGCCAAATGAGTGATTGAGTTAAACTTCTGATCTAAAGAGATTGGCCGTCTCTGTACGCTACAATCTTATGAAATGTTATAGTAGAAAACTACATGTCACGATGGCTAAAAGGCTGGATTTTTCTCTTTTTATTGCCTCACTGCAACAGAAGCTGTATTTATTTAAAGGCTTGTTACACATCTCTACCAGGGGAGCTTTCACATTCACACTTTAGTACTAAAACAACCCCACAAAATTCCTACATTAGGAAAAGCAGGAGAGCTCAGGGTCAACAGACATTTCTCAGTCATGTGAAAACAGACGTGGTCCATTAGTGCATGTTAGGGGGGTGAGAGTGGCAGGCTGGAACATGCAGGCTTAAGCTGATGCAGCTCGAGGTTAGACTGCATTCAAGTGAACGAAGAGGCACAAGCTCAAGCTAAGGGATGCATCCCCGCTTTGTTGATGCATAGGAGCTTTTTTTCAGCTGCCACACCCGTTTTATTGTTGCTGCTGCAGGTTTTAGACTCAAACCTCTTTGAAACCCAAATGGTATAAAGTTCTGATTTGGGTCCAAACATCAGCAGTCAGGGTGGGCTCCTTGTGCTTATTGTGTTAGCGGCTAAACTCGTTTACTGTGCTCGCATAGGTGGATGTGAATAGGTATTATGTTACCAAGGCAACAGGGACTGAGCGTGTGCCTTTTTCCTACTGTTTCACTTGCACAGAAGCACTGCCAGCAACAGAACCACTCATTTCAAAACAACAAAAGACATAAGCATGGAGTTTAAAGCAAACTGCGAGGCTGAAAACAAAAAGGCGAACATGCCAAGACACTCAATCAGCTTTATGACACCAGGGTCACTTCAGGACAAAGACAAGATCTGTCTGCAGAGAGTCGATGGGATGGTACAGACTCAGATCACTACATGGCTCTGCATCTGTTTTAGAGAAATTTATATACACCTAAATAATAATAACAGGCATCATAAAACAACAAATATAGTTGGTATTGTGTTTTTGTAGCTTTGTAAAATTTTATTATGAATAAAGTGCAGAACCAGGGGTTAGCATCCTGCTAAATGCACCAGCTTATTCAGTTCCAGAGAGAAGTTAGCTTCCATTCATGTGACACTGTGCCATCTTTAAAAACACAGCAGGAAAACATAGTAGTGAAGTTCTGTACCAGCCCTCGATCTCTCTGAAATAGCAGACACCGCCTGGTTTTTCCCAGACGGGCCATGTTTACTCTACAATAGTGGATTTGTACTCACCCCATTCCACTCCACGCCCATACTCACTTCCTCGCCAGTCTCAGAGCCGCTCTCGTACTTAACGCTGGTCAGGCTGTCTCTGCTCCTCCGCCTCTCACCGTCTGTATCTTTCAGGATCTCCACCACACGCGTTTGGTGGATGGGGTCGATGCCCTGCAGAGGTATAAAAACCTAATTAGATCAAGCTGCAGATGCAGACATTAGCTTGTGTAAATTTGTGAGAGTAGAAAGTTTTATGGGGGGAATTGAGGTGATTTTCACATTTCCTGTCCGTCCATCACGTTTTCAGCGACAAACAAGTATCTTAAATGATTGTGAGATGGGAGTGATGTTAGATGGGAGAGGTGGAAGCTCTATGGGAGCCAAGAGAGACGAACCACTTACTGTGTTGCTCTGGATCCATAGCAATGCAGGGAAAGGGAAAGAAATACAATGAGATTTGCTTTCCTAAATAAAAAAAACAGGAACCGTCATGCAGAACAGGGCCGTTTCTATTTAGCAGATGTCACTGACCTGCTTGCGAGACCTCACAGCACACTCCTCCAGTGTCTCCGCTGCCTCTAGTTTGCCCTGGCGGCGGTACAGAGCACCGAGGTTCCTCAGGGTTGTGTTCACTGTAGGGCTGCATGGATAGACGGAAAGTTACTCAAAAAGGTCACAAAAGTAAATCCTGATGTAAAAGGGACAGACAAAGGAGAAAATGCAGTAAAGATGGCATTAAATATTTCCGCTGAATCAAAAGTTGACCTAAATCTAGAGCCTTTATGGCTGAGTCATAAAATACGGTTATCGGCGTCACCTGTTGACTTTGCATGCCTTGTACCAGCCTCCGTACTCTCCATATGGGGTGTTGTCTCTGTGTTTGCTCTGGAAGTAATTCAGTGAGCAAAAGAGAAAGAAAAACTGGTGTTTAGACCTGATAAGTAGCATTATACTTTGTTTATACAGTTGTGTCTGACACATCGTTTAAAAAGAGGAATATTTTAATCTTCCTGGTAGGACTGGGTGATATGGTTTAAAAATAAAATCTCAGATTTGTTTCGTATCAAATGCGATTTCTGATTTCATTGCATTTTTTTTCTTTTCTTTTCTAAAAAAGAAATTACAAACGACAGAAAACGCTTTCAAAAAGTAGTTCTTATTTCAGTCATTCCTTCTGTGAGTATTAAGGCCAGGCTACAAGTATTTTCGTTTAATTCCGAAAATATAGTCGCATTATTAGCAGAATAAAGGCGTAATTTTACCAGAAGAATGTCTTAAAATTACAAGAAGTCATTTTAATGAGAAAAAAAGTTTAGATAAATTGGTTTATCTTTCATTATGTAGTTCTCACAAAATGACGACTTAGTTCTCCTAATATTAAGACTTTATTCTTTATTATTTTGACTTTATTACATAGTTTAGTATTATATAGTTTTCATAGAGTTGGCTTGAATTGAAAATAAAAAAAAGGTAGAAGCTGAAAAAAAAAAAAAACGCAAACAAGATGGCGGCCTTTGGACGTACTGACATCACCCTGAACTATGGAAACACAAGGAGTGCATTGGTGGGAAAAAAAAATCCTGATTTTCCAAAAACTAAATCTTCAAAACCCCAAAATTTTGATTAATAGATAAAATCAATTTATCGCCTAGCCCTACATCCAGGAGGAAATCTTGATGACTTTTTTAGGGAGGTTTTCTCACCTTGCTCATCTCCTCTCTTTCCTCTGCATGCATCCAGATGGGCTTGTTCTCAGCTGCAGACAGACAGGAGAGAGCGTCTACATACTGTACAACTGGGATGCAACGAACCGTCTAAATCTGGACTCAAACACTTTGTGATGCATTTATTTTTATTCATGTTTGAATTGAGCAGAGCTTACAGTTCCATAAGTGCAGAAAAACAGGATATTAAAACAGAAAACAATGGAGCTTATCTATTAAAATGAATAGTGCAATAAAACTAAACATATATTTGAGATCTTACTGGTGATGATATAAAAGTAAAAACAGGGATAAAAAAGTCTTGAAAATCTTTTGTATTCATGGGATATTTTTGAAAGTTGCATGTTTATGAAAGTATACTTAGAAAATAAACCACATGAACTCCCTTGTGAAAGTTTTTGTACCACTAAATGACATAAAACGGAGTATCAGGCTCTTATACACCGTGTTCCAAATTTTTATGCAAATTGGATTTAAGTGTCATAAAGATAAAACATTTTTTGTGCTATTAAATTTATAGATAGTATTGTGTGTCAGGGCTCTTTGAATCACTATAATTTCAGAGAGCTGGGTTGATTAGTTTGTCCGGTGAGCTCAATTAAAGGAAATCTACTTAGGAAGGATGTTCCACATTATTAAGCAGGCCACAGGTTTCAAGCAATATGGGAAAGAGAAAGGATCTCTCTGCTGATAAAAATCATCAGTGCCATATGACAAGGTATGAAAACATTAGATATTTAACAAAAACTGAAGCGTTATCGTACTGTGAAGAGATTTGTGGCTGATGTAGAACAAAGATGGATTTGTACAGATAAAGGCATAAAGAGGAAGGTTTCTGTTAGACAAATTCATCGGATTAAGAGAGCAGCTGTTAAAATGCTCTTACAAAGCAGCAAACAGTTATTTGAAGCTGCTGGTGCCTCTGGAACCTCAAGGTGTAGGATCCTCCAGAGGCCACGCCTAACCAGAGCTCACAAGCAGAAACGGTCGCAGTGGGCCCAGCCGTACATGAAGATTAATTTTCAAACAGACTTGTTCACTGATGACTGCTGTGCAACCCTTAATGGTCCAGATGGACGCAGTAGTGGATTGGTGGTGGATTGCCACCACGTCCCAACATGGCTGTGATGTCAGCAAGGAGGTGGTAGAGTCATTTTTTGGGCCAAAATCATGGGGAGAGAATCATTGGTCGGCCCCTTTAGAGTCCCCGAAGGTTTGAAAATGACCTCAGCAAAGTATATGGACTTTCTGACTGATCACTTTCTCTCATGGTTCAAAAAGAAGAGCCGTACCTTCCGTAGCAAAATCATCCTCATGCATGACAATGCACCATCTCATGCTACAAGGAATACCACTGTGTCATTGGCTGCTATGGGCATAAAAGGGGAGAAACTCATGGTGTGGTCACCATCCTCCTCTGACCTCAACCCTATTGAGAACCTTTGGAGTTTCCTCAAGCAGAAGATCTGAGGGTAGAATGCAGTTCATATCAAAACAGCAGCTCTGGGAAGGTTTTCTGACATCCTGCAAAGAAATTCAAGCAGAAACTTTCCACAAACTCACAAGTTCAATGGATGCAAGAATTGTGCAGGTGATATCAAAGAAGGGGTCCTATGTTAACATGTAACTCAGTCTGTTAAGATGTTTTTGATTGAAATAGCTTTTGATTTTAGTACATGTGACCACTTAATGCTGCACATTCAAAGAATGGCCGTATGCAGTTCTTTATAATCCATAAAATGTTTAGAAAATCTGCTGCGCATAATAATTTGGAGCAGTGCATTTTGAGTTTTTGGGTTTTTAAAAAAAAAAAATACTGTTCTCATGTGGAGCTTTGTTCAGTAAAATTTGATTTATACTGTAATAGTTCATGACTTGAAAATTATACTGACCTTCATTTGCATTGACCATTTAAGAAAATCTGAAAAAGTATAACTTGCATAATAATTTGGAACACGGTGTAGATGAAAAAAAGACAACATGGCCACAGAATAATTTATTTCTGCTAAAAAACAAGGAAATTTGGAGAATAATTCTCACTTACTTAAAAAGCTGATAGTCTGTTACAGAAATTTGCAAGAAAAAAATACAACTTTCCACAATTTAAAGCATAAATTTAAGATATTCAAACTAAGATATTATCTGACATTATACAAGTCAGAAGTTTGAAAGAAAAACTGCAGTAATATGGCTTTTTGACATCATAAAATATACAAGCCTTTTCTTATAAATATATTAAATGAATCTCAAAATGTACTCCTTCATGGCCAGTTCTTTTTTTTCCATCAACAATGACTTGTATACCCCATCATAGTTATCCAGTACCTTGTGTCATAGGTCATGCACCATATAAAATCTCAATAAAATAAATGGAAATGTGTTGTTCAGGAGGTATGAATGCTTTTTGCCAGGCAGTGAATGAAGGGAATGAATCTGACATTCTTCAAGTTTTGCCACTTTATCCTTGAACTTCCAGACTGAAAAGATGGTGTGACAATGTTGCTGAATGCTGCATAAAAAAAGACTTCTTAGGCGAATGAGACAGGCTTTTTCTAAAGAGCCGAAGAAAGGAATCTAATGATTTCTGATTTCTTTTCAGAGTTTATCCTTCAAACAAGCAAACTCTTGATTTTCCCTGAGTAATTCTGTAAAGTTTAGGTTCTACAAGTGGCAACCTGCTTAGAAAGTGATCCACTTTCTGACCATCTGTCCTTTATTGATTTGATTTAACGCAGTGCATTTAACTCTAACTAAAATCTCCAACAGAACAGCCTCAGTGTGAGTTTCAGCGTCCATCATGGGCTCTTACCATCAACCGATCCAAACTCTTTCTCATGAGCACGGGTCAGAATCTCTTTGTACAGAATCTCAGCCTCTTTGTATTTCCCCTGTTTGAGGAAGCAGGAAGCCTGACGGAGAAACAGATGAGAAGATACATTTAAAGATGAATGCTACTGACTCTAAAACCTCCTTAACGGAAGAATCCATCTGCATATCAGTCACACAGGAACAATACTGCAGCATACAGCTTTCAATGGGAAGAAAGTAAGGTAGATAAAGGACGCCAACCGCCACAAAAATCCAACTTCTTATGCTGACAGAGAAAACTGTGCTTAACTGAAGTCAAGGACTCTATTAGTGAGCTGGATACATGTTGATCACAGTGGAAACACAAAGTCGTTTTCCTGTCACTTTACCTTGAAACAGACTGAGCGTTTATCTTGCTCAACGTGAGCTGAGTAATTAACAGAGCTTTTAAAATAAAAGGAGAGACATTGTGTTTCTCACCAGGTTGTTCTTGGTTTTGGCCACGTTGGGATCGTCTGGACCCAGCCGACACTCATAGATCTCCAGGGCGCGGCAGTAGTAATATTCCACCTCCTCATATTTGCCCTGGTTCTGGCACAGCAGGGCCAGGTTGTTCAGTTGCTTGGCCACATCTGGGTGGTCCTTCCCCAGAACCTGACGGCAATCCACAATGAAATGTTTTAAATTAACTTCTTACTTTATCTTCGTGCTCCCACAAATCTGCTGGTGACTGGGACTAGCAGATTTTAGGCCAAGATCCAGAAATATAAACATTTTGATTCGCACCAGACTAGCAAGTGAAACTGAAAAAAAATCCACTCTTAAGTGTTGAGACTATTACTGAGCTGTTTTCAGTATGAATATGTTTAAAACGAAATTAGTGGAACCACAGAGATCATGAGACGCCATCTCTACAACAACTCAACATACAGTACAGACCAAAAGTTTGGACACACCTTTCTAATTCAATGGGTTTTCTTTATTTTCATGACTATTTATAAGGCAAGAAATCCCACTTATTAACCTGACAGGGCACACCTATGAAGTGAAAACCATTTCAGGTGACTACCTCTTGAAGCTCATCAAGAAAATGCAGAGTGTGTGCAAAGTAGTAATCACAGCAAAAGGTTGCTACTTTGAAGAAACTAGAATATAAGGGGTATTTTCAGTTGTTTTACACTTTTTTGTTTAGTGCATATTTCCACATGTGTTATTCATAGTTTTGATGCCTTCAGTGTGAATCTACAATGTCAATAGTCATGAAAATAAAAGAAACTCATTGAATTAAAAGGTGTGTCCAAACTTTTGGTCTGTACTGTATGCCTTTGGTTCATTCAGGCTGAGGGAACTTAAGAGAGAGCAAAACACAGGGCAGACAACAGGAAGACTGAATGTATTACAGCAAAGTTGATCTATTTTAACCTCCATCTGCCAGGAAACATTCTGGATTTAAAAAGACAAGTTGGCACCTTTTAGAGAGTAATGATCCCCTTTCTTTTTTGCAATTGTTTTTTTGCAATCGATTGTTGCTACATTAGAAATATTTTCACTATTTTTTCCTCATTAAACCCATTCCAAAATCTACATACAGAAGAAAAAAGATGAGAATAAAAATAATAGACAGGGCACAAAAACAATCTTTATCACTGGCATCTCTATCACACATAATAACTTGACATTGGCTAAAGCAGTAGTGTTGTAGTAGAAGAAATATGTCTGCAGGTGAGAGTTAGCAGTCATTGAAATATTTTTGAAATTCTTTTGCAAAACTTTGCAACAAATTCACAATAACAATTTAGCATGAAAAGAAATGCAGTGATCTGTCGATTTTGCAGGAATTTCCACGATCATAGAATCACGAAAAACTAGAGGTATTTCAGTAACGCTACTTGAGCAAGATGGTAAAGATAAAAAAAATGAAGTTTAAAAATCCATAATCATTTGATCTTTATCTGAAAATAGTAAAAGCATATCTACCAATAATATTATTTAAAAAAATACTGTCTGCTGAAAGTAGATCAGAACATAAAGAGAAATCAGAAGCTGCTAAAATTGAAGCTGGGAGACCAGAACTTGGTCACGAACTCTGATAGGAGCCTCTCTACCTCAGTGCTGTTGGCTGCTCTGTTAGCTCTAACTTCGTTGTTGCACATCCTGATGCCATTTCACATTATCTGCTACAAGAACACAGAACACGTAGCAAACAGCTGGCTGATAAAGTGTAAACAGGACAGGGCTTTCAGGCTAAGAGATAATGTTCGTATCTCCTGAGTTCAATAATTGGTCATGTCTCTCTCTAATCTATCTCCTGCCTCGCTTCCCCTGTGCCTGGTATCCATTTCCAGCTGCGCTCTCAATTAAAACCCACAATTCCTCCTCCGACCAGGGAACAGCCCCCGGTAGAAACTTCACACTAAATTTAAGAAAATCATTTTCTCTTTTCTCTATTCATAGCTGATGCCCCTGAGGTGAGGACTTCCTGCGTGGTGGACGGCAGCGCTGAAGCAGTCTGGGGATGCGACCTACCTTTTCTCTGATCTCCAGGGCTCTCTTACAGAGAGGCTCGGCTTCCTTGTACTTCCCTCTCTTTCCGTACAACACGGCCAAGTTGTTCAGAGTTGCAGCAACCTGGACACAAACACAGACAGACAGCATAATTAGAGCTCACTATTGCTTTTGTACTCACTTCACTTCAGGGCTTTTTCCACTGTAGTCCAGAGAGCGAATTAACTCTTTCACAGCAAGAAGCTCAGTAAAGCAGCTCAAAAAGTAAAGTAGCTACAGCTCAAACCTCTGAGGGGGTTAACACATCCTGTCAAAAAGCAATGAATTTATGAAGTGCAAAGCTACAGCACTGTGTTTTATTAGCTTACTTTGACATCTCAGAAGTGTTTCTGCAGAAAGTTATAAGATCATTTCTAAACTTCACCACAAAAAATAGCTTACCTTGCTTCTTAAATTTTCTAATTGGTACTTTTACAGATGCAACTTGATAAATTGGAATATCGTAGAAATCTTAATTCAATCCAGTAATTCAGTTAAAATAGTAAAACTCATATAGATTCATAACACAAAAGCATTTATTTCAAACAATAATTTAGATGACTATGGCTCACTGCTTATAAAAACCCAAAATTGAGTTTCACTGAAAATTTTAAGATTACAAACACCAATAAAAACAAATTTTAATAAATAAATCTTATGTTCTGGTAACTTTATTCTGCCAAACTTTTTTCTTCCAATTAACTTTCTATTGCTATGTTGAATAAGCACACCATAACATAGAAATGACATGACATTAAACCTTGCTTCTGCACCTTTTTCTACCACATTTCTTCCGTCTACTTAGCTTTCAATTAATATGCTTGGAAACAACGGGAATCACGGAACAAGCCATAACATAGAAATATTTATGTAGTAAAATATTCTTGCTTGATATCCTTGCCATCCACTCAACTTTCCATTAATATGGGTAGATACAGCACTCTAAAACAGCCAGTTCTCTTAGAAGTGATCTTTTGTGACTTATCCTCCTTATCTCTATAAAGTCAGCAACTTTCACTATGACTGTAGGCCATAATAAGGTCTTGACCTAACATTTCTCTATTAAAAATATATTTTAATCAGTTTTCTCTTCTAATTTAGCTATAAAGGCATGATTTTAGAAATTAACAGAAATAAATGCTTGAATTTTTTCACTGTGTGTAATTAATCTATCTATATCAGGGCTCTCCAACTCCAGTTTTGAGCGTTTCTATCCCATAACTTCCCTGCTCCAGTAAACCTGATCAAACGACTGTAAACAGACTACAGAGCTGGATTTTACATGCCTGTTCACTAGTTACGTAAAATAAACAAAATGAAGTAACAGATGGCTGTGAGCATGCTGCCATGACAACCGGATGCTTACGGCCGGGTGGTCTTTGCCCAGGGTTTTCTCACGGATGGATAGGGCATCATTGAGCAGATGGGCTGCCTCTTTGTATTTGTTTTGATCCCTGGATGATTGGAAAAACAACATGATCAGAGTAATAAAACAAAAACAAAACCTAACCTTAAAGAGAAGTTCTCGATGTTTTTTTGTTTTTTTCCCCCCCATTTGTACCTGTAGACCAAAGCCAGGATGTTGAGCATGGTGGCGACATCGGGGTGGTCATGTCCAGAGGTTTTCTCCAGGTCCTCCAGAGCCTGCTTGCAGAGGGGCACGGCCACCTCGTAGCGGCCCTGAGAGGCGTACTGAATCACCAAGTTGTGCAGGGTCCTCAGGCGGGCCGGGATCTCATAGCCGCCCTGCTGGGCCGCAGCCACAGCGGCGCTGTTGTGTTGGTGCTGCACTGTGGGAGGAATACCCAAAACATTACAACAATGAGTCACTAGAATGTTTCTGAGAAAAATCTGGTAATAAAAAAAAATTAAGCAACTTTTTGAAAACATTTTCGGTCATTTCCAATTTCTTTTTTAGAAAAGAAAATGAGAAAAAAAACATTAAAATTGGAAATCAGATCTGGTATTTCAGAAATCGGATGTTTTATTTTTAAGCCATATTGCCCAATTCTATTTATGACCGTGAAGTTTAATGTTTTTATCTCAAAGACCAACACCAAGTAGAGAATAATTGCAAAGCAAAATTAACTGTTAAATCCAAACTGTATGCCCTCCATCTCTACTCAAACCCCATAAAAGTAACCCTTCATAAAATACAGAGCAACCAATTGGTTTCTGAGAGTAACTAGTCGGTATTCATTCCAGACCTAGCATTAAACATGTTCTGTTTTTACTTACTTCCTTGACCTTGCTCCTCTTCATCATTAGGAAAGAGGTCATCCAGGTTGTCCTTTGGCGTTTCTCTGTCTTTCTCCTCCTGCTAGTAAAATGAAACCGAGTCATTAGACACTCCTTCAGATGTCAGGGTTAAAAAAATTTCAGACTTGAAATAAAATCCGACAACTGAAAGGAGCTGTACAGAAAATAAAACTCAAATCCTTGACAATACGATAATTAAGGTAAATTAGGAAACACTCTTCATTGATTAAAAAAGGTTGTTATAGCAAACAAATTAAACGTTGAACTTGTAAGACAAACACACTTTCAAAATTGACAGAAAGTATCAAATGTTTCTATTTGTTACTTCCTGAAAGTGGAAACTGGAAGCGGTGGATAAAGTTCTTCCATATAATAGTGTTCAGAATGATTTAAAGGCTAAAAACTGCAGCTTCTAATTTAGCCCAACAACAGGGTCCCTCAGGCTCCAAGCAGGAAGAGATTCTGCTGATTTAAGCGAAGCGGTTTGTAAATAAAAACAATACAGTCTTGTTTTGGGACAGAGAATGTGGTAAGAAAACGCAGCGACTCGTTCTTCTTCACCCATCAATAAAGACTCTAATGTAGCTCATTCCTGGAAAAATGGGATTTCTTACTCTGCAAACAGCAGCAGCAGTATTTTTGTCTTCAGTGACAACAAACTTCACAAACTTAGAAAGAAAAAAACTGCTGGAATTAAAATTAGGTAACAACAAAATTAACAAAATTTTATATATTTAGGCAACATTGAAATCATAACAATTTAACACAACTACTGAGTTAGGAGTTAGGAGATACTAAGGAAAAATACAGTGTTTTCCTTAAATACACAAAAACATTGATACTAAACTATAACAAAAGTTCTGCACAAATTAGTTTGTATGTGTTACATCTTAAAGAAGAAAAACAAAAAAAAAAGACTCCAGTCCACATGATATTAGCCAGTAAAGTCAGACTGGTGCACCTCCAGGGCTCACATTTGCAGATAATCTGTGCTTCTCCTTATTCTCCAATTTCGCTCGTTTTTGTTAAGTATGCGTTGATACAAAGCAATTTGTTTAGTACTGATGCTCATTCTGTGTTGTTTTGAAATAAAATTTAGATTTGACCATAACAAGAAAATGTTTCTGTTCAGACATGTAGTGCATTATCACTATAAACTGTAAAAAAAATTATCATGGCTTTCAGTGACCATCTGAGTTCCTTAAAGCTAATTGACGAGAGCAAAGTCAACTTTCTTTCACTTCTCTGGGCTACAGAGAAGTGAAGAGCCCAACATGAAGCTAAATATTTTTCACAATAAATCCCAAGAAAACTGGAAAATATATATATATATATAGTTGAATGAAAGGCTTTACTTACAGTGGGTGAGACGTCTTCATCATACTTTTTGAGCTGGTTCATAAACTCTAGGTGCTTCTTCTCCTCCTCCAGCTGGGCCACGCTCTGCTCGCTCTTCTGCAGCTTCTGCTGGGTATTGGCCAGCTCGTCCCGCAGCCACTGGTTCTCCTGGCAAAGCCTCCTGACCTGCGCACGCAGCTTCTGCTTCTCCGACTCCACCGCATTCAGGTGATTGGACAGAGCCATCATGACCTGGGACAGCGTCGAAGAGTGGGGACATTTAACAGGACAGTGGAAGGGGACAAGAGTGAAAAGTACAAATCTGGTCAGATTCAGAGTGAATCATGATCAGCATGCAGCCTCAGTATAGAATGAGGAAGCTGAGAGGAGGAAAAAATACACTGAACAGAAGACTATCGTTTCTTTTCCTCTTCTCGCCGTACCTGGGCTTCTCCCAGTCCCAGCTCGATCATCTCCACCGACTTGCGGAGCAAGTTGGACTTCTCATGGACTAAGTTGGCCTCTTCATCCTTCTTTAGGCACTTGATGGTCTCCAGCAGGCTGTGGAGGATGGAGTTGTGCTCGTTCTTCAGGGCCTCAAGGCCTTGGATCACCAGCTTGGTGTTGGAGATGATCTCCTCCTGGGAAAGCTTTTCCAGCTTCTCCTCCCGCGGATACATCATAGTTGACATGTTCTCTGGAACTCAGGGAAACCTGAGTGAGAAGAAAACAGGAAAAACACGGTAAAGGATGCAGCACAAAAACAAATACACAAACGACATTCAAAGGTGAACCATTATGCTTCCTTGAACAGATTAGGATAAGTCTATGGACTATTCAAGAAATGTCCATCACATATTTTGCATTATCTTAGATAATGAGATGCCAATCTGATCTGTTCTGCCTATTTTGGATTCCTTTCAGAAATAGCCATTTTAGGGCAAATAAGCTCCTGCTGGCCACACCCCCCAACTCAATGTTTACACTCGCATGTGAAGACGGCTGCGCAACTATCAGTGACGGCATAGTTACTTTGGTAAAGTAACTTTAATCGGATTACTGATTACTCCTTGAAAAAGTAACTTAGATTACTGACTACTTGATTTGGAAAGTAACTAAGTTACATTAAAAGTAACTTTTTTAGTTACTTTCAGCAGCTGCTAACAACAATGCTCCGCCACCTGTGAAAATTACATTGAGCTTTGCCAATACTTAATTGTAAGCTATTTTATAATGGTAACATCAACAATGTATCTCCACTTATAAGGTTGAACTGAAGAGGAGGTTTTTGTAATGGTTACAACAGTACAAAAAAAGCACATTAGTAATTTGTGTGTTTTTTTGTGTGTTCCACTATTGTCTGGAAAACTCTAAGAAGGATTTTAAAGCCCCAGCCTCCAGGTTCTGCGTGTTCTGCCGCTCTGCATTTGGTGTCACAGCACAGCGCACAGAGCTCCTCCTGCTGCCCCACAACTCAGATGGCCTGCTGCACAGATTTGTGACACTTATCTTAATATTAATAATTATAATGCAGTTTAGTTGCATAACTTTACAGACTCGTTCATTCATGGCTTTTTTCACCTTTATTGCACTTTTCATATTAGTCTTGATGTTTACAATTTTCTGGAGCGCAAAGCAAAGCTCGACGTAATTCACAAGTAATATATTAACTTAACATTAACAAAGACACAGCGAGACGGATCATCCGGGAATAGATGGACCTGGAAGGCCTGACGAAAACTATCTGGACGTCAGACACATCCTGTGGTTTATTATGAGTCTCTGCTTATTTCCAAGCCCAAAGGAGCAACTTCACGTTCAAAAATGAGCCCAAAAGCGCAGCCTGCGACTCATTAAATTTGCAAGCAACTTAAAAAAGAAAAAAAAAAAAAAAACAAGCCCAAAGCCGCTTATAACAATCGAACTTGGCAACAGAAACTCAAAATAGTTCCTGTTTTTCCACCAACAAAATGAGCATCTCCTTCCTCCCTCCATTGTTTACATTTCTGACGCTGCTGACACTGTTGCATAGAAACGGCGATCACTCGACAAGACTTGTAGAGTAAATACAACTAAATTCCAAAAGAAAATAGTAACGCACAGTAACTCAAAGTGATTTTGATAAGTAACTGTAGTCTGACTACTGGATTTGAAATAGCAACGCATTAGATTACTCGTTACTGAAAAAAGTGGTCCGACGTCAGTAACGCGTTACATCACTGGCAACTATGCAACTGTACATCTTTGAAAAGCATTAGTAAAACCTCCTGTGCACCCAACAAGAATGCAACAAGTGGTTTCTTTATGGTAAGTCAACAACAAAATACTTGTCTTTTCCAGCGGCCATTGTACATCACATACAGCGGTAAAACTGACTAAACGGGCTGAAACTCAGCTTGGTTTGCTAGGTAATGGCGCAGTGCCCGTTGATGGTGACCCAACATTTGAGGGGTTTTTGAAACAGCTCATTTTCCAGACACAATTAACTCAGTCAAAAAAAAGCTTGGTGTTTTTTTAAGCATTGGCAACCCGAATGAAAGAATAAAAATGTACAAAATGTGAATTGTTGCATAATCGATCCCCCTTTAAAATTTAAAGTTTGAATTAAGGTCAATATGAAGACTGCAGAATACTGAAAAACATCCTATTAGATTAAGATTATTATCCATCCATTATCCTCACACACAATGTGACCTGGATCTTCTGTGCCAAGGGATCTAGAGATTTTCGTCACAGCAACAGTACAGGTGTGCCAGCTGATTTTTCTCAACTCCTGTGAGGCTTTTAAATTGTTTTTCTTTGAGACCAGCAATGAGACTGTTGGAAAAGCTGAAGCTGTCTCATGCTGCTAAAGCTGCAATGAGTCATCAACAAAACCAAATAGGCTAACTGGTTGAAGAGAAGGAAGAGCAGTTTATTTGGTTGAGACACTTTAAAAAGATTATTGAAACAATTCCTGTAAAAAACAGTTAACATTTTATGTTACAGCAGCACTCTAAATGAGAAGATACTTTTTATAAGGAGGAAACCTAGTAGTGGCAACAAGCACCAACATTTTACTGCTCCAAAAGAAATTAATATAGCTTATGCAGATCTTTTAGAATAGCTAAAACAACCTCTTATCCTTCACCAATAGCAACCCCGGCATAAATGCTTGAATTAGTCTAAAAATAAGAGTGTTGACTAAATCTGTCAACATGTGAAACTATCTTATATTTTACATTTCTTAATTAACCAACTCAGTTGCACATTCTTCTGTTCTGGAGTATTTTTTTTATATCTAGACAGTATTTATGTTGAAATTTTGTCTTTACTGTACAGTATTTTATTATTTATTATGTTTTCATATACATTTTATGGTCTTTATGTGAGTGCCTGCCATTTAGCTGCTGTTGCAGAGAAATTTCTCCATTGTGGGGCAATAAAGAATAAACATGTGCAACCGAGGCAAAATTTAAAAGGAGAAGCTAAAATATAAATGTTGCACATCATGATGATCTTTCAATGACTCAGCTTTGCTCAGATGACGCAGAAACTCAACACAGAACCTGAGAGCAGAGTTAATCTAGCTTTTGTAAACTGAAAGTCATTCATTTCTTCAATAAATTAATGCAGCTTTGTTTTCAAATATCTTTTGCAGACGATGTTTCTTTTCATTTGCATGACATGAAATAGGATCTGTGTGTGTGTGTGTGTGTGCGTGTGTGTTTCTCTTTCCGTCAGTGCCAACCGACACCATCTCATTTCTGAGCTCTGGGAATCAGATCGTTCTCGAGCAGAGAGCTTATCTAATCACTAAATGTGAGACACACAGTTGGTCAGCATTTTTTACAGGCAGGAAACTCATCTGCATATATTGGGAATGAAACTCTATAAACAGGGAAATTAAATCAAATATACACGATTCGTGTATTTGATATCTGTGTGGGTTGAATAAAGGGCCACACCCTCAGAAAAACGGATGCGATACGTTGGGATTTGGCATCTAAAACAAGCTGAGGCTCGGAGTGGAGCTGCAGCATCCAAACACAACCAGCCAAGAACGTCTGCAGCTACAAAATGATAAACAGTGGAAAACACGACAAAACATCCAGCAGCCGGGAAAAAAGCAGCAAAGACCTCTATGACTTAGAGCAATACGGAGTCCAGTAAAAATGTCAGGCATGTAGAGCGTGCATGAAACATGTGATATTTCCCCCAAAGAGTCTGAAGGTTAACCGTGACTCAAAGAGCCACTTTACTGACAGAAACACAGTTCGCAGAAGACATCTAAATCCAGCCATACAAGCCTCTTCTGCTGCAAAACACACAGCTGAGTATTTTACACCTTCAGGATGATACAGTAAGTAATTAGAGTTTATTGCTGAACAGTCAACCAGGGATGAGCCAGGTGAAAGTGATGCTGAGACGTCGTGGGAAGAAGTGGAGGGCAACGCAACCAGAGGGGTCACAGACGACATTTCAGAGAGATCCAAGTTCACTACATCAACAACCACAGACAATGAAAACAAATCACTTCCTGGGTGATTAATAGTCTGGAAATCTCTTTTAAAACAGTAAAACTTTTTAATGTCTTGCCTCCTTATTGACTGTTCACAGCTGGAAGAAAAAAAAAAGATTTAAAAATGTTGTTTAATATCATTAAAATGGAATATCAGCAATAATCACTTTATTAAATTCTTCATTAGTGGTTTCCTCTCAAGTTTCACCCATTTCTTAGACAAAACATTCCTCACTGACAAGATTTTTGCATCTTCTTGTGTCCTGTAATGATGTCTTACTCGTCAGATCATGTGAACACAAAGTTGTTCATCAAGCTAATTTGTGTCATGATGAATCCCTGACAGGAACGCAGAGCAGCAACTGTGAACAGCTGGTGGTCTGCTGAGAGTTATGCAGCTGTGGCAGTGGTCGCTACCCACAATCCCACTGGTGTCCATTTACTAACAGCTGGAAGCTCAGAGCAAGCCTTAGAGTAGCAGAGATTAATGCTAAGTAAACTACCGATGTAGAGTGAAAGATGGCGGCTCATTAACACAAATACATAAAAGCTATCAGGTGAAATCAAGACAATAAAATAAAAGCTAAACTTTCTGACACGTACTTTCCATTACAAATATGCGCAAAACTTCTATATTCCGCTAATGTCGAAAACCAAAATTTGTATTAAGTAAGAAATGCAGTTAAAAATCACACATAAATAAGCTTGTTGGCGCAATTTAAAAACATACCGCGCCACCATCCTCCAACTACTTCCTGTCGTAGTCTTCTTCGTGGTTTGCGTTAATGGCAACATCCGGTTGTTGATCATGTGATACGCGTCTTGCGGACACCACCTCATCCTAGCGCCAAGATGTTTACTAAAAAATTTGTTTTTTGAAATTGGCTTATCTACTAAGTGAATTTATTTTCAAAATGTCAAACTGTGGAATTATTCGCTCAATGGACATGCAGCTATTGTGGCTAGGCCTGAACTCTCTGCTACACTGGATTAAAACTGATTAAAACGGGCTGCATCAAATCACTCACTAAAACCACCTTAATTGTTAAAACCAGAGCTATTAAAAAAAGTGGCATTAAGCCACTCATCCACCATGCTGCCACACTTTCCACTAATTCCCAAGAAAAAATGGCATCCCCTAAAAGCTTGGAACAACTGAACAACCTAAAAGAGACCATATTCTTTACAAAGGCACGCCTCGATTCAAACAATAGTTTAACATGCTCAGAAGGAAAGTCTCTCCATATAATTGCACAAACAGAATTAGAGACAACTTTAACTACAAACTTCCGAGGTGGATGAACAAACTTTGAGATAGACCATAAACTGAAATTAATCAAATATTCAGAATAATTTGAAGAACATGTCCTAAAAATAGCGATATTACCTAATATTCAGAAAACATCCAATATTTTTAAGGTAGCTTTATTTTCTGCTTAATATGGTCTAACTATTGATGTTTTGAGCATGAAATGTAAACTGTATCTAAAAATGCATGCTGCATGTTTTTGCAAAAGCTATCGTTATGTCAATATTTGTGTACAGAAAAACAAAAATAAACCCTCATGTTTACAGTGAGCTGTGCCGAAATAAAAAAGAATTTATGAACTGACTTATTAAAAATATGCAGAGCAGAATCAGCTGACAGTCTCATTTCTTTATGCAAATGCTTCAAAAAGAATCAAGATTAACCTGGGTTTGCATTGTGAAATAAATAACAGAGCATTCATTGCTTTCAGCTGCGTTCGTCATATTGACTTTAAAGTAAAGTCAAAACGGATAACAGGAACCTAGCGTCTCTCTTATTAGATCTGTCTTCAAAGCTCCAACTTCTCTGAACGCTTCCCTTTGAATGATCAAGAACATTCAAGGATCACACAGCTTGTTACCCTTTAGAGCAACTCCGAGTGTCAGCCTGGCTGTCAGGCACCTGTATGGATAAAAGTACCGACTAACCAGGGACGCATATTAACTCATAAAGACGTTTGCTTTCATCTCGGCAAAAACACTCCAAACACCTGTTCCAAACACTTCTTCTACTCACAGCGAGGAAGTTAATGTTTGCAGAGACTTTAAAGACAAGAAACAAAGTCCAAAAGCTACAATGTTTGTACATTAAAGAAACTGCTGTTCATTTGACCATTATTAAGGACAAATGAATCTAAAGGATGACTTGAAGAATCGAAACTAAAGGAGGACTTGAAGAATTCAAGAATCAAGAAATAAGAAGGAATGGACACAAAAATAGCTCCTGAAATCAGCCAAGAAAAAGCCTTAAGGTTAATTAAAATCCTAGTTTTGATTTCCATCCTTTTACTTTCCTGACCTCTGGTTTGAAATGAGAAACTCAATCCGCCATCCATCTTTAGAAACTAACCGGAAATGCTGCTGGAGCTCAAAGCCAGCTGACAAGCATTTTTAACATCACAGAATGAAACGTGGTGCCAAACAAATGTTGATGTACTTTACACCAGAGGGAATATTCTGTCTAATTCTTCACAAACTTCCTTTTATTTTTACACTTGCAACCTTAATCCATCATAATAAAATATTTCAGACAAAATCCCCATCAGTGCTGGAAATACTGTAGTCTGAATTGCTTTCACTAAAACATCTATGAACTAACCTTTGTCTCACTGGTGGAGGCCTCATCTGCAGACTGAAGAAAAGGTGAGAAAATTCTGCCCCTTACTCCTGCTAAAATCCAACGAATCTCACTACAAGATGGGAAAAAATCTGCATGAAACTCACACAAATGGGAAGGAAACGAGACAGTGATGAGAAGGCTGAATGATGATGCTGCAGAGGAAGAGAGGGAGGTGGAGAAAGCGAGCTGCCTGCAGGATGACTGTGACCTTCCCACTGCTTCGTCAGAACGAGCAGCATCAGCTCAGGGTGTGCGTTAGGAGCCGGCCCGCCCTCAGTAGGAGGAAAACAGACGAGCGCAGAGGAGCAGGTTGGGTGGGGGAGGGAGCCATGCAGCTCTCCTCCATGCTCAGACATTATGGAATAACCTCGATGACACCAAACAGCTCAGGCAAGAGCAAAACTTCAGTGTTTTCTCTATTGCGGTGGAAAAAATGCTAATTTTCAGCCATTTTACTGCTGTAAGCATCACAGGAATCCGCTTTTACGACCCATATGCCGTAAACAACATTCACAAAATCACATCGTAAAAACTGGCAATGCAACACTAAACGTTATGGACAGCTTTGATAACTCCACTTGAGAGTTCAAAGGTCATGCAATACAGCAACAACACAGCACAAAAAATTAAAAGAAATATGAGAGTTTCTACACTAGATTTTAGGAATATTTTGTACAATATATGAGTTCTGCCAACGAAAACTTCAAAATATAACCGAGTTAAATTATTATGCAATGTTTAGTAGTACAAGTGTACAGCTGGCTGACAGCAATTTCTGGTTTTCTTTTAGATGTGACCAGTTTATGGCAATTTTCTTCTCACAAACTACAAATCATTAAAGAAAGAAATATGCTGCAGATTTCATTAAGACAAGATTATCCCTATTTTTCCATCTAAGCATATATCCCTAAATCTTTACAGTGAGACACTTTTGTTAAAACAAAAAATGCATAAAAGTTGACAGAAAATCAAAAGTTCTGATTAATTTGATTTCCGTTATTTGACTAGCTGATCCTGATGGAGGGAGAAATTCCCCCAAATTGTTGTAAACAAATTGGTATTTATCACGACCGATATTTCCATCACAAGATTTTTTATATTCCTGCAGCAAAAATAGGAAGAGACCATCCATAGTTTAATCTCTGCACACATAATTTGTGTTGATATAATTAGCTTATTGCCCCGCATCGATCAGTTGTCTTCATCTCTATATAATCACCACAAACTCAGCTAATTTCATACCAACTTAGTGATGCTGCTCACAGATCAAGCATTTTGTTGGGTTTTCTTTATGAAGTTAGCAAGTTCAAAATCAAAGCAAAATGGAAAATTTACAAACTCATCTCCACTTAAGCATCAAATCTTTTTTAAGCTTAAACAGAAAGTCATTCAAAGCACATGCTAAAACGCTGTAAATGCGGAATAAAAATCTGACGTTTCAATATTTAAAATGCTGATAGAAAGAGATTTATGGCGCGCTATTATGCTCTCATTTAAATAATAAATGATTTTTCTTTATGGTTCTCCATTTAAACTCCAAGACATGAAGAAGAGAGTGCAAAAAACTTGTTTATCTCCATAAAAATGCATTTCCAGAGAATCTGACCTCATCATTTCCCTCTAATTCTCGGACAAACATTGATCCAGTATAATCGGTACCACTGCCAGACACAAAGGAGAGACAGGCATGCAGGAGGGTGTGGCAGAGCAAGAACTGCCACCATCCACCGTCATCCATCACTCCGGCTGACTTTACCTTTAAACATGTCCGACCGCAGTCCGCCACCAATAAACATCTGGACCCAACATCTGCCTCCACCTTTATGAAATGAGTGACAACTGCACCTCACTATGTTTATTGTTTTATGTTATGTCGAGGCAATTGCATATTTACGACTCCGCGCGACACTGACGTGGCAAAGAAGTATTTTTGAATATATAAAATCGAATTAAAGTGGAAACACTGAACTATAATCCGATTCAAACACAACTCTGGACTAAAAACAACAACATAAAGCGTCGTGGATCACAAACGTGGTTTGATTTTTGCTACGTTTAACCATCTTCTTCCCATGTAAAATGCAGTAATACACGCGTAGTTTGTTTTGGAAACGTAAGTTTAATTTTTTAAATTTTATTTTTTTTGTTTTTGCGAAAAATGGTGTTGTTACAGCAAACTTCACAGACTAAAGTCATCTGATGCGGTTTGCTGCTCCGCTGGTTGCCTGGTTGGCTAACCGGTGGCTAGCTTCACCACTCCCTGGCTATTTGCGGTGACTTCCAGCTGTTTCCAGCGTCAAGTCGACCTTTTATGCACAACATGGCTTTCAGGAACGCTACTCTAACACTCCCTGAAACAAACGCCACACAAGATTTGGATTTCCGTCGTCATATTGTTCTCTTTTCACTTACCGAGAGCTGGGACTGACGACTAGTTCAGCCCCTTTTCAGATCCAAAATGTCTCCAACGCAGCAAAAATCTCCCACAAGCCTCTGCGGCACGTGTTGCTTGCAGTGACGTCATGTCTTGTTTTCTGCCCTGAAACTGTGGAAAAGCCATTCAACAGAGGAGGATTAGCTCCACTAGTGGTAAAAATAAAACAAAATAAAATAATTTCTGAGAAAAAAAAGTCAGAATTTACAGTTACATCAATTGAAAGAAAAATCTCAATTACATTTGAGGGAATTCTGCTTCTAATCTCAAACTTCTAGTTTTAGTAACTAGCTTCAATGACACAAATGTGAGGAAAATTACCTTTTTCTTCCATGTCGACTTTAATTGACTTTTAATGATGTCGATTAAAGTCTGAATTCTGGCTAAAAAGTAAAAATTCTGAGATCAAAATTTTGATCAGAAAATCAAAATTTTGATCAGAAATCTGAGGGGGGAGTCAGAATTCACTTGATCAGTGTAAAAGACTAATATATTTCACCTGTTTATAAACCTCAAGAACACTGCTGGACAGTTTAAACACAAAGAAATTGAACATTTTATCCATATTATAATAGCACTTTTAACAACACTGTACTTTATATAATCTTACATACAATATTCAGTACGGATATAAATAAAGAAAAAACAGTCCTCTAAAGTGTTTATCAATGTTCCCTACCTTATAATATAATATATATAATATAAAATCCATATCATGACATTCTTGTACAGTTAATCAGTTTCCGAGCTTTTTCTGTGGCAGATATGTAGCTAAGATCAGGATAAAAATATTTTAGCTGACAGACTCCGAATTGATAAAGAATAAAACATTAAGTTTTATTTTTTGTGATCCTGAAGGTTTGAAACGCACATCTTCATGCCGCGACAGAGCAAGACTGCCCCCTCGTGGCGGAATGGAAAATTTGCAGCGTTCACAGAGTGGATGTGCACCATTTATCACCCGGCAGGGGAAGCGTGGTTTGCAAACTATTTAAAATAGTGAAACAGTCAGGGCATCATTGCTCTGTAGACTGATTTTAGCGAAGTTTGTGAAAATATATGATGGAATATTAAACCTTTCAACTTAGGATGTGCATTAACCAGGCGAGGGGCGCCTACAGAAAGTTTTCAAAACCTCCAATCTTGGGGTGGCATAGCAAGGAACACCGAAAATCAGACATTATTATAAGAAGGTGTTTCGATTACCTCCATAGAGGATAAGGAGGAAGGACCAGGACGGAAAGATGGAAATTTATTGTCCATTCCATTAAAGACAAAAGTTAATAAATAAACAGCAAATCTACAAAGTGGTCATTGCTTCACGTATCAGAATATACCGGGTCTTCTCAATGATTATTTCCTGTCATTGTGAGACCTATTTCATTATTGTTTTTAGGTTGTCAGCGTAGTAGTCAGCTCAGATCGCTCAGGATGCCTTTTGTAACTTTATTTAAGAACTAAGCTCCTCTCATTCCGCTTCTGAATCACCTCTGCCCGAGTCATCCCCCGGCTGACTAGCAAGGAACTGACCCAAAGCCTCATTAACAAACTACAGAATGATAACATAATTTTTGATGTAATAAAGAATATTTATGCCTAGCTGAACAGAGAGCGACATGGATTTGTGACAATAGTTCAACTAAGTATCTTAAAAACAGAACGTTATGTTCTTCGGCGCTTTTGCTTACGTCATCAGTGCGGGACATCATGTGCAGGTCTGTGAAGGACGCCGCTCAGAAGTTTGGGATGAAATAATTAAAAAGATTAAAAACACAGGCTATTTGTTAAGCTTGTTTTGGGTTATGTGTGAGATTTAACTTAAAATCTCGGAGAAATCCAAAAGTAAAACAGCAGAAAGCAAGCGGAAGTCAGTCTAATCAGTGTCGGTAAGCTACCAATTCGCCAGTGTTTATGTCATCCACGAAGTTATAATAAAATGTATTGCCATAACTGATTAGGGATTAAAATAAAATATTAATTGTTTTTAACATGCTTGTATAATTTTAATATATATATAATTACAGCCTTGAAAACCTGATTTAGGATCTTGTTTATGGGAATAATCGTGTATTTTAATGAGGTTTGTGATTTAACACACATTTCTCTCTCTTTTTTTAAATTTTTGCAGCTGTCATGGCGTTGTCATGTTTAACCCGAGCTCTGCGCTCTCTGACTCTCTCCAAGCCTGATCTGCTCTCTTCACAGGTAAATAAATACTCCTTCCCTTTTGCATTCAAAGTTAACTTGCAACCAAGCGAGTTTGTGCCTCTCCTTTTTGTGTTTGTAGGCGCCGGTCGCTCAGCTGAAGCTGGGAACTCTGGTGTCCAGTACAATCAGCCAGTGCAGAGGCTTCCTGACCACAGCCTCTCTGAAGCAGAACAGGACGTACTGGAAACAGAGGGATAAGTACACCACAAGGCCAATGGGGATGAAAAAGACTGGAGGGAGAGATCACACAGGTGAGACTGAAGAATAGTGTCATCTTCACCTTCATGTTCTCTCTCTAGTTTTTTCCCTCGTTTTTTTTTTTTTAGCATTTAGGTGATAAATAAAATAGGATGTTTAAGTTATTTGAGAAGTCTTTACAGTGCTTATGTTTTGGTGTAGTATAGGGATCTGCAACATTTACAATCCAAAGAACAATTTTTGCCCTCATTCCAGCTAAATAAAGCTTCTTTAGAGCCACAAATGTTATATGACATTTTAAAAACTACTACTGAATCTACTACAGGAAATTTGTTGTCATTTTTCAAGAAACCACCCTTATTTTGTATTGTTAGCCTTCAAAAAAAAAAAAAAAAAGAAATGCATAACTATGAATCTTTTCTTGCTATAAACTTCGATATATTTTTGTTTATTGTGTGTTGACATTTGTGGAAAATGAAGAAAAATATAGTTCCCAAACTAATCACTAGTAAAAATTGTTCTAAAAACATTATCAGTAGTTTTATGGTCATTCTGTTGTGAAAATATAATGTTGTGTAAAAAACTGCATAACTGCCAGGAGATTTGAAACGCTTATCTTGACTCCTCCAAACTTACTTCAGCATTGTGCACAAAATGCTCAACCACTTTTGTCGTCCGATCATTAAAAGCTTTCTTAAGAAGGCGTTTGATTGTCCCACATATTTTGTAGTTCTTGTAAATTTCTGAATAGAATTAGTTAAAGTTTATGAAGATAGCTTCTTAGAAACGCATTAAAACAGGAACAACTGTCAGATTTTATTCTAAACTTGAGTGATTATAAAAAGAAAACAATTACAAGTTGGAATATCAACTATCGAATATCGCAAAAACAGCTTTTTTTTTTTTTTGAAGCATTATGATCTGTTGTTGGTTGTGACAGCTTGTCAAACATCTGAACTATTCCTCATATCAGCCTGTGCTAGCAGGCCTGCATCATTCCATTATTTATTTTTGTTAATCAAGTGATTTTTTTGTGTTTCTTTCTGATCTTTTATTTACAGGAAGGATTCGCACACGGGGCATTGGTGGAGGCCATAAACAGAAGTACCGGTGGGTAGACTTCCAGCGATTACGCTATGAACCCAACAAAGAAGGTCAGCCTTTTGAAGAGAAGGTTGTCGAGGTGCGCTACGATCCATGCAGGTGAGATCATTTCCTCACACTGAATTTCTGCTTAAAGAAAAAGAGATGAATTATACTTACTTTTCTGTTTTTGTGTAAAGGTCTGCTGATATCGCTCTGATAGCAGGAGGCAACCGCAAAAGATGGATCATTGCAACAGAGAAAATGCAGGCTGGAGACATCATTAAAACATCTGGTGTCATTGGACGCATGGCAGGTCTGAACCACATCGTCTCAGATTCTTGACATAGTTGATGACATTTGGCTCATTTCAGGTAATATTAACGTTTTGGAAACTCTTTGCAGTATCAGCAAATGAAGGGGATGCTTACCCACTGGGGGCTCTTCCTGTGGGGACACTAGTGAACAACCTGGAAGTTCAACCAGGAAAAGGATCACAGTACATACGTGCTGCAGGTACTCTATAATTTGTGACACATTTCAGTAGCATTGCATAATATAGCCTGTCAATTCCCAGAACCTAAAAGATACTTTTTAGAAGTTACCCAAGTTCAAGGAAAGTAACCCAAGCCCCAAAATCTGACCTGGTTAATTTTTGGAAGTAATATTCCATTAATTGAATTCTCTGTGAAAGCTGGCGAAGTAACATTTAAGCCTCTCAAAGGTTCTGGGAAAGTTAAAAAAGTAACAATTACATTTCTAGGACCATAAGGTTTGATGACTGAAGTAAAAATCAAGTTACAGAAAGTAACATTTATGCTCCAAGAACCTTAGATAAAGTTATGGGAAAATTAATCAGAATGCAACCATCATGTTAAAAAAGCTTTCTGGGAAAGTAACTATGTTCCAAAGAAGTTCAAGCACAGTTCAAGAAAGCAACCATTACATTTCATAATTGTAATAAAAAACTTCATGAAAGTTCAATTAAGTTCAATATAGGGTTCAATGAATGTTTATTGGAAATAATAAACATAATAAAATACAAAAGGTAACAATTTGGTCCCTTGGAAGGTTCTAGAAAGTAGCCATTCATTTCCATAAACTTTAATATTTACCTATGTAGTTCAATGAAAGTATCAGAAAATAGCCCTGGAGTTCCAAGAACATTCTATGTAACATGCACCATGTTACATAGACGTTCTAGGGAAGGTTAAGAAAGTAACTGTTAAGTTGCAGTATTTAGAAAGTAACAATTAACGAGGAATGTAACCATAAAGCTTAATAAACGTTCAAAGAAGGTAATGAAGTTCTATGACTTTTTTCTGGAAAATTAACAAATAAATCCAATAAGAGTTCAAGAAATTAACCATTAAGTTACATAACTATGTATTAAATTTCATAAATCAAACAAAGTTTCTTCAAAGTTCAAGGAAGGTAACCATCAGGTTCTATTAATGTTTATTGAAATTTACAATTGACATACAAAGAGGGACAATTTGGTTTGAGGAAAGTCCTAGAAAGTAACTATGACATTCTGATAGTTTCAATTTGTAACTGTAAAGTTTAATGAAAGTTCAGGGAAGGTTCTATTAGGTTTCTGGAAAACTTAACTTTTGCAAAGTTCCAGAAAGTAACTATTAGGTAACAAAACAGTTCTGGGTTTTGATTAGTAACCCAGAACTAATAGGTAATATGTTTCAGAAAGGAGTTGGTAAGTTACTAGAAAGTGGAAGCTGATAGTGCTAGCCAAACTATTAATGATGTCATCTTCAAAGTTTTTGAAACCCAACTAGTCATAATTTAAATTTCATGTTGTTTTCAGGCACAAGTGGCGTCTTGCTGCGTAAAGTAAACGGGACCGCAATTGTTCAGCTCCCTTCAAAGCAGCAGGTTCAGGTGAGGTGGAACTACTTCCATCTTTTTACATAAATTTAAAACAATTTTCTGCTGTGATGTGAACTGAACAATGCCATTTTGGTACACACAGGTGTCGGAAACCTGTATTGTAACGGTGGGTCGCGTGTCAAACATCGACCACAACAAACGGATCATCGGCAAAGCTGGTCGCAACCGCTGGCTGGGGATCCGCCCGTCCAGCGGCTTGTGGAAGAGGAAAGGAGGCTGGGCGGGACGGAAGATTAAACCGCTGCCTCCGATGAAGAGCTACATTAACCTGCCATTGATCTCCGCTATCTAACAGAAACTTACTCTGTTTATATTTGGTCTGCAGGTGATATTGCTGGAAGAAAAAAAAACAACAAACAAATAAAGACAAGCTGCTTGTACGGAAGATTAAAAATTTTATTAAACACAACTGCTTGTGAGAGCATGGAAAGGAAAAAAAACAATATAAAAATCCAAAACATATTTACATCTATAATAAAACATGCAGAGTAACCCATATTTTTTTAGTGGTAAATTTAAAAATACTGTCATGTCATCTAAAATAGGGTTTGTGCAAAGACACTGGGTGGCAGTTCAAGTACCAGGAGCAATGAGATGGCATGGCTTAACTGGATTCTGACCTGTTTTGTAAGCATAACACTGATGTTTTGAAGTTTCTTTTGCCAAGTTGTGGTAACAGAGTGAGCATGCCTGCTCATTGATCCAGCCTTGTAACACACCCATATGCTACCTCTAGAATCGGGAGGGAAAAACTGAGGTTAAATACACTAAAATAGGATTATAATTTGTTTATATGTATTAGAAAGGGATTAACCCATGTGGCTGGTTCCCTCAAAACAGCAAAACTGTGTGGCGTGCCGTGGTGGCGTAGGGGTTAGCGCGACCCACATTTGGAGGCCTCAAGTCCTCGACGCGGCTGTCGCGGGTTCGACTCCCGGACCCGGCGACGTTTACCGCATCCTTCCCCCTTTCCTGTCAGCCTACTTCATGAAAAGGGACTCTAGAGCCCACAAAAAGACCCCCTGGAGGGGTTAAAAAACAACAACAAAAAAAACAGCAAAACTGTGAGGAAGTGTCTGGATTTCTGACCGAGAGTCGATACCGACTCCTTCAATAAGCAGGTTACAGGGAGAGACAGACGACCGGGGATCCATGGGGTGGTAAACTTAAGTGGCAAAACATCAGGGAACTTTAGCCTATCAACACAAAGAAAACTTCTTTTGACTATACATATAGGTAGTGGTTTCCATTTCAAATATAACATCTGAAACACTTTAAAGTGTGTCCTAATTAGAGTTACTATGCGTATAAAACCACATGAAAGTGCATTACAAAGTGAGGGAAATGTATGAGAAATAACACAACAGTGTTTGCATTGTCGACTTCATAGTTAGGAGTTCTGGAAATATATTTGGCATTCATGTCAAGAAGTAAAAGTTCACTATTTGTGCTTTCAATTTAGTGGTGGGGGATGGGGATGGTTTGTGATTCACAATAGCATATCCTGTAAATATTTATATACAGTAATTTAAAAAAAAGCCATCCTACCAAAGCTTTAAAGTCTTCACTTTATAAAAAGCAAACTCAAACAGAAGGCCCTTTGTCCAAAGAAAGGTTTTCCTATTGCGAAAGTTTTCACATAACGCTATTCAGGGAGTACCATCGAACGCTGTAGCACACCAATGCAGACACATAGGCAGTGGACTTGGACATCTGGCCGAACTCTGTAGAATTATCATAACTTTAAAAAGCAACTGAACATTTGCACAGCGCTCAAAACTACAGTCAAAGCATTGTTCAAGTCAGAAAAGCTAACTCTTATTTACAGTGCTTCACATGAACTTAATCACATTTTTGCCACGTTGCAGCTACAAACTTCAGTGCATCTATGTGAGAGATATGGTATTTCTTTGTATTCAAACATCCCTAAATAAAATGCAATGTAATTGGACGAGCTGGAGTTCATGTAGGAAAATCTGTTCAGATTTCATCATGCATTCCAGAAATTTGACATTTCTGCAAGAGTGCACAACAAAGCACTCTAGAAGGGGATGTGGGAAACATGGAAGAAGGTTCAAAATCACCGTTTTGGCTTACTGTGAGCACATCATCCCCATTATGACACCTGGTGGTAGCAGCATTGTACTTTGGGAAGGCTTTTCTTCAACAGGGAGAGGAAGGCTGGTAAAGGTCAAGCTATTAGAAGGTGGTAGAGGGTCACAATCCAGCAAGACGACCCAATTTATTTACCGTAGCTACTGTACCCAGGAAATAGATCTTATCAAATAGCTAAAAGCAAAGGAATCTGGGACGGCTTCCATTAAAATACATTGAAGTTTGTGTTTGCAATGTAGCATAATGCAAAAAAAGTCAGAGTACGAATACTTGGCACTGTATAACTCTCCCTCACGCAACACTAAACCCCAGATCTTTGCAGTTTTTCTCCGACCAGCCACGGTGGAGCTGTACTCAAAAACACAACTGTAACTGCTAGGTTAGGACATGCACTCATCTAAGTTGACATTTGACCAAATATGGAGTGTTAACACTTATATAAGTCTAAATTAGTAATTCAGTAATATTAATACTGATCTCCACAGGGACCACAGACGCATTAAATGCACAGTTTCAGTTTTGAGTATCACACAATCTGAATTTTGGCTAAAGAAAGAGCTCTTGTGAACAGTCCGTAAAAACCAACTTTGGCACATCACTGCACAGTCCAGCATTAGCTAAAGTACTTCAGATTAACTTAGTAAATCTAGTCGAATGCAGAATGGTTATGATTACTAGATAAATGCTTTTGCATCCTGAAACGTGCCAGAGAAAGCTAAATTGAAACTCCTGTCTGGAAACTACAAGACGAGTCGTTCAGCTGCAACTAAATTTGGCGTTTAGCTGTTCAGGGTTGAAATAACATTTTGTTTACCCTCCTTCTAAGTGGTTGTTACTGTACAGTCTGAATGCACTCACCAACGCCGACAGTTAACAAATATAACATAGCTACATTCATGTCCAATGTCTTTTTTTTGTCTTGATTTGCTTTAGTGTGCTTCAAAGCAACAAGGCAACAAGAACTTTGCGCTCCTTCCTACAAAAGATTTTCAAAAAATTAAAGGGACGAGTAAGAAAGCCGAGTTAGAAGAGAAGGATTCCATCTAGATTCACAGCAATATTCCAACTTTCAACAGCAAACACAAACACGGTCTGTAACAATCTCACACACGCCACTGCACGTCACCATCACACTCCTCCATTGTCTATAGAGTAACAATAAATGTAGGATTTCACAGAAATAATAAAATGCTTAACAAAACTCAAAGTGCAAACACAGCTGCCATTACTGAAATGTGGCAAATTGTCAAAAACCTCAAAATATCCACAAATCTTACAAAATTGTTCTTTTTGTAGTGTGTAAAAAAAGAAAGAAAACAAAAAAACCAAAACAGCAACACCCAACAACATCAAAAACATCAAACAAACGACATGAATTGTAGTATACTGAACACGTGGTTTTAAGTCTGTAAGATTTCCACAGGAAAACTTTTACTTTTTACTTCCGGGGGCCCTGTTGGGTTTGTATATCATTCTCTTTGCCCTCTGGGTAAGACAAGTGCAGCTGAGAGTCTGGTACTTGACCGGACGGTGGCCGGGCGGGGTCACACCGGCTTTGTGTAACCAAAGATTCCCACCGGGAAGTGCTTGACATGCGTTGGCCACTGGGCAGCAAGCTGGAAAAACTTCACATCGTTCCACTCCACGCCATCAATGTTGACTAAAAGGACCAAACAGTTGTGAGATAAATGCATGGGACATGCAGAAGACTAGAAGTTAATCTGCTGTTATTGCCTAAAATAAACAGCAGATGGCAGTGCAGCATAGAGCACCTTACCTCTCAGCATTGTGTGTTGGTGCTTGGCTGTGCAGATCAACCTGCTAATACCATCGATCACTTGGCTCTTAGAGTCCAGCTCTTTCTCCTTGGGCTTCTTGCTAAGGAAAATCACTGAGCAGGCAGAAAGCGTGAGCTCAGTCAGAACAGGTTTACTTTACAAACTTTCTCTCCCAATCCTGGGAACTTAATTTACTGATATGACAAAATAAAAACACATCCAGATCTCAGGAATATTTCAGTATGTTTGGATGCCTGAGGAGGAAAGAAAACTTGATACAATTGCATCAATTTGGTTTTATTTTTAAAATGGGTTCCTACTCATGTTTATTGCGCAAATACAATATTTCTCCTTGTTCTAGACTTATTCCTTAGGTGGATTTTTAAGCCACAAAAACCACGATTCACCACAAATTTATGGCAGATATTTCTACAGAGGTCAGGCTTTGAATACATAAGCAGCAAAAACCACAAACAAGAAGGACTAATGGATAAATGGATGGTCAAATAAAAGAATAGGTAAATGATGGATGAGACAATTAAAGAAAACGGAGCAGGTAAATAATCCAAACTGCATTTTTTCTTTCCAAACTCATCCTGGAACCTATTTTCAAAAGAATGTATTTTATTGGACTTGTTGTTGGGCAGCATCTCACCTGCTGCAAACATTGGTTCATTACACTCAGTTTGGAAAACAGGGAGGCTTTGTCAAAAGTGAACGAAGTAAATTACAAGCATCATCTCTAAAATAAAGTGAATTATCCTGCAACATAGTCCATTTTTGGCTTGTAGAGCAATCTGATGCAAAACTGTAGAGAAATAAAATCTAAAAAGTGTCTTAGCTCAAATCTTTCTTTTCAAAACACAACAAGCCAAGACCATCAAGAGCCGGTGAGACAGATAACTAACTAAATTGGTTAGATGCCTTTGAAATTACAATATATGGGAAGTATAAAATGACCATCTACTGTATATTTCTCTGTGTGGAGCCTAAAATCCAGCCTAAATAGCTAAATTCAGAGCTGCTAAATACCAATAGGTGAGCGTACCTTTCTTGTTCTTTTCCTTGGTGACCACAGTCATGGCCATGCTGGGTGGAGGAGTGAGTTCCCCTCCGCAGGGCAGGCGGCTGACTTGTAGCGACCGGAAGTTGCACTTGAGAGTGTTCTTCAATCCCACGTCCCTCTTCTCGCCCTCTTTCTTCTTCTCCGAGCCTTGCCAGGTCCAGTAGTCCACCTGGAGCCCCATAACCTCACTGCCTGAACACGGAGAGCTACAAGGGAAGAAAGCAAGGTTAAAACAAAATAAAAAAATAAAACGCATATAATAAAAACACCACAGACTAAAACATGATGCTCTGTACCCAGCTCCTGACAGGGCAGTGGACACAGAGGGAGACTGCGGTGGGGTACTCCCAATCTCCTTCCCATACGGGCCAGCCGATGGGGGCGGTGGGGAAGACAGGATGCTGGTATTGCCTCCCATCGCATCATCAGAATCCACTGTGAGAAATAAAATAAGTTCATTACCTCTTATCATGAAAATAATAATAATAATAAAAAAAACTTTTAGGATGTCTTCATATTTTGAACAAAAAAGTTGACCAACTTAAACATTTACACACGTCAAAGTCCTAAATATGATCAAATTTAAAATAAAATAGTTTCCTACTTGAGGTCGAAAGACTTTGCTCCACTATTCCAACTTTGACAACCTGCAAGAGCAAACAAGCTTCAGTGTGAAACACAGCAGACATGTCTCAACCGTAACACATCCGAAATGGAAAAGCGAATCCTTACCCCAATAAATGGCACAAACTTCTGACAGGAATCCTCGTCCGGGCTGTGAGCAGAGAAAGAGCGAGAACGCTGTGAGGGTGGGAAAAGGTGTCTAAGCATTTCAATAATCGAGAGGTGCAGATGAACACTCAATGCTCCTGGAGGAGAGATGGCTTAGGAATGGCTTTCACCATGTCCCTTCGCAGCTGAAATGACTCAGGTGGAATATGGGATTTTGTTGGGAGGGGATGTCACCTTACAATGAGATGAAAATGAAGACCGCTCCTTACAACCGGAACTAGAGAGAGCATTTCATGTTGGCTCAAAATCTCTTCAGAGAGGATTATGGATTCTTAAGCAATGAGTAAAAGGAAAATCTCTACCGACACATGCCTCTGCAGATATAAAAAAAATACAAAGCCTTTTATTAAGATAAACAGAAACCCAGGCAACAAAAGAAAAAGCCAAAACGCATTCAAGACAACCAGGAGGTAACAGTGCAACTCCTAAACTAGCTGGGGAATCGCCAGTAGGAGTTGCAACACATCTGCAAAGTAACTTCCTCACAAAACAATCATCCAATGGATGGTTACAACACAGTGATGCTCTAAATCTATTTCAGGAGATTTTAGTAAGAAAGAAAATAACCAACCAAAGTAACAGTACTAAGAAGCTTCACACATCATGAACTGAGCAGCTTTTAAACACATTACAGCACCCACCAATCACTGCCATTCCTAGTTAAGATGGGTCTAAAGCATTGTTTTCACTGAGCGGTATATGCCACTGGTGCTGTTCGCCACTATGTCTATTTCCATTGTGAAAGCAGCCATTACCAGACCCATACCGCACCACTCCTGGCTACCACTGAACCTACCTTCAGTGGTAGGTTTACAGGACGATGGCACGGTATAGTTAGGGTGGAGCTACTGGCATCTCACATCACTGTCCATTGGTTGGGAGTCAGAAAAGCATCACTTCTTGAGACATACTAGTGCGTCATGTTTGTTGTTGCACTAGTATGACGCTACGCTAGTGTGACGCCTACCCTGTGAGAGTAAAATTAGTGATGAAAACAGTGTCCTGAGTACGCCGGACCATAAAATACTTCTGCCATAGAGCTAAATGGAAATGAGGGATAAGTGACTCCAAGATACCACTCTGCTGCAGTAAACTTAGGAGATTTATTTATTTTTCACCACTAGTACCATTTTCTAAATTTAATTATTGTTTTGACTGAACATATGGTCAAGAATAGGCAATCTTGTAGACATTTGTTGACTTGTGAAAATCAACATCGTACTTATAACAACTATTTCATAATTTTTCTCCAGCTTTAAGTACAATAAATGTACTTAAAGATAGTTTTTTCCTCAACTGTTCTGGCTCACATTATGGTACTGTGATAAAGGATGAGTTCATTTTTCCATGTTACCACATAATTATGGAGGCCCTGCCTATGTGGTAAAATCTTCCACTGAAAACACACTAATCAGCTGTAACATTATGACTGCCTACCAAAAGTACATTGGTTTCCCTTTTCTTGCCAAGACAGCCCTGATGAACTCCACTAAACCTCTGAAGGTGTGTGATAGTATCCAACAGTGGGTTCTTAAATCTGTGTAAGTAGAGAAGTGGGGCCCATCGGGTCTTCTTCATACGTGGGCATTGAAGTCCAAGCGAACACCTCAAGCTCACTGTGCTTCACCCGGACTTATCTGCACCCTTCACATTTCTATCAGAACCAGCTATTTGAGCTACAGTAACAGTCGTTCTGAAATTTTCATCAAACTATCACAATTTGGCCCTTGTCAAACCAACACTTGTCCATGTTTTGTGCATCTTAACTTTCAGGTTGAGAAGCAGGAACAACTTGCATCTCTACGTCTATTTGGGGACAAAATGTTCACTCACTGCCTGATATTTGATGTTTATTCTGGGAAAATACCTCATCAGGAACACTTCACACCCCAACCACGGCCTGCACACTGCCCTCAGGTAGACGATACTGTAGCCTGAGGCGCAGGTTGAAGAGGTTCTTTGGAAGCGTCTTTCAGACTGTAAATCAATAGCTGCTATTTTGTACATTACTGTACTCTACAAGTTTGTTAAAATATATTTGTGCAATCAACATTTCTCTTGTGCAATAATTGGATATTTGCTTTTTAATATGTGCTGCTGATTTTAAATTTGTTTGTTTTTATGAGCTTGTGAAACAATATTGTTTTGCACTGTCTGTGAAGTGGTGCTGAATGACAAAGTGATTCTTCTTGTGTTTTCAATATCCCACCTGCAAGCAGGTGCCATGATGAAGAAATAATCAGTTCTTCACTCCACCTTTCAGTGGTCATCATATGCCTTATTGATGTTCCAACAGTTCACAAAGCATGATCTTTTTCAGTTATTTTCACAGCATACGTCAACATACATGTTAGTATTTAGATTTCATGCATTTCCAAACAACATTGGTCATTTAGTTTTTGTTTCTTCGGTTATTCGATGTATTTTTTGTGTGACTGTTTATGTGTCTTTGTGAGCTTTTGTTGCTCTACTAAAGTTTGGTACCTCAACCATTAATTGATCTCATATCAATATCGCTCTAAATGGCTCATATATCAACATAACTTGTGTATATTCAGCCAAATTCATTGTTCTAAAATATGTGTGCATTAAGTACAAAATATTCCAAAAATTGTAAAATTTCTTGCATTATTTCAGAATCAAACTAGGTGTATCAAAGTACACTTCAGATGTGAACAACTGAAGAACCGTCTTTCTGCAGGGCTACTGGGGTCATAGGATCATGAATTTAGTCAGAGCAAATTTGTCCACACAGTTGAAAAAGCAGAAATAGATAAAGACTGATTGGTTTATAAACATTTGTCGGATGTAGTATTTACATCACAAAGGTTTTCATTGAATTTTAAACCTTCAAGCCATAATGAGGGCTATTCAAGTTGATAACAAAAATGTCTTAGATGTTTCTATAGAAATTAAAAGAGAAACTAAACAATATTTCTATAGTTTAGAGACAGCACAATATTAATTACTTTTGCTTTGAAAAACAAAAATGTGACAAATGATTTACTTGACTGGTTTGACTCTTCTACCTACAGATAGTCCTGCCTTCTAAGAAAGCACCTGGTTCTCACAGTCTTTACGATTCTTTTGGTACTTTAACGCTGGCTGCGTGTTAGAACACCGACTTCATTTGTAAAGGCTTGTCTTAAAGGTTGTTAGGCAAATCGTCACAGCAACAACACAGACAACAGAGCAGGAATCAAAGTCACGGCAAACCAGAGACATGGGTCAGGACAAAGTGAAGTTAGACAGAAAATAGTGTGTGAAAAGGGAAATGTAAAGACACAGCGAGGAGCTTAGGCCAAATGGAGGAGAGGGAATAAAAAAGGTCAAACAAAAAGAGCTGAGTTAGATACCTGATATAAAAATCAAAATACAGACTTCTTTTCCTTGAAAGCAAATCAAAGAGGGAAAGGGGGAGGAGAAGGAATGCAACAGTTAAAAACTACATTGGTTTTAGAACCTGCTGACCAACTGGAAGCTGTGCTCACTAAGACGGGAAGGGTAGTTAAAAAAAAAACAAAAAAAACAATAGGTACAAGTTTTTGTTCATCTTCTTGTCAAGTTCAGAATCCATGTTGGGCTCTTCCAATGACTGTCATCACAAAAAGCAGTGTAATATGCCAAAGCTGAATGCTTGTAAGCAATTCAAGCATTGCCTTCATGCAGTTTAATAGATATTTACTTTAAGAGCTCAAGTTACAATGATGGTCAGGATTAGAATTAGAAATTATTTCTGAGAGAATATTTTTGGATTGCATAAAAAGCACAGATATAAACATGCATACAGATGCTGTATGAATATGGTTGAAAACATACAAGTAATCCAGGTTTACCTCTTCTGTTTGTAGGTGAGCATGGCTTCTGAGATGGGGAACTGGTGGGACACGTTGGCACCGGCTAGATACTGAATAATTCGTCCTGCTACATCCATGTTGTCTGTAGGGAAAAGAAAGATGGATAATCAATAAAGAATCAATAAAGAGAGAGATGGATGAGTGCATGGTGCAACGAAAGATTCAAATAAACAAATAATTGTTTTTTTTAAATAAGACAAACATTTTATTGCTTAAAATGCAATAGCATACCAGTCCTCATTCTTATTTCAATAATTGATTCATAATGATTAATCGTTTCCGCCTTAGATGAGTGGAATAGATCGACTGATAAATCTAGGCAGTGGATGGATAGATGTGCATCTTTTAAGTAGAATCCAACATAAAAGTCTTGAAATACAAATATTTCTTCTTCCTCACATTTTTCATGACTTTGTAGAACAGAGAAAGCCTGAGTTCTACATTCATGTCAGATCAACAAGAGTCTACATCTCCACATACATCAGATTGCTTGGAGACTGAACATTAATTATTTACATTCTTCCAAATGTGTGTTAATACAGACAGGCAAAGCACACATCTGACAGACTGCATAACAAATAAAAGAGTGGTGGGTTGTTAAGGCAGCTTCTGTTAAGGATAAAAGATTTAGAGAAGAAAAGGATGCCAAGCCTTCCTGCTTTCATTAGCTCCTTAGTGATGACTCAACACGATGTGCGAAAAACCGTGACTCTCTTTGAGGTTGAAATTAAGATAAAAAGTGGAGAAGGATTTTGGTAGCCGGGCTCGCTGATACTTTAGAAGTGATCATGAGACAGTGGATTAAAAACGACTGGGTGAGTGCAATCATACGTTGATGTTCAAGTTCACAAATAATAAATCGCTTCAAAATACAAAGTCAAAGAAAAATACATAAATACATAATACATAAAAATACGAGAAAAAAAAACAAAAACGAAAGATGTGTGATGCTATTTTAACCTGGTTCTTAAGATGTTTTGCAGGGTGTGAAAACACTACCTGATCAAAAACCATCTGCTGCAACAGACAGAAATTCCCTCC
This sequence comes from Xiphophorus hellerii, assembly GCF_003331165.1. Taxonomy (NCBI): domain Eukaryota; kingdom Metazoa; phylum Chordata; class Actinopteri; order Cyprinodontiformes; family Poeciliidae; genus Xiphophorus; species Xiphophorus hellerii. The sequence goes on from NC_045693.1 coordinate 8,382,938, forward strand.
TCTGTTCAGCAGCTCATGACCTGAGCTCTGACCCAGTTTCATTCCCTTTCAAGTTGGCTGCGCATTAGACACACAGACTTTCCCTTCAGCCAGAGTTTGGAGTGTCGAGTCCTACCTGACGTGGGCCGTTCCGTCCTGCAGAACAGCTCCCTCCAAGCCGTGTCCATGAAGATGTTGTTGAAGCGGCTATCGAAGGAGGCCACATACTTCGCCAGGGGATGGGAACCTGCATGCAGACTTGGTTACATACATGCAGCATCTTCAAGTTTAATTTTAACTCCGGCTGACGTACCGATGGGAATAACGAGGAAGCGTATGTAACTGAGCCAGTCTGGGGTTTTATTGGCGAGCTGCTCCACGAAGAACCTCAGGACGGTGCTGAGGTAACTCTGGTCGCCTGCAACGGCCACTTTAATTGTCGGTGGTGTCTGAGCATTGCAGTTGCAGCTGGAAGGTGTTAAATAAAGGAAGCAGTGAGTAAAACGAAGAAAAAAAATGGCTTTTGAGAAATGTAGGTCAGAGATGTTGTGTGAAAAATTAAAGCCTGCCTGAAAGAAAGATTTGTATCTCTATAGGATTGTTGCTTTAAAACAGGTCAGCTTTGTTTTTTTCCCCAAAGAGCCACATTGTATCAAACAGATTTTACAGCACTGAAGGCTTAAAAGTATCTGGAAGATTTTTTCAACTTTAATTAAGCAGCTCTTTTGATCCTGCCACAAAAAAATCTTTATAAATAGGGTTACTTTTTAAGACCAGCTGAAACTGAACTCTCCAGCTGAATTAAACCAAATCTTCAAAGAAACTAGGTTGAAATTCTTCAATAATGATAAGACTTTTTGTCATACAGTTATTAGGCTAAGAGGTCATTACATCAGGGTGCTGTATACTGGATCAGTATTTATAAAGTACAATATTTTTATTATTATGCTGATGACATTCTAAAATATTTCCCCTTTTCATTTTGACTTTCTGTTTAAGATTATAAAAATATAACCTTGCCTAAAAATGACTTGAAAGCTTGCGGAGATGACAAGCAGAGATGACGGATTTAGAAACAGAACACTGAACACTTGTCTGGAAACAGCAGATTTTCAAACGATGGCTACACAGACAGAACAAGATCAGCAAGATGAGCAGAAGCAACCTGGAATCTTCTGAGGAGAAGCCTCCATAAACAAATGCAGATTGGCAAGATTTAATCCAAATTAGGGAGGGGAATAACACTCCCTGATTAAACGTTTCATACAAACAAAGCAAAGCATGTGTAGGCGACTCACAATCTCTGGATGCGTGTAACGATGGTATTGAAGGCAGCCTGCACATCAGCAGCAGAACACGTGGAGACAATGGGCTGGCCCTGTTCATTGAGCAGGTCGGCTACGTACTGCACAGAAACACATGAGAAGGACACAATGAGTTAAGTTAAGTGAGACTGCGTCTGAAAGACAGCAGAAGCAGGACAATCAGAGAAACGTCCTGCACACATAATACATAAAAGAAACGTCGTATTGTACTACAACCCAACGTTGGCTCACATTATGACACATAATGTGACTAAATCATGCTCTTTATGATCCCTGTATGTATTAGAAGGGTTTCTACAGATTCTTTGTGTCAAAACTATCATTTATTGTGACACATTTCTTATCATAGCAAGAATTTTGATTTATTGTTACAATAAATTCCAATTAATGTTATGTGTTGTTGAGATTATTATTTGTACTATTTTTTTCTACTCTTTGTTCAATGAGAGTATCAATAAATTTAAAAATATGATTAAATGTTTGTAATATAAATGACACTATTTTATGTGACTAGTGTCCTAAAGAAGCGTTTTACAAACGTTTATATTTTTCAAGAGTAGTATTTGCGTTTGTGGGGCCATGATTGTTGCGTCACGCACTCAGAGCCATATATTGACCTAAAAAAGTAAAATAGTTCTTATCATTTTACTGTTATCACAATAGCACCATAAAGTATTGAGATAAAACTTTAATTCCATATCACCCATCCTTAGTCAAACTTCTTAAATCCCCAGACAATAATTTTCAGATTTCATTGTTAATAATTAACAGTTTTTCTTGCTTAAATACAAAGGATTGAGATTAATTTATATGCTTTTGCAGTGGCAAGGCTTTAAATAGAAATGGATGAATAGATAAGAATTCTGAGTAGAAAATGAACAAAAGTCTTTACTTTCCCAGACTATAGAAACCCAGTGCTATTTTATGAACAGATTACTGTTAAGAAGTTCTGTATGTTATTTAAGGAAAACACACCTGTCCTTGCCACTCTGTAGTATTTATGAGAATGATGCTCTCTGGCAAGCGTTCGTCTGAGATGAGGATCTGGTTTAGCTGGTCGTACACAGACTTCCTGGGAACCTTGGAGAAAAACGAGGAGCAGAGACTCTGAAACTGATACAAGCACATGCATCAGCCAAAAATGGAGACAAGATAATGTTTTACAAAACAGGGAGGCTTACCTGCGCTATAAGCCGGGAGTCTGGGGAACACTCGCTCTCCATGCTGCTGGTCCTGTCGCTCTGAGCCTTGGAGTTTTGTCTATCTTTCATGGAGGTGCTGCGAGGACGCCTCTGCAGCCTGTTCTCCACTTTACTGAGAATACAAAACGCAACCAGCTCCAAACATATGACCGGCAGAGAGAACACGAAATCTAACGATCTGGACGCAACTTGTGAATAAAAAAAAGGAAACACCCATTCCACATGGACTCATTCTGGTTAACTTGCATATTTAGATACAGATGTTGGTTTGTGTAGGATTGGATTATTGTGTTTATTCTCAGATGTAGTGATGAGCCACTCACCTGGGTGACATGTGGTTTTGTGACTCCGTTTTGCAGAGCTTGCCGACGGTGCTTGGGATCCGTTCTGTGTTGACATCCCAGCTATTAGCCTCCCCAACTCCAGATCCACTGTTTTCCGACTCTGGCTCCTGGACCTAAAATAAAGAGGAGGAATAACCAGAGTTATTAAACATATTTCATAACCAAATTCCATATTTTTAATTTTCCAATCTTTAACTCTTTTTGAGCTCATTATACAAGGACAAATACAAAAGTTCATTAACAAATTCATTTCTACAGTGACCAGACTATGGCTGCATAACATAAGGAAAACATGCAATATGTGACAGTAATACTGAATGTTGTGATTCAGTATCACAACATTGACTTGTGTATATGACTTGCAATAAATAAACAATCTAATAATTCAATGTCTTTGTCTTTCTGAATCTGGTTCATTTGAAACACATACCTCATATTATGAACAAACAATCGAGCTAAAAGCATAAAAGTTATTTATTTACATCTAAACAAAGTTTTACTGAGAAATTAGCGTCTAGTTTACATCTGATGTTTCAGCACGAAAACAACTTAGTTGTAGTTTCTTTATGACTTCACCACCGAAGCACGTCTTTACCCTCAAAATCTTTTAATGCTGAATCAAAAACGTGTTTAATTAATAACAAAACGTTAGTTAATAATTAACATTTATAGCAGTTCAGGCAGTTCTCACACTGTGTACAAAGACACATACGTTCAGAGAACAATACATTTGTGATATGTTGAGCAGCACTAGCTTAGAACTGCAATGCAAAAAATCCATAGACCAAAGTGGAAGGAATGTGGGCAAATAGATGAATAAATAAAAAAAAAATCATATTTTTTAGATAATGAGACAGGCAAACAGTCTGTAAATGTAGACGGTTTCCCACTTATCCAAATCTGTAAAATACTTTCTTGTTTTAAGACTAAAATCTCATCACTTCTTGTGAAGTACAGGGATTTTTCAAAAGAACAACATGATAAGTTTTTAATATCTTCTTATATAGCTTTTGAAATTACATTTATTTTAGCTTTCTTAATTCTCCCTAATCCTAGATCTTTTCATTGCATAAAAGTCTCACTGTATTTTCAGATAATTTAAACATGTTTATGCATTTCATTTTATGATCTAACGAGAGCAAAATGACATTTAAGTCGGTGTCCCGTTTAAACCCAAACACCTTGGATTTGACCCAAAATAAATAATGGAAGTGATATCTGAAACAAATTTTAAAAATTTTAAAAGTAGTAATTTTTCTTTCTCGTTAATAAGCTTTAAAACACAAAAACACTTTTTATGGGAATCAAACCTAGCTCATCAATCTCCAGCAGTGTCTTCTCTGTCTACCAGCAGAGCTGGAGAGCAAAATAAGATGTTGCTTGTGGCTTTGCATGGAATTGAGCTCAAGTTGCTGAGGTTTTGGGTAATTCTAAATGCCCGCCGTGACAGAGGAGATAAAAAGCTGTGGTTTGTTAGCAGGTGGCTGAAGAAACATCTTCGATATTCGCTTCAAATTGATTTAGTGAAGCAGATTGCTGAGACAGCCGCCCTGTGCTTGGAGGGGCACATCTGAATGAAAAAGGGTAAGCTGACCCAGCAGCAAGAAAACAGCAGGAAACTCAGGGACCTCTCTCTGTCCTCATCATTCAGAGTTATCTTTGTCTGCCCTCACACACTCCCTCTCTTTGTTTCTTTTTCTCAAAGGCCCGAGGGAGGAGGAGGCAGTGAAGTGAAAAGGGAACGGTTGGAAGGAGTAAATGTGAGAAAGAGATGCTCCAGAGGGGTTTGGTTTAAATTATGTGCTGCTGTTCCAAAAACATACCCCAACAGACGTTTCTGTGATGCTGTCATCTTGATATCGGCTCCCCTGGACTTTACATCTGTCCACAGTCAGAAAGTCTCCGCTCTATAGGGGGGAAAACACACACACACATGGCTACATTAGATTATATTCTCCATGGAGGTCACTTTGTAGTTTTTCAGACAGTTCCCAGGATTCCTACATGTGTTTGAAAAGTTTTAAAACTTTTTCAGACTCACATTTCCAGAGTTTTTAAGTATAAATATAAAAGTTTGCTTTAAATTTACTGTACATGGTGCTACAGTATACAGATAATCTGCACACAATGAATGGATGGATGGATGGATGGATGGATGGATGGACAGATTATATAAAAGTGGATGAATATAAAAATGGATATAAAAACAGAGCTAAATAGATAGAGATATAAATGGATGGCTGAATATAAAACCCACATGGATGGATAGAAGAATGGATGTAGAAATGGATTCATATAAGGAAGGAAGGATGGATGACAGACGGATGAATGGATGATTTACACAATGTAACAGAAAATATGGTCTGGAAATACGAAATGTTTTCCACATTTTTCATACTTACCCAGACCTGTAAATGTTCATGTTTTTGTCAAATTCTAGATTTTTCCAGACTGTAGTATCCTCAGTGACCTAACGGTCTAATAGTCGTGCTATTCACTGCATTAATTTCACCCACACATCTAAGCCTGTTTGCGTGCTCAGAGTTAAGCCATTAAAAATATTCCTGTGCGTCTTGTAACATCTGGGTTAATTCATTTCAGTCTGAGATCAAACAATTTTCCTTTCTGGCTGCGAGACATGTTTATGAAGTTCCACTGGAACACAACAAAAAATAGGGCTACAGCAGCCTGTGATGCTTTGGGCTATTTTATTACAAGCTCAAATGGTCTCCCAGATATTTATAAACGGCCCCCTCCCTCACATCGTTGGATTCAACATGCCTCTCCTGTCCTGCCTGTGTTGTTCTAATAGGCCATAAATCTGGGAGTAGGAGTTCAGGGGCGCTCCATCCAATCTTCCTTCTGGAGCATAGTTGTGTCTAAGCGCGTATGTTGATGGTGCTGAAAAGGTCATCTGGTGACACTCCCTATAAATACTGAGAGCCTGCAGGGGTGGACAGGGCAAGGACTTAAGTCTTCATCCTGTCCTACTAGTGGCTGCATTGCACTCAAGCTCTGATTCCCTCGACCTCAATGAGCCGAGCGCTTACAGACATTTAAACAATAGCTTTTTTTTTTTTACATAGGAACCTATAAAACAAATGAAACTGAGCCCTAATGATAAACAATGAGCCTAGAAGACAGTTTGTTCATACATGGTGATTAATGATTAACTTACAGGACAGGATAATTCTCTCTGCTGACTTTTTTGGCTGTGTATGCTTCCGATCTCCGTCTGGGAGCTGGAGTGAGACATTCCTTCAAAGAACGGCCTAAAAAAAGGAGATGATATTTTAAATATTAGGAATTTAAAACTAAGGGACACAAACTACTGTATTCCGCTCAGCCTCGGTTTAACAAAGTAAGCAAACCTGTAGAAGAATCTTATCTTGTTACAATATGGGGAAATCTTCTGATAAAATGAAACACTTTTAAATATTAAGCATTACATGTAAATATTCCCAGAACAGATTAACAAACAGCAGAAGACAGCAACATCTGCGTCATGTGGGAGAAATTGAAGATAAATACAAACATAAACTGACTTTTGAATAGTTTCACTGAGAAATAAAGAAGCCTGTAATAATACCAGGGGTTTGACAGTACATGTGATTTATGGTGCAGTATGTACATTTTCTAATGAATTAATGCAAATTATATTTTTGTGACACCAAACCAATAAAATTAAACCCGTAAATAAGAAGACTTAAAAAAAAATCAAACACCCTTTCCAGTGCAGGGGCTCAGAAAAAAGCAGCCTATTATATAAATGGATGGATGAATATAAAACCCACATGGATGGATAGAAGAATTTTTTTGTCATAAGAATTGAACAAACTAAAAAATTAGACTTTGGTTAAGTTGCTTTGGTTTTAATTTCATGCTACAACAAGGAAAACACAGAACAGACATAAAACCTATATAACGTCCAAGGCTGCTTTGACTTCATACAGCCAGAATCTATCAAGTCCATTCAGCTGCTCTTAATTCTGGTGTTCCCCAATGTTCTGTACTGGTGTCTTCTCTATTTAATATCCATCATGGTAAAATTTTTATAAGTTGGGCTTTAAGAAAAACATACTTGAGTTTAGGCTTTGGAGTGCTCAGTACACTCTCATTGTCCTCCATCTCTGGCCCGCTGTCGCTCTGGTTGTACACCTCCAGACTGTCGTAGAGCAAATCCAGATCCTCCTCAACCTCCTGGGTCTGGTCTACTGGGTCAGAGTCTAGCACCTACCACACACACACAAACACCCCCCCACCTTTAGTACACTACAGACACATATTTGTCTTCATAGCCATGGCTTCAGAAAGTGTAAAAATCTAATGTTGGTTTAGACTTCTGGACCAAGGAAGGCCAATAAATTCATACCTTAGATTTTTTTTTTTTTTTTTTTAATTATAGTTAAAAGGTAGGTGAGTGCTGAGGTGCTGCACAGTGGGGATTTATATCATAGGAAGTGCACACAGGCAGGCTTGTGGACTAATCAGGTGATTAATGCCACTCCATAAGAGCAGAAGCTGGCGGGAAGCAGATAAACAGTCTGTCCCCCCGCCTCCTTCTGCCTGGGTATTTTTAGAGCTGAAGCCTTGCACATTACCCAGGCACAAGGAAGAGATTAGTGACAGTGAACGTGATAAAAGATCACTGGACTACCTGGAGCTTTCAGAACCATCCAGAAAAATACAGCACTGAGGTTGGTATGAGTGAACATTATTAGACATACAGCACCTCCCAAAAGTTAGAATGTCCCTTGATATTTTTCACCTATAATCTTGTTAGAACTACAGACTTAAATGTGAAGTGTATTTGTATTTAGCCCTCCCGAGTCAACACTAAATAGAGCTCTTCTAGGCAAGGAATTTTTCTGTTCATTCGTCTTTTTCGCCTAACAGCTCAAGCTCTGACATATTAGATGGAGTGTCTCAAGGGCCCAATTAAAGTCTTTTCACATATCCTCGACCGCCTTTAGGTCTGGATGATTTTACGTCACGATGCTTTGCTCCAAGTCATTCCATTATAGGTCTGGCTGTATGTTTAGAGTTGTTGTACTGCAGCACAAATCTTTATCACAGTTATTTTTAGGGGTGCACCAATAAATCGGCCTGGGTTTCCTTAATTTTAGGATATCGGCTGACATGTGAAACCGATCTTATTCACTCATCTTATGTGAAGGTCAGAAAATCAGCCAATGTCCCCTTTTTCTTTGCCATGAGAGAGAGCTGACTGACTCACCCACCCACCAGGTCAGGTCTGCACATACACGGTTAACAATAGTCACCTCGCTGTTGCCAACTTAGCAACTTTTCAAACAACAAAAATCAGCATCAGCCAAAATCAGAATCAGATCGACCAGAAAACTGCAAATGGTGCACCGCTTGTTTTATTTTGTATGTTTTGCAGCCTCTAACAGCTTCTGCCTCGTATTTAACCCCATCTAGCTTCCCTGTCCTTCCAGCAGAACTACATCCCACAGCATGATGCTGTCACAACAGTGTCTCACAGTGTGCAGTGTTAGCTTTCTTTCTAATAAAGTGTTTTGCATAGGTAAAAAAATATTTAATAAACAGTCCAAGTCCAATCTGACCATGTAGGCTGTTTCCCCTACATAGCTTGTGGCAAACTGAAAACGGGAAAGCTGTTAAAAGAGGAATATAATTTAACAGTCTTTGACTTTCTTCCTATAGATTTTACATTTTACAACCTGGCTATGCTCATTCTACTAGCTTAATATAGTTTAGATACGAGCGAACGTCTGAATCTTACTCCCAAAAAAAGAGCTAAATGTCTCACTTTTAACCTTTTATACAATGTCTTAAACAGAATCCACAGAAAATATATTCTAAAAAGTAGATTAGTCATCTGTTCATTATAAGAAGTAATGAGTTAATCAAGCTGTAAATTATTTCTGTATGAATCACATCTATGGGGAATGTATGAATCAGACATCAATTAGCTTTAACAATGCCTGTAACCTTGTTTTTCTTCTACCTTTCACTGCTCTGCAGTAAAAGACTATTCAGGCAGTCAATGCTGGGATTATTTTCTGCTGCCTCAATGGCAATATAATAACTACAAGCATCACAGCTGACTAACTTGAGACCACATAACAGTCTGGCTGAGAACACAGAAACAACCCAGCAAACCTTTCCTTTGGTGCTAAAAAGATGTTTGTTTGGGCAACAACAAAAAAAATAAAGCAGCTGTAGCTTACCTCGTCAGTAACCTTGAACCTCTTCAGCAGAGCAACAAATTTCTGCTTAAAGTTAGGTTGCTGTAAGAGAAGACCAAAAAAAAAGATGTAAATGTGAGCAAAGGAAACTGCTGAAATAAATCTCACATTTAACAACCATCTCAGCGAGGCTTGGATTTATAAATTATCCTCGTTACCAACTACTGGATTACTTATTTCATGCAAAGACCATTATAGTCAGTTCAGCGAGCCCACATTGGTCATTTACATGCTCATCCACATCCTGCTAATGGCTTGGACAAATGGAACAAGCTGTGCTACTTCTCCTAAAAGCTTGTGGAACAGTACGCTACACGTTTTATGCTATTCTTATGGTCAATGATTGGCGAACATTAAGCTCTTTGTGACAGGAGAGCGAGCCACTCACCCTGGTCATGGAGGTGGTTCTGATCATTTTCCTGCGGGGTTTCTTGGGCTTCCGGACTTCGTCATCTTCATCATAAATATCCTGACATTAAAACAAATGCAAATGAGACAGGAGGCTATTCAGTTATGCCATGTTCTTTCCATTTTCAGATGATGAATTCAACACAGCTCCATTTTATGGCCTAACCCAGCTATAAACACAGAATAGCTACATTTATATTGAGATTAAATAATCTACATGGGCAGTATACTGAAGGTGATTAGCTACAATGGGTTTTATTTTGGGATTGTGGAGTAAAGACAGCTGAACACAAATGTACATCCCACTTTTCAGACTTTTATTTCCAAAACAATCTTTATAATCATTTATTCGTTTCCTTCCACTTCACAATTATGAACTTTGTGTTGGTCTATCATATAAAGTCCAAATAAATACACTGCAGTTTGTGGAAGCTACAGTGATATGTTCGGCAAACAGCTGAAAAATAATGTGAAACATGAATGTATACCAGATTTAACAGAGAGCTGCAGCACAGTCACAAAATGATTGTTCTGGCACCAACCTGGGCATTAACTGCGTCATCACTGGCCTCCTGCTCCGACGAGTAGCTGTCATCATCGTCCTCTGAATAATTATCCATGTCAGGGGAGCGGTCTGAGGTCAACAAATGAAAACAGATGTCAAAATACAGAGATATCGGCTAAGGAAAATATTTTTTCTATCCATCATAGTCTCTTTATGATGGATAGAAAAAATATTTTCCTTTTTTGTTGTTTTTGCAAAAGTTCTTCTTAAAAGAGAATACAGCATTTTTATGCAACAACAATAATCTTGAATTTCTATCTTGATTTTCAAGCATTTAATAAGGCAAATGTGGCGAGATGTTGATTCTACTGGACATTTTTTAAAGATTTGGTGGAAAAGCTTTTCCCAATTTAATTTTCTTTAAAGACAACAAATATTTTCAGTTTAAAAATCTACTGTTTATTCATTTGGAACAGCTTCTATGTTCTTCCTTTTGCCTGTGAAACATCCTGCTCCATGCTCCAAGGTAGGATGGATGCTATTAAGGATCAATGAACGGAGAAAGATAAACATCTTTTCTTCCCTCCCTTCCCTCAGAGTGACACTCGTTTCATGCTTGCCGCATGAGCTCATGTGTTATGTTTGAGCAGCTTCCTTAATAACATCCAGAACAGTGTCGGTCGGATCAGAACGGCAGAATAATGCCACGGAGTTCGGACTGGACCATCACCGTCCAGAAATAGAGCGGTGAAAGGTAATAGTCCCTCCATCTGTTCAGGTCTCACATTGACATTGCAGCCGCAGTTGAAGAGAATAACATATCTCTGGCTGTGGGACAGGCCTGGATTAATGGAGTTTATTCTGTTCTCAGTAGGGAAACTTGAGCCAGGTGGAAGGAGGGAAGAGAGAGGCCACAGTGGGGAGGTGCTGGCTCTGGGGTTGAAGGACTGAAACACATTTGGATTTGGACTCAGACCTTTCTAACAGACCCACAGAGGGAGGCGGGAGATGGCGCTCACCCACCTGAGGTTTTGGTCTTGCGGCAAGCCTGCCCGCTGCCATCCTCGTGGTCAATGGGCTGGCTGGACAGAGAGTACACGCTGATCTCTGCCACACGCACCGGGGCCTCCTTCACGTTGCTATGGAGACCCAGAATCTGTCCCCCGTCTGTTGGGTGTTGCATCACCTGGACACAGTGCAGCATTTAGATCAAATTTAAAATCCATCCGTTTAGTTAATGATATGTCTCACCCAGAAAGAGATTCTTTGGGTTTGAACGTTTTAATTTATCTGCAAGCTAAACACCGTCTGCGATCATATCTGGTCCCATCGCTCTGTTCTGTTTTTCTAAAGCAGTGATTAAACAGTCAAAAAATAAAACATATCTTCACACATCCATTGCTGGTGAAGAGATTAAAGCAGGTTCTCTTAAACCACTGACAGCTAAGCTATCTGTAAATAAGTCTTCATAAAAAAAAATATCTGCTTTGCCTAAGTGACCCAATCCAATCTGCATTGCCATCCAACCCAGCAGCGCAAGTTTTAAATAAACGGTTTTGAATTAGATGAGAGAGGATGAGCTTTCCGTCTAAGCTCTGTCTGGGGGCTGCTTGTAATATTTCAGCTGATGAATGGCTGAACAGGGAGCAGGCTCATTTCGCTCAACCACCAGCAGGAGTCCACTTGAACTCTCCGAACATAGCCCAGGAAGCCACTTCCTCCCACACAATGCTTCGACGGTTTCAGAACACGAGGCACAAGAGGGTTCTGCTCTGCAGCCGGATGACAATGCAATTACCCTACAGGGTCCAATAATGGTCAATTTGGCTTCATTCATAAAAGGTCTGTGGGTTATTTCCCAGCAGAAAGAGCAGAGCAGCTGAGTGGGAATTTAAAACACAATAATGCATTAGTCTTGTTTTCAGATGACAATCAGTTTCTGCCCTGAAGGCCACAGCAGGAAAACATCTCTGGCTGAGGACAGATAGTGATTAGAAAATGATTGATAACACCTGTACCATGCAAAGGTATGCATGCCTCTTAAACTATTTGGGTTGGACATCATGTCACTATATTTATGTGCCATTTCTATACATGAGTGGTTTGTAGTTGGTTTTCTATGTTATTTTCCCTTCATTGTGGGGGACAAACAACAAAAACTGGACTAGCATGGCTATATTCCTAACAATCATCAAATAGGATCAAATATTGAATAAAATATTGGAGCTGCAGTTTGTTCAATTTTAAGCTATGGCTTAGACAGAGGTAATTATGTCAAATTTAATTATTGTCCAAAATAAAAGAAAAACTTGTTTAGTTCCCTCTAGACAAAACTGACAGAAACCAAACTATTTATCGATTTATATCTGGGTCGAATATATATTTTGTTTTAAAACATTGTTCTGCATTGGAACAGTATGGTTTTATGGACATGACTCAATACATAGTAATGGAGACTGCACTAGCTAAGTGGCCAATAGGCGCCATCTCCAGTATATATCCAGTAATATACATATATCAATAGATGCAACTCATAAAGGCGGTTTGTTACATTACATTTATTTAGGGGTATCAAAGTAGAGGGGACAGGGACATTTTTGAAATTCTTTTTTTTTATTATCTACAATTATGCACTGCTATGTGTTAGTATATCACATCAAATCCTAATTAGGGTTGTAGGAGGACAAACCATAAAAACAAAGAGGTATGAATACTTTTGCAAGAGAATTAAAAAAACAACAACATTGGTATCTGTTCTGTCAGGGCTAATTTCAAGCCAACAATCCATAAAACATACGAGCATGATGTTTCAGATGAGTGTTTGTGGTCAGATATCCTTATTCTGTCCTAATTTCCCCACTGTGTCTTCAGCTGAGGTTTGGACTAACCCTAAAGAAGTAAAATGGCTCAATAGTAAATTATCTAACTCTTTTTCAAACAAATAAACTAGCTTGTATTTATTTCAACAGCCAATCGACAATGAAAGCAGTTTTTTTGTTTGTTGTTTTTTTGGGGGCTAGAATAGCATATATGAAGCAACCACCAGATGGTCGATCATTTCACACAGCTCTGTCTGATGAAAATGAATCACAGGAGCCCATTCTCTCTGGCAAGCAGAGCAAGGTAGAACACATTCACAAGCTCAGAGCAAAATAGAGCGCTTCTCAAGCAAAGCGACTGAGAATGACACATGAAATGAAGCGGGTGAAAGCACTCCACCCCCAGATGAGGGGATGTTACCTCAGCCATATTGATGACTCCCACAGCCAACGTTTTGTAGCCCAGGATGGTTCGATTTTTGTAACGCTTCCGTCTCTGCAGCATGATTTGCAGTCTGTTGGCGTCCCTCTTTAGAAAGTGTGGGTACTGTAATGAATCGGAGGAAAACACATCACTCACTGTAGTACATTTCATCTGTTTATATAGTCCTACAAAGTAAAACAAGAAAAAAAGGGTGAAGCTGTTTATGGTTAAATTTGTATGTATTTTTTGAAGATTAAAACACTTATCCAAGTATTCAATTGTAAATATTCTAAATTATAATCAGTCAAATTAATTAATCTGTCAAATCAAAAAAAAATGTTTTCTGATGCTATGTTTAGACCATTTCTATAACCCGAAGGATTATATTGCACTAATGTGCAACAATTTTTTAAGGCAAGTCCACATGTACATAATTCTATTATTCAGGTGATATAAAAAAGAAAAAAAGTCCGTTTGCACAAGGATTTCTTTTGCTTTTACTGCAATATTTGCTCACACTAGTGGACATCCTGGAAAGGAATCATGAAAGATTCTTCCACTGGAGTCAATCAAGGTGTCTGTACTATTTCAGAATTTAATCCCTCACTGTTGTACCACATATATCAGTAGTCAGAAGGTAGTTTTTTATATGTAGAGCTGTACCTTTTTGAAACCATAACTAAATTCTTCGAATAACTTTCTCACCTTTTAGCTGCACAACGTTCTCATAATAATCATCTGTAGTTGCTGGTTTTAAAAGTTGGCTGAACTTATCGCTTCAACTTTTACAAGCTGAAGTTTTCCTGTGAGTCAGACTGTTCCTTTCAAACATTCCTCTGCTGAAACTTTCTATAATCAAAGACTCAGACGTCAACAACTAATCAACAAACATATGATTATTGTTCCTAATTAAAACATAATTTTTCAAAAAGATTTTTCTTTTTTGAATTTCCTAAACTTTTTCAACATATAACGACTGTTGAAAAAGGGCCTCCAAACCTAGGTAGGCAGCCCCGAACAACTCAAAAGTAAGTCGTTTATTCAATTCAGTACCAGAAGCTGAGGGTGGGACCACAATTATGATGATGAGAAAGCATATGTATTTTAGAAATACAAATAGCAACATGCTAGCCAATATACCAGCTGCTGATACCAATTCTGTTATCCTTGTACCACTATTTAACTTTGTAGAAATGCCTGTATACTAAAGAGTTGAGTTCATTTATGACCTGCATATTTTTTAAAGGTCAAAATCTGTAAAGTTAGGGTTACTAACTTTACAGATTTTGAAATGTTTCAGCAGCACTTTTAAGATGCAGTGACATCTGTGTGAGAGTTTGCAGTGGAATGTGAGACGGCTTGCCTGTAGTGAGAAGGTGAGCTCCAGGTCGGTCTCCATCAGTCCGCTGGGAGGGAGGACGTACTCGTTTGATCTCAGAAGACGCTTCGAGCCCTGTGAGGCAATGAAAAGTAAATGTTAAAATTTGATGAATAATTATAAAGATAAACTTTAGGTTCTGACAGAGGGCCGTCTTTTTCGTCAATGCATTTCTACCAGTAGAGCAAATGATGTGGAATCTGGGGAAAAAAGGTCAAAAATAAATCTGACTTAAATACATCAATGTGAAATTTGCCAACAGGTATTGCTGAAAAGTAAGTAAGCCTAAACAGAATTAATTTATACATATTTTAAAAAAGCTTTTTTTTTGAAAAAAATAAAAAAAAAGCTTATTCTCTCAGATAACAGTGAGCAAGTCTGGAAGTTTAATTTTTTTCTGCTTTTTATTTTCTTTAGAACAGGCCTGCTCCACATTCACACCTCCATGCAAAGTCGCACCAACCCGTAACCTTGAACAAACAGTCCTCAACTTCATCACTTCTCCCTAGAGAACAGTTTGTTTTTTTGCAGAATAAGAGAAATATTTTGTTTTGAGAGCTCTAAATACGCATCAGCCAAATCTTTACCCTGGTCTGATGCTGTAATGTTAACTACTGCAGCCAATATTCTCTGTTGGAGAAGCACAGCCACTGATTCAAGCTGCTACTTGAAATCACATTAAGCTTTCTTATCTAATGCTTGCCATTCTGCTTAAGACAAACTCATCACCTGAGCTAATTCTGGGAGATGGCCGCCTGAGGATTTAAATACAACCGGTCGTGGCAGTCTCTTCCTAGCGGAAGCCAAACAGCACTCAGCATGTCCCCGTACGACCTCTGGCAGGCTTTAACATGCTTCTCTTGCATGCCATGGATTTAATCCATGAAGTTACTTTTGAATTACAGATTTCAGATTAACTTCACAATCAGTTTTCTTGTTCTGCTGGTTGTAATCCTAAAAACAGGAAAGCATGAAGCTACCACCAACTCATCAGGTTAGGGTAACAAGTTTAGGCCAAGCTTGTAAGCAGACTTTTGTTGTGCAACACTTCTGGCAACGGCAATAAATAAAAAGTTCACAAATCTTCCAAGCGCAGCTTAAGTATCTAGTACACATTCCAATTAACTTAAGACTTCCTCAAGAATAAATTCCTGAATAATGATGTAATGTTGAAGTAGGTAAGGAATTAGGCACAGAGTTACCAGAGTTTCTAAATCATAGCCGGTACTGTTGATCAACTCACTCGATATTTCAGACAGTGTAACCAGTTTGCTTTTGTGCTATGCTACTGTTACTTTGTCTCTCTTTTTAAAGGGGGTCTGAAGTATTTGTATATTTCAGGTATTTGCAGGTGGCTGTAGTTACTAACCTCTGAATACCAGTGGTACGCTGTATCAAAGAACTACTTGAACCACAGTAAATGTTAGATAACTATTTAGGTCCGATTGATTCAGGCTCTCAATGCCAGCAATATACAGTATTCAGTAACACTCATTTTCTGTTGCCTGCCTGAGGTCTTTCTGCATGGAGTTTGCATGTTCTCCCTGTGCATTCGTGGGTTCTCTCCAGGTACTCTGAAAGTCCAAAAACATGACTGTCAGGTTAACTGATCCCTCAAAATTCTCCTTAAGTGTGGGTGTCTGCGTGCACAGTTGTTTGTCCTGTTTGTCTCTGTGTTGACCTGCGACCCCTTCTGACCCCAGTAGGAATACATGTGCAAGATAATTGAAGGATGGATAGTTTTCTATTGCAGTATGAAAACGCTAAGGTAAAGTATTAAAATGTTGTTTCATTGCTAAAACAGCAAAGATTGGCCAGAAGCAACTTTTTAAATACATTTTTGTGGAGATGGAAGCATTGTGAGTCCTTTACACAACAAAAAACCTTTACATCAATTTTAGCTTCTGCTGCTGTTTTGTTTCCTTGGACAACAGCTTTAGCTTCCAACATGCAGCCTTAGCTTCTGAAAGCTCACAATAAGTTGTGAGCTTTCTGAAATAAAACATGCTCGCTCAATATGCTTCAGAGTATCACAAAAAGAGAGTAATAGGCCTTTGACAGTAGCTGTGGTTCTTGTGTTGGTATAACAAGAAAAACTAGGATAAATCTGAGTCTGATCTTGTCAACATCAGCTCCACAAAGAGGCCTTGTATGCAGTTCTTTCGCATGCCCATTGACTAGTATAATGAATCAAGGCAAAAAAAAACCTAGGCACACTGAAATGGCACAACCTTGGCAAGGAAAGCTTGCACTCAATGTCCTCAAGCCCCCTTTTACCCTCAACTACAGCTCCTACAACAATCTCTCAGGGGCCACATGAGGATGGAGGGGTGCCGGGCTCAGTTAGCAAAGCCTCCAAGCAACTACCAGCTCATGGAAAAATGAGTTCAATGTCACATTTCCTCCTATGGTTATCTTTTTAAGCACATTAAAAACTCTGAACTGAATCTCTTGTTTGCAGCAATGACAGGAAGTGTGTTCAGGTCACTCAAAGTGCTCGGTGGGGAATTATATTACAGAGGTTTTACAGGAGTTTGGAGGCTTCTGCTTCCACCCAACACACACTGATGAAGACGCACACAAATATAATTGGATCATATCTCAGCATGCTGCACACCAAAGCTTTTCTGACAGCAACTTGCAATGAAATGGGAACTGTGCACCATTTGTGTCAGAATTCATTGTAAAATTTGGTGAATACGAATGCATTGGGCTGCTTTTAACATGTTTAACATTCTTGAAGTGATAAGAATCAAATCTGATACAACAACTATGCCCAGAAAAAACAAGAATACATCCTCATTACAACTGCGGAGGCCTGGAGACTATCTATATCAATAGCCATATAGAAAGGGTTTCTATATGGGGTTGAGTCATTACAAGGGCTGAGTCTGAACTTGCATGTCACTTAACTTGATGAGTCCCACGCAGATAAAAGAGATAACCATCAACTGTGTTCAACAGACAAGCAATGACGTAAAACAAAAAATTTTGTTATTCACTGTAAAAACAAAGCCGTGCGATTCCAGGCATATTCCCAACTTGTTCCTTCAGCTCCCCGTCGTCTGTTTTTTCCTCCTCACCAAACCTGCTGGAAAATGCATTTAATGCTCCAATTCCAGAACTGCGACAGGCAGAGCTTTACTCAGCTATCCTCGGGGCAGCTCAGCAGAAATGGGGAGATTTCACGCTCCGGAGATAGCGTAGCTCATGGATACGGCCACACTTGGTTGGCCGTCTTTACCTTCAGGACAGCGGCAGCAGGAGGATGCTATGGTTTCTCTTTAAATAGAATTATGCAGCTTTGCAGAGTAACCTTTTAGTTTTCATAATGAAGAGGTCAAAGTTCATTAATTATATACAAGATAAAAACAATTTTGTTGGCCTATAAACCAAATTAATGCAAATGACTATAAAATTCTGTTAATTTGGTTGCTTGTTACATAGACAGCGGGTTGCAAAAGTATTCATATATCACAACTGCAAACTTCAATGAATTTCATTGGTATTTTATGATATATTCCAACAAAATCCATCAGTTCATCCATCCATTCTTACGCCCTTTTCCATAGTGGGATCTGGAAGGGTGCTGGTGCCCATCTCAAGCGAGACATTTCGGGGGAGAGGCGGGGACACCTTGGACAGGTCGCTAGTGCATCGCAGTACCAACAAAGTGCGATGTGTAATTGTGAAGTCAAAGTTCAATTCAGTTTTTTATGTTCAATTCAATTGCATACATTTCAGTTTCAAAAAGTTATAAAACGATACAATAAAATTCATTTGACTATGCCAAGTGGTAAAAGGTTTTCCATCAAGGGAAACAACCCGGTTGCATCGTTTTTATAATTCTGCAGCAATAACTCACATTGAGCATGCACTGGCAGCGCTGGAGAAAAGAACTCTTACATCGGATTCCAATTCTTCTTTTTTTTTACAAATAAAACTCTGAAAAGTATGCCAAGCATTTGTATTCTCGGCCCTGCTGTGTCGGCACATTATGGAATCACTTTTTGTTACAAGTACAGCTGAAAGTCTTTTGAGGGGAGAATCTTTGAGCAAGTCTGTACTTAGTTTGAACATCTAAGATTGTAACACTGACATTTTTGTCTGATTTTTTTTTGTAAGAGTTTGTGGCACAAGTGACATTTATTTCACATTCAGGCAACAGGAAAGGGAGCAAAGAAATGGCCTGGGATCGGGAGTGGAGCCCAGGACAGCTGTGTTGAGGTCTATAGTTTCCTAGTATTGTGCATCTGCCCTGTAAACTGAGCCACAGGTTGCTCCACTTATTCTTCATTAAAAAAACAGCTGAAACTCAATCAGAATGTATGGAGAGCATCTGTAAGCATCAATTTTCTAGTCTTAGCACAGGATCTATACAGGATTTTTATCTGGATCCAAAATAAATCTGATATGAACAGAAGAAATCTGTAAGGGCAAATATTTCCAATCGTGCACAAAAAACACAGATGCAGATTAAGTGATCTAATTTAAAGGACAGAGCAAAAGACAAGCTCCTGTTAACTCCCACCTAATCCTCCTTACCTTTCATAGTCATTATATTGGAACAGCTGATGACTAAAACAACTGAAAACTGACTGTTTCTTTAACTGCCGCTATGCTTGCTGCTACCTGTGTTGCTTTAAGCTGTGCAGTCAGACTACTGACTATAGGCAGCAATCCAACACAGTACAACTGCAGATTAGTCTGGCATATGACCTGATAGAGCATCACACCATTCTGGGTAACAAGTGACTTTGTGACACAAGTAGGCCTGTCACAATAGAAAATTTTGCTAGACGATAAATTCTCCCAGAACTTATTGCGATAAACTATAATATTGTAGTTTTGAGGCAATTTTCAAGTAATATAATAGTAATAATGGTACAAAAATGCAAGAACACATTCTCAAGAATCAATAGCCTTTAAATTGTAATGAACATTTAAACACTGGAACTGGAAGACATTTTAAATATCCCAAATAAATAAAGGAAACAAAAGAAACAACAAATGAAATGAATTATGAAGTCTCTGTAAACAAAATTATCTTTAAAAGAAAAAAAAGGGCTAGATGAGACCAAAGCACCAGACTGAAAACTTTTATCACTCAGTTTTTGGTAAAAAGAGAGAGAAAAGAGAAAAAAACCGATAAATCAAGCAAATGACAATTATTGAGTTTCTTTTCATTTATGAAATTAATTAATTAATTGCTTAGTGACAGGCCTAGTCACAAGTAGAATATTTTAACCACCATAGTCTTATTGACAAGAAGATAAACTGAGGATTATTTTCAGTTTAAATCTAAGCAGGTGAAGGATTTGAAAATAATGTTATAATTTTGGTATGAAAACTAAGATAACTCATCAACTCTGCACAAATTGATCCCAAATGAATGCACGAATCCATCACCAGATGAATGGATGTATGAATAAATGCATTCAGACATGTTAAGAGATGCATGTGTGGATGGACGGAGGCATGCCTGGGCAGATAGATATATTGAATGATGCTTCAAGGGATGTATGAACGCACGTGTGAATTTAGAAATTGATGGAATGCTGAACAACATTAAACAAAGAGTTCAATATTAACTGCTGGGCTTATTTCCCATGTGAATGTACAATAGGCAGTGTGTGTTTCCCACTGTTTTCATGACAGCCTGAGCTGCTGCACAGTTGACATGGGGCTTCTGTCTGTCAGGAGCGATTTATGTCATGCTTTATACCATATTTTTTCTCTCCAAACAGAATTCTATGCTGGATCTTTAAGCTTGAGATAGCAGCCTTTATTTCCACAATAAATTACATAAAATTAAAATCCCTGTCTAAAAACCAGAATGTCTGAAAAGAGTGAGACATAATGTTGGATCCATTGTGGTTGATTTTATGTGGAATTATTAAATAATAATTCAAAGCAAAGATGACAAAGTTTTCAAGATAAATGTTGCAAGCACATGTATGCACAAGCAATCAATGCAAGATGCACAATCCGTCTTAAAGGTGCTAATGCTCCTGCTTAGAGCGGTAAGCCGGACTGCCACCTGAGTGGATGTAAGGCACTGGGGCTTTCGGCGCAGCTAAAGAGGGTTTTATCCTGCAGCAGGATTAGGTGGATGTCTTATCAACCAGGCCAACAATATAGAGCAGGAAGCAGACACAAAGTGAAGCACTGGGTTCAGGCCGAGATACGCCATTTTTAAGGGTCTTGACAATGAATCTTTTCTCATCACACATAGAAGGTTAAGTTACCAACCTGGATTTTGACGGCTATCGAAAGCGAGTTCAGCTCCTTATCCAGTTCTTTGAGGACGACCAGCTTCTTCAGTGTCAAACTGCACAGCCTGAGGGAAACAACAAACAGCAAGAAAAGCACTTAGAAAAAGTAGCACCATCATTACAGGAAAAAAAATCAGTAGCAGGAGTCTGCACTAAGAACCGAGACCACAGATTATACAAAGAAGTCTTTTTTGTTGGATACTATACATCAGAATTTTGTTTAAAATGAGGTAGAAAACATAATTTAACAATTTATATTGTTGGTTTGCAACAACACATTAAAATAAGAAACAGAGCCTAATGTGCATAGACATCTGCTGCTTATGAAAAAATAGAAGTTTTGTCAGTTTTTAACATCAATAGCTTTTATTGCCTTGAAAAACATACTGCAAAAAAACAAAAAAACAATGATCTTAATTCCTGACTTGTAATAAAGAATACTTTTGGATATATACCAAAATTACTATGCTCCCAAATTGAAAACATTGCTGACAGGGTGTTGAATTATTAAAATGTTTAATTTATGAGTCCACAAGTGCATAAAAAAAGCTTCAATTTTATGTGTTGTCACTGAAACCAGACAGAAAGTTCCGATAAATGATTGATTAGCTGCTACAAGCACATCAAAGACGACTCCTGCTCGCTGCCTGGCTCTGTTTCTGGCAGTGGGCTGGTCTGATTACTTATAATTTACTTACAACATGAGTCGATAGGTGAAACTTGATGGTCTTCTCCCAAGATGGGTGATATGGATTTTTATCATAATTTTTAGCAGAATTCTTTGTGAGAACAATAAAAAAGTATATTCGGTTATAAATGTGTCAGTGTTTCAGTCATAGCCCCCTCAAACAAAAATAATGCTCCAAAGTAAAAAATATTTTTCAAGTTGTGTCTCTGTACACCAGTTGGATCAAATAGTGCAACTAAAGAAAAATCTGATGCAGCCTGGTTTAGCTATTTAGCTCACTATTTATACTACAGTATCAGATGCATAGAATGGTGGTGCTGGATTATTTACGTAAAGCCACATTAGGAATGCAAGACATATAAAGGGGATGACAAATATTTTACACATTTATAACTGTGCACTGCAGATATATTTGAGGCTTAAATAGTCAAACAGTTAATAAAGCAGGTGAATCATTGATGTTTGGTAACCAGATCATTAGCCAGCCGTGGCTTTCTTTGGCAGGATTTATGAAAGAAGCGCTGATATTTCAGCATTCCCAGCTCATCATCACTGTGAGCTTTCATGTCGTCTCTGAGGACACAAATTCACATGTAATTAAAACAGTGTGCTGCTGACGGAGGGGTCAGATCAGATGCCAGAAATCCCTTTGTTACCAGACACAAGTATCTCCACTCCAGTCTGCCACTGTGTTTTGTTGTAAATGAAACTCATTGCCATCTGTTCTGGCCCGGTGCCCGGACGTCCTTATACTCTGCGCCAGTTCGCTTTGACACCCAAACAGTAATTTCAGACAGACCAGGTGTTATTAAAAAATACAACAAATATTTGGTTAAAGTAGCTACCAAAGTAACTACCAAAAAACTCTGTGCATTCCTAATGAAGTTTAGAAAAGATTGCTAGTACTGATGCACAAAAGATGGTTTCCCTGCCACTACCAGTCAAAACACAGCTCTGTACCAAAAACTATGTCAACAGTCAAGAGAGAAGGCATTTATGCAGGCATCTCTAGTTCTAGATATCTACAAACACTCAGTGCAATGCAAAGATAAGTGACACGTGTTCTCTCTGTGCCCCAGCTGATAAGCCCCTTTAGGGGTAATACCTCTGGCACTTTTTTGTTTTTCCTGGTAAACCCTTCTGCTTGACTGTTCATGGATAGAAATCCAGCTTATTGTTATATCTAGGAAACCTGGTTCCCTGTCGATCAACAGATTTGATTAGCGTCTGGTTAAATCTGTGGAGAGAAAAATACAACCGACAGCCATGTCTTCACTCTGGAAGGAAAACTGCAAATAGAAGAAACAAGAATTTCCTCTAACATTTCGCTTCCTAGCTGTAGAATTTAATGTCTTTCATGTATTAATGTGGTTTTATTTTAACTACGACAAATAAACCAAACAACCTCTAATTTTAGAGAGCTTTCACATTCCTACAAACGGGGTTCCCTACATATTTTTCATGTAAAAACTTATTACTTTTCCAGGTTCAAATTTCCGGACTTCCTAATTATATTACGGGAGGATGAATTGAGACTGGGCAGATGGTTATCTGAAGATGAACCCTGATGTTTTGGGGTATTTTTTATTTATTTATTCACACCAATAGCTTGTTTACTTTCGTCCAAATCAGTTGATGATTTTGCTAACTTGTAACTTGTTCCGGCAGCTTGGTTTTTTTTCCCAAAGAGAAAGAGAAAGTGAAATGAAAATGAACCAAAACCTGTCATCACAAATCAGGCAAGAAAGTTTAGTGACCCGATGTTTCCGAAGTCAAATTTAATCGCTAGAAAGTTTCTGGATACTCTTTCAGGCAAAGTTATCGAATAAGTAAGCAGAATGATTTTGAGAAGATGTGTTACAAGTCGCATATGGGCTTATATGTCACAAAAAACATGCACTGCCTTTCTTTATTCTACCACATACAAGTAAACGGGGCACAGGAAGGCATTTCACTCAAGCTTGCAACATACATCTACGTTGCAGCTGCTTCGAATTGAGTCGCATTATTGCTATACACAAACCACTCTAGAGTTCATTTTGAGATCCACTCCTCTGGTCTTGGTACAATTGTTTTGGTCTTCATGCTAGTGAGGTTGCCATGTAGACATCTACAGAAAAAAACGACATCAAGTGGGGAAAATGAACCAGAATTTTAAACAGACTAAACATGTCATATGTAAAATCCTAAAACTCAGTCAGATCTACAGTACTCTTGCATGATGAAAGGAAAGATTTACTAGAGAACTCAAATTGAACCATATGAAGATGGTAAGACAACTGTAATTCCAATCAAGTCTCCTTCAAAGTAACATATACTGCAAGGAAATCTTTTACAAAATATAATCTTATGTGACTGACAGACATTTCTAGTGACTGGCTGAACTTTACTGTCATCTTAAAATGAACAGTTTCATACTGGCGCCCAGTCAGAGTCTGAGCACTTCACAGCTTGAAATGTTTAATCTATATGCCATCGCTAACAGCAACAGAGCAGCCCTGCTTCATCTAAGCCCATTACTCTCTCCATGTCACTCACTAAATGTTGACCTTTTTTAGCCTTTACTTTGCCGTCGCTGGTCCAAAGCTGTGGAATTCATTACCTTTTGAAATTGCAGACCATCAATGATGAATTAAAGCTGCTTTTAGCACATAGTATTAAAGCGACATCTTTAATACCATGTTTCTACCGATGTTAATTTGTTTTGATTTTATATGTCTTTATTCCAGTGTATGTTTTTAATTCTTCCACTAATAAAAAGCACTTTGTCTTGGTAGAAGGCTGAAATTATTAATTGTTATTAATCAATTATTGAAGTAATTGTCAACTAATTTAGTAATCGGTTAATCACCAACTGGAGTATAAAGACTCAAAAAAGGCCATTTACTGAAAAATCAAAATAGATTAAGCCAAAACTTTACAAAAATAAAAAGATACATACATTTAAGATAAAAACACCTTTGTCTGTAAAAAGGCTATAGAGAAAAAAACTTCTCAAGTACCCAACTTTCAGCATCACCTGGTTCAGATTTACTAAAAGAATGCTATTATTCCATTTTAGGCAATGAAATGTTTATTTTCTCATTTTAACAAGTAGAATGTAAAAATACAGAAGTTAAATCTGTAGATTGCGCTAATTTTTACGTGATAATCATCAGATTAATTGATTACTAAATTAAATGCTAGCTGCAGCCCTACCTGGTAGTGTCTGTTATAAGATGTGATGCCAGTAACCATTGGTTGATTGGTTGATTGATTGGCCATTAGAATCAAAAACAAGGGTGATTCTTCAGGTAAAACAAACTTTAAAAAAATCCAAATTAATAAAATGCTCAACTAAAGTAGTTTTGCAAGGAACTACGACATCTTGAAGAAGACAGGAGCACCAGCAGGAAATTTAATGCTACAAGTGAGTCCTTTAAAAAAAGGGATCAGCACAACAGAAAGCTATACATTAGAGAAGCAGATGAAATTTCTTGCTGTGCTCTTGGTTGAATCATTAAATAATCATAATACATTATTCCTCAAAGTGAAGCAGACAGCTACTGTTGAAACTAATGTGTAATGTGAGATAGCTTATCTGTGGCTACAACCATCCAACAATAATCTGGGCTGAACAAACAAAACTACTTATCAGGCAGGGCACTCACTCTGCCGTAGTTAAATATTTGACTTTAGATAAAACTGCAGCAATCGTGGGTAAAATGATGACTTATGACTCCTTTAAAAGTAGAAGAAGATTAACATCATGTTTCACTACAAAGTGTAAAGTATTTTGCAATATGCAAACCAACCAAATATTACGGCAGACAAAACAGTCATTATAACATGGCTAACATGCACCTGCCTCTTAAGGCCTTCTTTACCCCCAAACTAAGCATAAAATCCATCCAGAAAAAATTTGGTCTCTGCAGAGTCTAGGATAAGTCATGTGAACCATATCTAAGAGGTAAGGCTCTCCTCATTATCCATAAAGGAGCATCAAAGGTCTTTATACCGCTTTGAGCATGCACAAACTCTCTGTGGCGGTCCATTGTTTTGGCTGCAGTGTACTGTGACTGATTCAGATTAAATTTTATTGACATGAGAATGTCAATAAAATTTGACAATGAAACACAAATTGCATCTTACCAAAAACAATTGAGCAGTAATAGAATGACATATGGAGCAGTAATATAGAATACACAAAATGAATTGTATATAAATAGGTGTTGCTACACAGATGTACCTGCTATGACTATAAATATGTTGCACAGTAGCAACAATGTATACATAGCTGTCCAATAACTATACAGTACAAAGGCTATGACTATAAATGTGTAATTCAGTAGGTGTACAGGCCCTCCGTAATGGTTGGTTTCCTTTCCTGGTGGCCTTCGGCTGAGTTGCTGCTGCAGATAAGTGAATGATCTCTCTGTTCTTTTTCCGTAGAGGATGCAATTTCTCCAATAATTATATCTTTGACCTCATCTCTTTGATAGACAGAGCTATTAAAAGGAGCTATTAAGACGGCTACCTACGAGCTCTCTCTCCGTTTTTCTATCACATACATCTACTAAGCTAGCAATTCTCAGATAAGTAACTGATAAGTAACCATGTCTCTTTCCTAGACATGGGTGCTAACAGAGCTAATGCTAAGCAATGTTTGTCATTGAATCAAAATGATTAAACAATACTGGTATTAATTTGATTCCTGTAAAATTATAGGTGAATTGGACCTATTTGTCTAGTAATAAGCATTAAGAGTCACTATAGCTGTGCAAATAAACTGAACAACACAATTCAAAGTCTCAACTACAATTATTTTCTCTGTCAAAGCAATGCTAGAAATGGACTAAATATGGACAGATAGGTGGTAGTCAAAAATGCAGAATGACTGCAACCTCTGACATGTCTGGTTTTTCTCCCGCAGGTTTTGCTGATGACAAAACTTGGAACAGTACTAAGCCTTTTGTCTGCAGCTTTTGCAAAATGATGACCCTGTCTCATATGATAGCACAGTTTACATTACACTGACACTGCAAAGTTTTTAAACATAAACATACTTTGAAATCCTCGTGCCTTAAAACGTTTGGAAATGGAATAATAATGGATTATATGACTGTAGGCATCTGGGAGAGAACATAATTTATAGAAAGGCAAACTTAGACCTTAAAGCTTTGTCTGACATTACAAATGACATGAGCTAAGGCAAAATAAGACATTGTGTTGCATATCTCCAAAAAGGAAGTATCTTTAGATGTGAATCCACATAAAACATATATAAAACACTGTTGCTGTTCTTTTTATTTAACGAAAGGCCCGATGTACTGTTTGAAACAATGAATACATGGCTGTAAAAATTTTAGAAAACCGTCTCTTTGGCAGGAACTGATTCATGAGATCTAAATCATCTTCTTTCAAGGCCGTCAGCCAAAGAAATGCTTCCACTTTCAGAGTACATGTGGTCTCTATCACTGTTCTATTTCTGGACTTCTATGTGATAGTACAATTTCTAACAAAAACACTGTAATTTATGGGTCTCCCAAAAATAGCAGCAGTTGGAGCCAGGGGAATACTCTACAGTAAGAGATGGACTGATCAGGCTTTCTTCTGGCTGATAATAATTTCCAGTTATGTTCAGGTTCTGACCCGTCAATTCTAATTTCGGACCATTCAATTATTTTTCTGAGGGAAAATACATTTATTATGAATGCCACATACTTTTCGTTTTAAAATTATCTACTTTTCCAGACTGATACTTCTAAAGGTGATAGCTTCTGTTAGCCAGTTTTAAATATAAATTCAAAATGCCC
This sequence comes from Xiphophorus hellerii, assembly GCF_003331165.1. NCBI lineage: Eukaryota > Metazoa > Chordata > Actinopteri > Cyprinodontiformes > Poeciliidae > Xiphophorus > Xiphophorus hellerii. Next base: position 8,410,313 of record NC_045693.1, read on the forward strand.
CCATGAAATTCTGGCAGGTATTTCTACAATGGTTAGAAATACCAAACTCAGGCTGGATACATAGACAAATCGACCATTATCGACAGATGTGTGGACAGATGATACATGGAGGAACAGACGGACAGATTGATGAATGAACAAATAGACCAAAATGGACACTTGGATGATAAACACTTGGATGTATGAACACAACTCTATGGTAAAACCTTTAAAAATGGAAATATTTTTCCACACTTTTTTCATAAATTCCAGACTAAGACTGAACAAGAACCCTAACACTGCAGGTCCCCAATCTTTATTTGGCTTAAATCATTGATGGACGAATGATTTTGGCAGTTTTTAGTTATGATGCATTAGTAATTTTTTTTGGTATTTTACCTTCAGACAGCGGGATATATAGTCTTTTTCCAATCCCTAACCAAATCATTGCTGCATATAAAAATAAAAAAATGAAAACTGAGAGATGTGTGAGATATGACGGCTTAAAAAGTGACTGTGCGACATAGCTATTATGCTCCGGCTGCTTAGCGATCTGACCCAAAGATACGGCAAAGGAGCACTCTGACTTTAACAATATCCTGACACAACAGAAGGGGCACTTTTGCTATTCTTTTCCCTGGTCAGCAATCTAGTTGATGTTTTGCCAGTTCCATGCCTTCGGATCACTGCACAGTATTTGTCAGGGGCACAAAGCTGGGGGAAGTGGTGAATGAAAGCTGAGTGATGTAACAGAGTGCTGGATGAAAAGAGACATTTTTTGTTCGGTATGTGTTCATGGGAGTTTCAGCCTTAAAGAAAAATTTTCCAGTAATGCTTTCACTACTTTTAACAAACCATTTCTTGATTCTTTGTGATGAGAAGAAAGTCAGATTCAATTAATAAAGCATCCTGTAACAGAATGCTCTACAGTAAATTCTCCACTTCTTCAAACTGAGTGGTACTGTCCTACATAAGTGGCAGATAAAAAAACACTCTGAAGAAAAGGCACTTTCTGACGAAAGCCAAAGTACTAGGTTATATAATAACGACACAGTTTGTTCTTGTTTCAATGTATAATTCAACCCAAATAAAAGAAACGCTGTTCTGAAAGCAACTTCTTTTGAATATTTTATTTGCCAACACCAAGCACAAGTGCAACTCTATTCAAAATGGGGACTTGCAAAAGGAACAACTAAAATCTCCCCAGGCTACAAAACAACCACACTTGCTGCATCTGATTTAGATTGTCAAAATACAAAGCCAAAAACCACATATTGAAACTATATGTTGTAAATCCCCAAAACTCATTAACACCATCATGAACAAGCTGTCTTTTTCATATATTTCCTTATTAAACTAAAAAGCAACATCAAATGGAAAGATAAGCCTTTTGTGCAAGCTGTGCAAAAGCAAGAAGATTAATGGTTAGTTATTTGGAAAAAGTTAAATTAATTTCTAGGCCAATAAAAGTGGCCCAAACCAGAAAAGACCAAAACAGTTTTAAGAGATTTACACAGTAGTGTGTGCCATATGAGCTTAGTCTGCACTTGGGCTTCACTCAAAACCTCTTTTAGACCCCAAATATCTGGTCATGTGTGCCAGATGGCCATATGCTGATTGAGCTTTAAATCCCTGAATGAAATCTTCTCATGGTCACAGTGTGGAGAAAAACATGAAGAGAGTAAACAAAGTAGAAGTCTCTTTTAAAGCAAAGCCAGAATTGTGTGATTGTCAAGTTTAACAACAGCTAAAAGTACTATTCAAAAATGACAAGAATAAAGCGTTTGTGAGATAAATTTTAAAGAGGCAACCAGGTTTTACAGCTACAGTCTAGGATTAAGAGAGCTGTCCATGTGTGTTTAGCAGGACTTATGGATGTCAATACTTTGCTTCCAGCCAGAAAAATCCATAGATCAGTATGGAAGTGTTGCAGAACCAGAGAAAATACCACTGTAAAAAACTGTAGTAATTTTGTTCTACACAAAATACCATTTTGTATGAATCAAGATGGCATTTTTTTCCTATACAAAATGGTATTTTGAATAGAAAAAAAATACAAAATATTATTTAATCACCCTCAGAGTTGTACTTACTCTTTACTAGATAGTCAGCAACTGAACATTGCTTTGTAAGACTGACTTAACTTTAACAGGAAAGATGGCAACATTTCATCACTGGACTTCATCGCAACCCTGTTGGGAATATTTGTAAAGTCTTTCATTTATCATTCGTGTAACTAAGATGGTACATTTAAATTTAGTAGAAACAGATACATGGTGTTCATGAGGTATGATGAACATCACACTTCTACATAAAAGCAGCCTTACTTATTCATAAAAGTAAACTCCTATCCAGCAATTTCCAATGTACAGTGGACCAATACTTGAGAACCCATATAAAACCACTCACAACTGCCTATTTTAAAAGTTTAAACACAAGATTTGTCTTGTGTTTAAACCCAAGTCCAACACAGTTTAATCAAATGAGAAATACATCCCCATGCACTCAAGTCCTGATGATGACCTAATTATGCAAGGTGTGTTGGCTGAGAGACTTCTAAAAGTTGCACAATACCCGCCCATAAGACCTGAATTTGAAGATCCCTGCTCTGCACCATCAATAGGATTTGCTATAATTTTTAAAAGCACTCTCCAAAAATTGCAATAATATAATATGAAGAATTTGTCACACCAATTTTGAAGAGTCGAATGGTTTAGCTCTATTGTGTCTATTTTTATTATTTTGTACTTACCATCTATTTTGTGCAGAACAACTGTTGCTGAGGATTTTAATTTGCAGCAGCGTGGAGGAGGATAGGTGTCATCACTTAGGCGTTAAACCATTAGAATAGGCATGTTATAAAAGACAAGGATAGACTGAGATGAAACAATATTCTTGTGAGGCGGGAGGATGTAAGAGCTGTGCCGATAACTGTGGTAATACTCCATAATATAGTATTAGTGTGGTCAGGAGCCCAGCCATGGTACAATCCGACTGTTGTTGGGATTAATGTCATATTTTATGTAACTTTACATGGTACTGCGTTTTACAGCTTAGTGCCAGATTATATTCCCATTTGATTCAAACTAGAGCTTCTCTCACACTTTCAAAAGGATTACCAATAGTGAAGTGTGAATCACAGGCTCTGCTAGAACCTGATAGCAAAAAATAGGAAATAGAGAATGGTAAACTTGTAGATAAAACACTATTTTATCATCATATGTCATTCTGTAAGTCCACACATTAGCAAGAGCTTAACAGAAAATACAAACCCATTGTGCATTCACAACCTCCAGGGATTTGACAGTAATTTTCAGGAACTCGGTGGAATGAATTTTATCTTTTGTTGCCGATACTGCTGTAGCTGACATCTCTTTTGTCTGTTTTCTATCCTTAAACCGACGAAGTCAGCAGGTTTGTGTTTGTGATGGACACAGAATACCAGATGAGCCACAGGACACCATACCACAGTTAAAAACATAGACAAGGCAGAAAATATGACATACTTTGTCTGTGCAACCTAACATACAGTTGATTCTCAATAAGGGTAGGCCCTCTATCATTTGGTGCACGTATTTCTTGAATTCACATTGTGTCTAAGCGACCAGATTTACAGATAAAGGTAAATCCTGTAAATGTAACTGCCTCTGACAATGTTATGACTGAGCTTTAAAATCCTGTTATGGTGGATGGCCTGTCTCACTAGAATGTCCCTCTGTCTGTCTCAAGAGCAAAGCTTAATTTAAAACAATCTGTGTGTCAAATTAACTGAACAAATAAATGCAAACCTCTTCAGAGGAGATTTATTCTTGATACATTAAACAGTTTATATAGGGTGTGGTCCCCTGTTGGCACCCTGCAAATGTAGAAAAAGACATTTCACCTTATGAAATAGTTAGCAGAGTGAAAAATGATCTTACGTTGATACTGTACCGAATTGTTGGTTATTTTGACTTCATGCGTGGCTTTACATTCCAAAACACTAATAAGTCAAGACAAAGAGATGCTTTAACCCTTTCATGCATAGTGGTCACTACAGTGGACAGCTATCTAAAAGCCATTTTCTTGTGCTTCCTGTGGATTTTTATGTTATAAATGCACACAGACCACTGAAGTGGACACTAATGCATCATAAAATATACCATCAACTACTGGCCATCAGCTGCAAATGCAAGAAATTATTTTTGTTAAATACAATATGGCCGACAGACAAAAAAGCATGAGAACCGACCCGGTCCCTCCTTCTACTGTAGACGACTCTTGCAAGTAAAAAAAATATTGTGACATCAGATAACCCCTAAGGAACAATACTACCGATGTATTTTTCAAATAACTTTGTATTTGGACAAAATTACAATTGATCACATAAAAATAAAAAATAAAAAAAATATATTTTTACAAAAAAAAATTCTTACCTTTTTTATGCCTTAAGAAAAAAAATTTTAAAAATGGAAAAAAAATTCTGACACTAAGGATCATAATTCATGCATGAAAGGGTTAATGTTGTTGTTTTTAAACAGACTCAATTTAAAATATTATTAAAGACCTCTGCCATGATTAACAGCTGCCACTTAATTAACAAATTTGTCAACTAACAAACTAAACACATTTTCCTCAAAAAATTAAAGGCAATTTTATTCAGGTTAGTATTTTTTAATTGAGCCAAATTGGAAATATTATGGTTTAAAAATAGGCAGAATTGATATTTATATAGTAGTTATAATGCCTAAATTAAGGAGACTGTGGGTGGAATAGTTGTCGTCTTGCAATCAGAATGTTGTAGGCTCAATTTCAGCATCTTCTTGTTCCATGTCCATGTGCCCCTGGGCAAGGCACTTAACCCCAAGTTGCCAACCAGTCTGCATATCGGTGTATAAATGCTTCTCTAGTGCAAATTGCTTTGAGTGGTCAATATGACTGGAAAAGTGCTTTATAAATTCAGCCCGTTTACATGCAGACACCAAATTAATTAATCAAACATCAGTCCAAATTCCAGTAATCTGTAATTCCATTCTAGAGTTTACTAAAATATTTATGCAACTGATAGGCTACATGTCTAACTTAATAGTGCTTTCAACTGCATAAAAAAAAAAAAAAAAACTTGACGTGGCTCTGGTTTTTCTGTCACTAACTCAAAGTACTTCAACACTGTAGAACCCCTCAACCTTTGAAAAACTTCTCCAACACAGCCAATTTATCACAGAAGCAAACACTTCACCCACCGTACAGTTTGAGAAGAGATAACCAACAACTACAAACGGACTACTCTGACATATGCAACATGCATATGCAAAATGAGAAGACCCCTGCATAGTTTATTATGTTGAAAGCATAGTAAATCAAAAAAGAAAAGGACACTTAAAAAAATAACATGAGCCAAAGGATTATTTTTGACAGTTGCTGCTTTTCTTTGAATCCTGCCAATTTTGACATATCTAGATATTCACAGCTGCTAGCAAGTCAGAGCAGGCAAATTCTTCTCCGGTTCAATCCAATCCAATTCAAATTTCTGATGGTGGTCGAAGAACACCACTGGGAGTGAGAAACAGATCTGACAAAGCCTGGAAACTCAGCATCATCACAACATCCATCATCACAACATCCAGCAGAGTCAAAGCAGTGCTAGAGAACGCTTTGACTCCAATGGCAATACAGCAGACAAAAGAGCAGAGGATAGTGAAAGGATCTTTTTCTGTTGGGTGCTTTTGTTTAACAGTCAAACGACAAAACTCATTTGATTTGATGTTAATCTGAGTCAGACACAAAGAGGTTTTTTCTCTCAAACGAAAATAATAATAAAAAAACAAAGATCTGTGGTTTTCTTTTGGTTGGGTCTACACTGAAACCATTTCTGGCATTTAGGCTGAAATATCAACTGAGTTTTATTATTTATATTTCATGCTGACATTTGGTGCCTGACTGTTCTTTAACTCCAAAACTATTCACTGCTATGTAGAGAAGCTCTTTCAGAAAGAAAAATGGCCGTGGAGACCTGGGGCTAGCGTCTCTTAAAAATGCCTTAATTAAGCCATAGTACCTTCATAAGACTTATCCCTTCAGGACAAAATTTACTCAGAGAAAAGAATCACTTCTTCACATTACTCAATAACAATGATAAAACAGTTGCTGCATATAATCCTCCTGTATCATCAGTGTCATTTGGAATGAACAATTGCAGCCTGAACCAGCCTGCTGAGTACGCGCTCCAGTTCACCTCCCCAGGCCCGACATTTCCAAATGACTAATGGACTGAAGGTATAAAGCCTCCAAGTTCTCCAGAGATTCTAGCTTTTCTCTCAATCCATGCAGAAAAAAAAAAGTTCAACCTTAGCAAACCGGCCCCCAATATCTCCAATGGTGTCAGCTAAATCCGGTGGATTTCATTATCATTTGACCAAGTCTTAGGTTTTAATCTATGAAGCAAATATCCCATTGTTTTATTATTTTAAAACACTGAAGAGGGGGTGGTTGAATGCAGTAGCGAGGTGCTGCAGAGATGGAACAGGGCTCCAGACAGTTCAGAGAACTTAATCTGTGATTAGACAAAGTGGGGAGGGCATCAAGCTTAAAGCTATTTAAAAAAATGACCCCTCTAAAGGCTGTTATGTCCCAAACTAAACAGACAAATCCCAGAGTGTGCTGGAGTTTTTTTCCCCCCGCACCGTTTGACAATAAATCAGACTAATCTTTTATTGTTTTAGATTCGTTAGGAAAACCAAAATAATTTTTATTTGCCAAAAGCCAGAAGATAATTTTTTTCACAGGTTATTTGTGGGCTTTATTTGCAGCATTTAGCACAGGGAATTGGCAGAAAGAAAAAGGGGAAGACGTGCAGCAAAGATTCCAGTCCTGGGAATCTTTGAGTGCCTTTGTATCTGGTATCTTCAGTAATGTTACTAGAATTGTCTTAAAATTCTGAATATCATAATACTGTCTGTATAATTGAAATCATAGGGAGCACTTCAGAAAGTAGAATAAGCATGACTGCAGCTATCTCAAATATGACAACAGATGAGTAAATACAGCAACGCATTATTAGATTGTTGTACAAGATCTCTGTCACTGTGATAAATGACAAAGATCTTATTTTACCTAGAAAAATCAAGTAGAAACACATTTCCCATTGTTTTTATTCCCCCGTGTCATAAGACGGGGCATTTGTCTCACTCGCTTGTTCAGAAATTCAGATCTCCTTTTAACTAGGACCCCAGGATCCGCCCACATGTAAATCTGGCCCTTCTTTCCCCCCATTCAGAGGTCCAAACCGGGGGAGGAAGAGAGGACAAACACATCTTCCCCTGTGTGGAATTAAACATCCACATTCAAGGCATGAAAAAGCTCTGAGCCAGGTCAGCAAAACTTTTCAACAGTTCTGGCAACCCTTTCCTGAGAGTTTGTTGTTGGCTGACAAACAGTAAAAAGACGACAAAACCTGAAGTGGCTCGCTCTTCGGCTGCACAGCCGGATCTCGAGTTCCCAGGAATGCAAAATGTTTCCCAAGGAAATTCCTGCTTCTTCAGGAAAGAAGGGAAGGAAACCAAGAGATTTTTGACACATTTCAGGGAGTGGGAGTAGGCGAGAAGAAGGGGGTTTGAATTTCGATTGGTCGACTATTCGCTTGTGTGTGAACAGCACATTGGAACAAGGAGAAAAAAGGGAGTATTAATACATGCTTAACGAAAAAATTAAATGTTAGGACAGATATTTAGAATCACATTTGAGATATTTATACATACAATTTTAAACCAATTTGTAATATTTTTTCCAATTTCTGACTAAATTAATTTCTCTTAGATTTTTTCTATGTTATGGTACTGATAGAGATGTTAAAATGCTATTATTGGAATTATACTGTTGATAAACATAATCTCTGAAAATATTAAGAAGAATTTTTTAGGGTGAGAGCTTGTTTATTAGTAGCAGTTTCCATTAGGCCTTCAGGGAAGAGCTTGTTGTTTTTACAGTTTTCAGTGCAAAGATGAATAAAGAATCTGTCACCTTCTGCAAACACCCTGTTCTATTTCATCAGCTCCATGGGAGCCTGCAGGCATCGTCTGCAACTCTGTGTCAGCTCTAAGTTTGCATCACACACCACATCAGCAACACATACACTCCATCAATTCAAGCATCAAAAGCAGAGGGTTTTTTTCCCCCTTCTGTAGAAAAGTCTGGGGCAAATAGATTTTTATTGTTAATTTATAGTCTTGTAAACATTTCAAATAAATTTGCAACATTTTTAAGAGCACGGTATCCTTTAGATAACTAAGTAATTTTTAAAATATATTTGCTATAAACTTTAATAGAGAATGAACTAAAAGTCCCACAACTGACTGTATGCAGTTTTTCTTTTCCTCTGATGGATATTTATCTCCACAAGTAAGTCATTCAAACGTCAGACGAGTTTTCTCCACCTTCACCTAATAACTTCTCATCACCTTTAGGTTGTTTGTGTACCAACGAGGCATTGGCTGGTTTCTACTAATAAAGTTTACCAAGGTTGTAAAACGTTTCAAGCACACTAAAGATTTGTGCTGTAATGTTCCTCCACTAAAAAGAATTTTTATGAAAGTGGTAGAGACCGGAGGTTGCTGTTTTTTTTTTATTAGAACATAGGTTAAAGCAGAACTGCTTCACCTGTTGCTGTGCACACAAAAGCTAGTTTTTACATCTGTTACAGAACTGACTAAATTCTTTTCAATTAGGGTATTTTCTTTTTGCTTGAGTCCATGTAATATCCATCCTTCTGTCGTATAACATTAATAATAAATATGTTAAACCATATTAGTAGCCTAATTTTTTTAATTAGCTTTCTCTGTTTTACAAAAATAAACATGTTAAATTTTGGTGAAAATACCATGCAACCATGTTGCCTTTTAGCTCAACAGGATCATGTGGTGAGAATCTAATACAAGCACATACTAAGAACCAATAGTAGAAAATTTAGAGCAAACAAGTGAAACTTTTAGTTATGGTAACAACATAAATTCAAGATTATTAGATTTATTTATTTGCCTGACAGAAGAAGTTATCTTTTTAATCTGTTGGAGAATATTTTTAAGAAGCTACGCTAATATTTAGCACACATAAGGAATAGAGTAGAATGTCATACTAAAATATTTATCTATTTAAATAGATTTTATAAGTCTTTACAGTCAATTTGCCATAAACAAGTCAGAATGCTAGCGTCCAGAATAATCAGAATCAGCTTTATCGACCAAGCTTATGTGCACAAACAAGGAACAAATATATAAATTTTTGTCAAAATTTATAAAATATTTTCAAAATATTTTATTTAGTCAAATATTTTGTGGGTTTTACGCCTGCTGGTAGTGTTTTAGGTGTTAAAAATGGAGCAACGAAAAGACGAGAAACATGAGTGACGGAGGACTGATGGTGCAATGTCATTGTCCTGAAGGGCACTGGAGGTGGCTGACAAGGACTTCTTTATGATTCCACAAGAAAACAGCGGATTAAGCAGACAGCATCTGTGTGTCCAGCATCAGATTACTAGCTTCTCTTTTCCTGTTATGAAATCAGATTACTGCAGCTCTGATGCTAAGACAAACAATATCCATGCCTTGAGACGAATGTGTTGTTGAGCGAGTGAAAGGGCAAATTTGCCTAACATACAGGTCTAATTTTATGTAATCTTACACCAACATTTAATCTTTGGTCCAATAATAAACATGAAGGGAATTTTAAAAAACACAAATAAAGGGGATTAACGGCACAGATGATGTAGGAGGTGGCATACAAACAGTAAAATCTGTGTTGACTACATATACAGTATGTAATAATGCCCCACTGATGGCTGCCTGGTAAGTGACCTAGAACAAAAACATCATGTTGCTTCAGTCCAGTTCTGACTTTTTGTTGCCGTTTGTCCATTTCACTTTCATACAAATGCAGCACAGATCAGATTTGGGGCAAGTGAAAGAAATCAAAATAAAACTGTCAGCAAGAAGAAAAAGATGAGGCTGAAACTTAGACAGGCAGAACAAAGCAAGCTCTGCTTACTAGAAATAAAGCTCAAACCAAGGAAGACAGATCCAGGTTGTACCTTTAAATCATCTGCACCTCTCAGAATCCAGACTGTAAAAATACCATGGTGTGTTTAAGGGTGATCTAGTCAGTTTGGAAGTCAGCGTTAATCTCAAATCGGGCATACTCTCTAACATGCAGTCAATTAAAAGACAAAATACACAGATGACTAAACAACTGCCATGGCACACCAGAAAGTCCAGCTTTTTGTGTTGTTGTTTTTTTTTCCTCCATTACAAATAGTCCATAAACAATCGCCATTGCTTCTTCTTAGCCAACTGTGTTTGTTAATGAGTAAAATCTGTGCGTGGTGTGTCGTCTTTGTTGTGTGGCTGTACACCAAAAACTGTGGGACCAAACCTCATGTCTATCATCTATGTGTGGGGTCTCTCTGGTTTTGGAAATCAACTGGCAATTAAATTTTTTTGCCATGTGAAGCAGGTATTAATGATCTACAATAGGATATTATTTTTTATGACTGCAAGCACTGGGGAAGGAGAAGCCAAAAGTCTGTACCTGAACTATTTGTACCAAATAAAAATCCCATCTGAAAAGATGTTTAACAATCTACATTAACAATAGAGCTCTCTGCAGAGATTTAATATACAAACCAGTTTTTTTCCTCGAAAACACAATTGTTTCACTTCTTTGAAAGGCTTAGACTTGGGAGTCAAATTCTTTCTTTTTAATCGCTTTCTCACTTGGAAACCATTTCAGTGAAGTCACTTGTGTATACATTAACACACAAAAATGATTTAACCTTTATATGGAAACTCAATAATCTTATAAATCTCACCCCATATCTCTCTTGATGTCTTTAATTAGTCAGCAGCTTGACTACAGCACTAGTCAGCTCAAAACTAAGGGGAAAATATGGGTATGTGTGTTGGTCCTTCATGTTTTTTGTCAACGCCCCCTCAAAAGGTTTTGTGTTAAAATCAGAGGACAAAGAAAAACATGAATTCCTCCAAAGAGAAATAAGCAACAAAACCAACACCACATGGCATTTATAAGATTGGGGGTGGCAGTCTGGCAGCCATGGGAGTGCTGGAATCAAAACAATTCAAGTCCAACTGTTCCAACAGGCAGCCTGTTCAGGACAAGGCTTTAACAACTCTAATCTAGCAGACAGAAGCCTCTCAAATATCAGCACAGTTGGATAAAAAGACTGAGAAGCTCCAAATGAGATCCTTTTTTTTGAAGTTTGGCATTTCAGATTTTTTTTAAGGTTTTGCTTAAGAAAAATGTTTTAATGGAGCATTTGGTCACTAGAGCTTTTTCGCATGAAATGTAACTGAAAATGAATTGTGAAATAAATCCAGTTTTCTATGTTGAACTTTACAGGCAAGCTTTGTTTCTTCAATGTTGGCACTAAAAAAATAATTTAAAAAAATTAAATAAAATCTCGCCACCTGGGCTTCCACAATGCTGAAAACATCTTCACTTTAAAACATGTGATATTGTGGAATTTGTTCATTCAATTACATAGTGAATGAAGATGAGTGTGTGCTGAAGATTTAGCTACCGTACATATTATTCTTCAAAATAATGACTAAGCCTCATGTGTTTACAGTTCAGTTAGAAACTATCTGAAACCTTTTTAACGCTGTTGTGGATCAGAGATTGTTATTGTATTTTCCAGGCATATAATGCCATTGTATAGAACAGTGAGGTAACTATGTTATCTTCATATTGTATACATCAAGAATAACTTAAAGGAAATTTGACTTCACAATCTCACGACTTGAAATTGATCTCTGTCTCTTTAAGAAGTTCTTCTTTCCGACACTCCGTCTTCAGCACGCCATTACAACAAAGTTTCTCCATCAACCATTCTTAGGAGAGTTGGACTGAGAAGTAGTTCATTTGATAAGCTCAGCAGATTCAAAGTTCCACTAGATATTTGCTTACTGCTGCTAGTCTGAAGGAGCTCAGTGAGGACAGTGCAGGGTAGGAGGGCTTTGTAGGGCAGAAGCTCGACTGGAGACTGCAACTCCGAAATGTAGCTTTGTGGAAATAGGAGGTGCTTTGTATGAGCAAGTGTTTGGGTACCCTGAATGGTTGGCACGGGAGATTCAATGATTTCTCAGACATTCATGAAAGTATCAAGGCATCATTCCAGGTAAGTTTTTGGTGAGGCAATAACATGATATAAAGCTTTAAAAAATGTCTACTTTAAATAATAAATACAATTGTTACATGGGAAAATGTGAAAAAAATTGAATGCATTTCCAAAACTTCTGAGAAATTGTGTTAATAGTTGAGATTTTCATATTGACTCCCATACGCTGACAGCCTGACATGTTTTACACAGAAACAAGTGCCGACATGTAAGCACAAAGAATAACTTCATTCACAGACTATAAAATTGCAACAAAACATATTCAATCATATTCTGCATTATCAACAAGATGTGATGTACTACAGATAGAAATCAGCCAGTGCATTTCTAGATAAAACTTTACATGCAAATTCATGGATGTGGTTGGATGCAGCGAGGAGCTAATCTTAGTGCAAGAGCACAAACACAGAACAAGTGCACACCTCGATTTTACAAAGAGAGGCAACGGACAAAAGATGTCATAAAGTGGCCAAGTGCCAAGGGTGGGGTCAGCAGAATAACTGTCAGAATAATCACAAACTTGTGCTAGAAGACTCTGTGAAAGTACAGCAGTGCTTTTAATAAAGTTGCTAGGTTTTAGACAGTAAAACCAGCTGGTAATTACTAACTATGCACAGCTGTGTGCGATCTCAGGCATATAACACTCACAAGGAAAAGAAGAAAACAAATACAAAAATAAAAAAACAGCAAATCAATAGCAGCCCCTATGCCTTCATTTGAAACCATTCCATGGGCTGGACACCCACATTCGCTACAGCAGAGGAACAAACAGCTGCACAGAGAGAAATAGCCCAACCCCTGAAAGAATGCAAAGGCTAAATCCCCCAAAACAGGCCTCGGGTTGGGCTCTCTGCACAAGTGTTCATACAAACATGTCTGAGAGCATTAAATCTGCATAAGGCAGAAGTTACTTTGAAAATTAATTAAGCACAAAGCCACCAGGTCTAAAATCAAATACAATAAATATTTTAAAAGCCACATAAACAGTGTCATAAATCATCAGATTCATTAACTATTACCATTACTCCTATGCAACATACAGAAACGCAACTACATTCAGCCTTTGTCCACCAATTGAGTGGTGAGCTTTTACTGTGTGCATCAATAATAATCTATTACTGCGCTCAAACACATTTGTCTTTAATACAACTCTTTCTAAGCTGCACACAACAGAGAAAGTCATGGGGGAAGGGAGATGCGAAATCAATGTCTACCCTGTTGTTCTATTAATGCACCATCATGCAGCCTCCTAACCTTGTGAATGCTGCTACCTGAACATGATTGCTTCAGTGTTGTGGCAAACAAACACCAGCTGCTGCTATGAATGATGAGATCATCAAAAAGTGAAGCATTTAATAGCAAGAAATGTGCAATAAAACACACAGGAGCCAGGATCAGAATTTAAAACGGATGACAATAACGTTGTTGTCATCCGACTTTTAAACAAAGGAATAAATTAGAAAGCAGAACCCTCAAGTCAATACATTGTTTAGTGTAATAACTGCTGACTTTTAAATTTGAGTTATCGCATCCAAAGAAGGGACAATGCTTAAAAATTAGAGTCTAGAATGGACTTATTGGAAATGGATGATTTCACACTTTCTCATTCTTGATTTGCCATTCAGAGTAGGGCTGCATTACATTAGAACATCTTGAATTGACAATATTAGTAAATCTTGTCATGACAATCAATGCAATATGTCTTCCTTCCATCTTCTTCCTTCCCCATTTTCTATACTCTTTGCAGCCATAACGTACGCTAAAAAATATCTCCCTTTTTTCAAATAAGTGAATGCAGCATAACAAAGCAACAGGTTGCAGTTGTCAAAATGCTTCAGCAATTTTAATATATAATAAGCTAACCATGCTAATCTCAAATTTAACATGGTTTAAAATGACAATTGTAAAATAATTTTGAGTTTTCTTTAAATATTGACCCACCTCTGTTTAGCTGCAGATCTGTGCAACACTCGCTGCTCTGTCACACAATGTGAGGTTTCTTCTGTTAATAAATCAATCAATCCCAATTAAAATGTGCATAAAAGTTGCTGCATTGTGAAAATAAATGATTCAACAATCTAACATGTGACGGTTAATCAGAAATGCTTTCCTTTTATCAAGTTGAATAAACTTCTATTTGAAGGCATATTGTAAGAAAAAACTAAATACATTGCTGATTGAATTTACATTTTGATGTATGCAAAAACATAAAATGTCGTATAGCTATAATTAGAAATGCACCATTCAAACTTATCCTAGCTAACACCAACTGCCAGTTTTGTTTGAGGTGATTTTTTTTTTTAAAGTCTAAACAGAAATACGCTGCCGGGTCTTTAATAGAGCTGGTAGATTTGAACAAAACAAAAAATTGAGAAATTGTAAAATTACCCCAATTAGTTCAAAATTATTATCTGATTCTTAGTGAACCGAAAAACATGCATGTGGGAGCTCTTAATTTTGATGCAGACTTGTCAGGATTTCTTTATTAGATGATGAGATCCAGTTCTGATCTTTGACTGATTCATTCGTGCACCTTTAGCTGCATCCTGTCTTGTAAAGTCAACTAGACTTAAAGTCTAGTTATGCTGTATACTGTACAGATATGCTTTAATTAAAAAAAAAAAAAAAACTATGTTATGTATGTACACATACCATCATCACATATTTCCAATTGTGGGAACATTGCTACAGTCCCACTTGAACTTGCATACCCATGCAGGAACGAAAGCAAGAGCAGACAAACACAAACATGCAAATCGATAGCAGAGGAAACGCTCCCCTTTTGCAAGCCCACTTTCAACCAACCAGAACTAGGTCAAAGCTGATTAATGTACCCACAGCCCCCCAGAGGGTTCCTGATCAGGTGGCAGCAATGCTTGTTCACTGACGATCCATGCAAACGCAGGGGTATTGAATGTTTCTGCATTCAGCACCATTAAAACCAAACGGATGGGCCGTGACATTCGCATGCAGAATAACAGACAAAGCAACACACAACGCTGACCTAAAAGAGCATGCATATCTGCATAAAAACAACTAGACATAGAATAAAAAGCAAAAACATGTGTTGACTACGAACTGCCTACCAGCTCCGGACATAGATCAGTTGGATCAGCTCTAAAAGATGAAAAGGATGCCTGCTTGGCATCCATGTCGCTGTATTTATAGACAGTTATGCTATTAGGCGGCATGCATTCCGTAAATCTGATCAAACAGTCTCACATGAATACGCATCATGACAAAAAAAATAAATAAACTTTTACATTGTTTTTAACGTAGACGAGAAGCAGATGAAATTATTTTAACTGAACTTTTGTTAGCTTGGTATAACGGTCCCAATATAATTTCACACTGAATGTTTCCAACAACTTCGGGTTTTCAGTGACTTGTTTAGGGAATAATTTTACTTAATTTGACAGCTGGAAATTAGCACCTGACACATAACATTCAAAACAGAATAAAAAATAAACTGACATGTATTGAAGAGTAAAAAACATCAACGCTGTTAGCTAGAAAGCTTTAGCATTAGCTCCCGTGCTAGCTAGCCTCTGTTGTGGGAATGTGAAGAAGCTCGTCTTCCCCTGCTTCACAATACGGTAAATGAGGGCGTTGTTCGTTACAATTTATATTTTATTAAGCAATGCTTTATTTATTTATTTTTTTTAAATATACTGATTCGTGGGACAAGTTTCTCCAACACAGCAGCGTACATGTTACCTCGGGACGCAGCTTGGAGATGATCGGTCAATCTCCCAGGTCGCAAAGAGGTTCATGGGCACGGGGATACTGCTGGATCCAGAGCCGAGAACCACAGCCCCGGCCAGCGATCCGGTCGGGGGCATCGTCGGTGCAGGTCCGCCGCTGCCGCTGCCCGGGTTCAGGAAAGCAGCCCGAACGCCTCCTCGCTCCACAGCCGCCGCCATCATCACCACCACCACCACCACCACTGCCTGGAAGCAGCTATAGTTGAGCGTCGGACGAACGCGGGAGCCGCTGATCTCCTGCCGCCGCCAGCTCCTATTCCTCCGGTCTCCCAGGTTCCCTTCACAGACTAGGGATGTTGATAGGCGGGGCGGGGCTTGTCCCCGCAGATAGGGGGCAGTGTTGGGTGGGACTTTTATTTACAATTCAGCAAGATGTGGGTGATTCTGATTCAAGGTACATTTGAATGGAAGATGAGGTGGGCCATTGGATTAAAAAAAAATAACTCTGATATTATTTTTACAATTTTGACTTTAATCTTGCAACTTAAATTCAGAATTTGAGAATTTCTTAGAACAATTTTCTGAATTTATTTTATTACTTTATTCTCACAGTTTTGACTTCAATCTCAGAATTCAGACTTTAATTTCATAGTTCTGACTTTAATTTCAGAATTCTGATCATTTTGATTGTAGCCTCAAAATTTTGACTTTAATCTCTAAACTCAACATTATGATTCTGGGAATTCTCACAATTCCGATTTAAATCCCACAATTCTAATTTAAATCTTAGAATTCTGACTTTAATCTCACACTTCTGACTTTATTCTGTCTTTAATATCAGAGTTTATAGTTCTGACTTTAATCTTAAATAGTTTAATCTCACAATTTAAACTCAGAATTATGAGAATTCTGACTTTAATCTCAGTTTAAACTAAAAATTCTTAATTCTGAGAAATCAGAATACTAACATTAATCTCACAATTCTAACATAAATTTTAGAATTCTGACTTTAATCTCAAAATTCTGACATTAATCTCTGAATTTATACTAACACTTTTGAGAAAAAAAAGTCAGAATTCTGACTTAAATTTGACAA
Source organism: Xiphophorus hellerii (assembly GCF_003331165.1). Classification (NCBI taxonomy): domain Eukaryota; kingdom Metazoa; phylum Chordata; class Actinopteri; order Cyprinodontiformes; family Poeciliidae; genus Xiphophorus; species Xiphophorus hellerii. The sequence continues at coordinate 8,427,255 of NC_045693.1, forward strand.
TTTATTACCATAATTCTGAGAATAATTCTGATAATTATTACCATAATTCTGATATTATGGTAATGATTTTGTATTACCATTCCAAAACCATCCAAACATTATCTAAACTCAGTTTTCCATGCAGAGTTGCTGAAACAGGAAAAACAAACACACGCTCACACACATACCTAAGCGCAGGTTACAGTGTTCAATTATCTTAACAGTCATGTTGGACTGTTGGACTGTGGGAGGAAGTCGGTGTGCCTGAACACCATCCATGCATGTAGAGGGAGAGCATGCAGTCGCCATGCAGAAAGATCCCAGGCTAGGATCTGAAACCAGGACATTTTTTGCTACAAATCAACAGTTTTACCAACTGTACCTCATAAACTTAAAGAGAACTCTCCTGGTAAAAGTAGAGATTGAATAAAAATAATACAAAAAACTTAACTAAATCTGGCTGCTGCTGACTGTATGAAACTAACTCCGGTCATGTGAATAGATTGATAATTATATCTTTCTGTATATTAATTGCCTTTGAAAGACATTCGTTGTGAACTGGTGCTATGTAAATAACCTGAACCAAACCAAATTTCCCTATTTGGAGCAGTATAACGCTGCCCAGATTTGACAAGTTGAAGTGGTGTACATTCTGAAATGGATCTGTTTGTAGTAAAGGGAAAAAGGCTTTTGTTATTTTGAAAAAACAGAAGGCAACCTGAAAATCAAAGTCTGGAAAAGTTTGGAAGTTTGGATTGGCAACCCTTTATTGAAAAATGTTTTAACTTAAATTACATTCTTATTCAGAATATAATTCTGATGGATGTTTTGATATGGTTCATATCAGGATAATTAATTTTTTATGCTTCTATCTCCTACATTAACTATTGGTTAGGGACCCATTTGATGGTCTTCTATATCTCTTGTGGTTCATTCAGTCAACACACTTGTGCAAAATTCCCAGGTTATCCTTCCTTCTGTCCTTTTCCAAGTGAACTCTCTGCCTCTCCAGGGCCTCGCCCAACCGATCCCAACAGATTGCTCAATGCTTTGACTATGCCCACCCAAGCTGATCTCTAACTGCCACAGACTCTCCTTTATAACCTGACTTTCAAGATTTTTCATCATAAATCCCATGAAGTCTATCCAGAGCCCGTTGTTTTGTGTTGCTCCACAATATGTTTCATCTCACCTGTCAGGTGTTTTCTGTGTTTAAATTCTTGATTTTTTATTTACTCTAACAGTTAAAACAAAATATTGCCACCTATTTTACGAAGGTCACACATAAATTGTTATATCTACAAAATAGAGCAGTGAACTTATTCAAACTTAGTTTCTTTTTAAAAATCACCACATGTTCCACTTTTTTTTAATGTCTTCACATACTGTCTTGATTGTACAACACCTGAAACCTCGTGCTCAACTGGTGATGGTGTCATTATTCATATGGTGCAAATGTTAGGAAATCCAATGACAGTATCCATGACTAAAGACTCCAGTCTAGCTGACTTGACTTAACATGCTCATGTGGGTTGGGTAACAGTGCGACAGTCTGTTTAGAGTTGGCTGAAAACAAAACGCTTACAGATTTCCACTAAACTCTTTGAAAAGTGGAAAAAAGCAACAAGTTGTTACTAGTTTGGGAAAACCCACAAATATGACAAATACAGTGAATAAGCCTCCTTTTCTTTTCTATTGTCTTTTAAAATCCGGGTTTACGCATGATGCATTTGCAACACTGTAGCCAGAAGCAAACCTGGAGTCAAAAAAAAGAAAAAAAGAAACTGAATTCACTACGTCACTTGGCAGATTAACAGTGATAATGACCTATCTCAATAGGATATGGTGTATAGAGGGAAAACAATTAATTCGCCAGACTTTGCAAAACTCCTGCAGTATTTTTAAATGACTTAAGAGCCAAGTTCAGTCAGACTGGATGGAGTGTGTGTGAACAGACATTTTCAAGTCTTGCCAATTGGATTTAGGTTTGAACTTTCACTAGGTCATTCTAACACATATTTATCCTTTGGCAATAAAATAAATTCGTTAAATTTATAGGAACTTTCTAGTCATACTGACCTCTCAAAGTGCTTTACACTAGAGCCATGTTCAGTTACTCACATTCATATAGTGATACACAGATCAGTAAGCAACCTGGGATTAAATGTTTTGCCCACACATTGACATTTGAAGGGGGAAGCTGCAATCGGACACACAACTTTCTAATTATAAGACAAATACTTTGCAAATACGTTTTGGCTTAAATATCGAGGAGCTACAGCTACCTCGATATTTAAGCCAAATCTAAGCCAGGCATGTTCAACATGAAGCCTGTGGGCCATTTACACCTCTCAAAAAATTTTTCTGTGGCCAGTGACCGCAGTTTAAGAATGCTGCAAATTTTACCTGTCATTTTCACAGAAGGTTTTCATAGAAAAATTTAAATCTTCCAAAAATCATAAATGTTATGTAAAACACATTACAGCATTTTGGTTAATCTTTAACACAAATTTTCTTTCATTTAATTATTTTAGGAAGCTAGGTAACAAAAATCAAATAACTTTTATTCTAAAGAAAACTTAGAATAAAATGTGGCTAAATACAGCAAGCACTTTTGAAAAAAAAGAGTGCTAAAAGTGTATCCTGTTCTTGTTGATGAGAATAAAATATTTTTTTCTTTAGTCAAAGAAACTTTGGACTAGAAAGAAATATCCTTTTATGTTTCAGTTTTTTTGATGAGCAGAAAAAAAACAGAAAATAAAATTGGTTGCATTTTATTTAGGGGTGTATTTTTTATTTATTACTAATTCAAAATTATGCACAATTTTACATTACAGTTTGTAACTTCAAAAAAAGGCTGAAAGGTTATGTAGCCTTTCTGTAAGACTTGTATTTGTTTTTTCCTTTCAAAGAACGTTGAGATACAAATGTATTTTGGTATGTACTGCCACCCAGTGCTCGAAAAAAGTACTGCAAAAATAATGTTGCGCATTCACCACAGCTGCTGCATTCTGCCGTTCCTCCAGTAGATGGCACACCATCTCTATGTTTCTGTGTGTCTGACATTAAAAGAACAATTGATTCTCTGCTGCCTCCTTCTTCCTTCTCATCACTCCCGACTGAACTTTTTTTCCTCCCACAAGTGTGAGTGGGTGGTGCACGTAGCGTGACACAACTGATGTTTCCACAGAAACAACAAGCTGACACTTTTGACATGGCTTTCACCATGAGATTGTCATGTACCTCCGGATGCATGCTCTGTGGCATGCGTCCTCCAATCTTGATTTCAAGCGAACAAAGATCAGGAGGAGAAACAAGGCTGCGAGTGCTGATGTTTCAGAAAGACCGCAGGGCACTTCCTGGCATCAGAGCTGGCGAGCAGAACTTGACACTGGCAGAAGAGCGATTGCTGAAATGCATCTCTCTCAGCACAGCCTCTGTTAGGGAGCAACATCTTATTCTTTCACTGAAACCTTTTCATGATTCCAGAGCAAGACAATGCAAATGTGGCTTCCAAGCATACATCTATTTTTAGGTGTGAGCTATTGTTTTAGGTGTGGGGTTTTGTTTGCATGCCACCCCCACACATTGAAATGGGATTTTTCTTTTAATGAAGAAGTCTTTGAGGACAAACAACTTCTTTTCAATCGCAGCACAGACTGAACTCCCATATTCTGGTTTAAATGTTGAAATAAAATCCTTTGAGAAAACTTGGTAGAGAGAATGTTTTGAACTGTAGGAAAATAAGAGAAACCTTCAAGACTGCTCTTTGAGAATTCCTTTTTTCTAACCCCTAAATAAAGAGAAAACAAGCATCATCTCTGTTGGAATCTTACAACAGTTTGGGAACACACGCAGCAGTTGTTTCTAGCTAAAAAAAAATTAATAATAGATTAAAAAAAATACCACCTCCACACTCTTTGGCACGCCTGGTAAAGATGCTGTAAAAAATTCTATAAAAAAAGTAAAGAATAGCTGATTGGGACCCGGCCTAAACACTTAGAAAACCAAACCTTGAATTGAAAGCATTATTACTTATTTATTACAAAATCACAGATGCCATACTTATTGGTATCCTCAGCAGACTCTATAAAATAAGTGTAATGCCTTGTACAAAAATATAAACTAACGTGAAATAGAATAGAATAGAATAGAATCCGTTATTGTCCCACAGTAGGGACATTCAGGTATCACAGCAATTTAAGATAAGCAGGAGCATACAGAGTCACACAAAGGTAGTACAGTAGATTTTATTGTTAGGAGCAGTGATGGTTACAAAGGTCAACAGATGCTGGGAAGGAGGATCTGCGACAATGTTTCTCTGTACATCTAAGATGCACAAAGAAGGTCTGTCACTGAAGAAGGTCTGTAGCACAATAACAGCTTCATACATGGGCAAGAAGATATTATCTATTAGTGGTGCCGTTTTAGCTACAGTCTAGATATGAAAAACGATACCAGAGTTTCAAAATCATCTGCATTGTAAATTATAACTTTGCCTCCTGCTACCTTCAAAAAGAAAATAAGGACTACCTAGAGATATCAAACAGAAACATCTCTCTCTCTTTCCCTTGTTGACTTCATTGATGTTTGAAAGCAGAAAGGAATTGAAGTTTTATCTTCACAACTTAATTGTTTAGATTATCTGTGGAGCTACACTGAGAAAAAAAAAAAGTAGGGTTTCCGTCAGAGTCTATCAAGGCCAAGTCATTTACCACGACTATAGAGGAGGTTTCATTCATCAAGGAAACAGCGCACAGTGATTTAGCTCATTTCCCACACACAATCCTTCTGCCACCCCAGCTCTCAGTGCTCAGCTATTGGTCTCCAGTGAGCAGCCAGGCCCAATTTAAAGATCCAGTCTATTTTTAATCTGCTGGAGAGATTGCCACATGCCCTGATACAAAAGAACAGATCAATCTAAAGCACACATCGTTCCCTCGTAAAGCATGCCTTGCACCTCTCACTCCTAATCACACCTCAAAAAGCTAAGGGGCTGCAGATAAGCCGCTGATCTAATTAAGGTTGTGCGAGCCCGACACATTAAGGATATTATTTCTCATGGATTATATCCTTAGACAAGACGCCATCAATGCACAGTTTCGTGAATTATGATTCATCACAGGTATTATGATTTATTTTTTGCTTGGCTTAGATTGTGATGCTGATTTAGTGTGAGCAACATTTCATCAGAGAGGTGAAACATAAGATGTCTGTGATCATAGATCTTATTAAATCTGGATAGCTGCATGAGAAGACACAACACAGCCCACTTAGTTATCTCTGTTTCAGTGAAATTATAACATTGCTGTAGGGAAACAAAGCTCAGTGTATTTCTCTATGAGTAATCTTGACAGTCTGGATTACTGACCAGATACAGTTTCTAAAAAAGGGTCTGTTTTCTGAACTAGCTGTCAGACTATGTGTGTGTGTGTTTTTTTGTAGTCTTTAAATAATCTCCTAAACAATTTACACTAAATAAATCATTGTGTAGTATAAAGAAAATCCAATTTTATTATCTTGAAGTGGGCAAATATATATTCCAAAGATTTATTTAGTATTTTCTAGTCGTAGCAGTTGCAAAAGAACCCAGAACAAAAACTAAAAAAAAAAAAAGAATGCCTGAACACAAAAGCTAACCTAAATTTATTCCAAAGAGATCTTCAAGACATTTAGAAAAATATTCTCTGCACTAATGAAACAAGAATGGAAATTTTCAAAAGGTGTTATCTGTTGCATCTGGTTTAAAACCTGAGGAGACACTTCATAAAAGGTATGTCATGCATATGTTTATACTAGGGTGGTGCTAGTGTGAACGTCTAATTTTATCAACAGTCTGATCCACCTTAAAAAGTAAAGTATAATATTTGAAAAATTATTCAGACATTACAAATACTTACTTGATTCAAGTAGTAATGGATGCCGTTGCCAACAGGTGATTTTGTGTAAAACAGTTATCCTTTCACATGATGTTTTCAACAAAAGTGTATGTAAAAACAAACAAATAAATAAATAAATAAATAAATAAACATTTTACCCCAAAATAAGATATAAATAATATATATTGTTCTTATTATGGGGTGAAATTATGCTACTGCAATAAAGAAACATATTTCAAGCCTTTTTGCATATCTTTACACATCAAAAGTTGTGCTGTGAATTTTGCATCTTCTCAGCATCCACTAAGAGCAGTTAGAGGTAGATTTTAGAAAATAGATTCAAATATTGAAAACCTAATTTTCAAAGTGTTATCTTTTGACTATTATTTAAGGTCAGAGGTATCTTATCTTCATCATAGATAAAATAATGATTTAACTAAAACTGATTGAACTGAGAAACCCAAGAAATGGAGATCATTTCAGGAATAGGTAACAGTCCACTGCTGAAATGAAATTGCCCTTTAGAGGTTATGATTGAAATGAGATTCTTTAACACCAGTACTTGGTTTATTATCAAAGAAGAAAGTTTTGTGGCAATGTTAAGGTTTCTAAAAAGATAAATAGTTAATAGGAAATTGCACAGACAGTGCTTTGCAGAAATATTAATACCTTTTCAGCTGTTTTCCTCCCACAACTGGTGTGCAACAAACCTCACACTTGGTTGTACTTTATTGAGCTTTTAGTTGATATTGAAAGCTTTAAACACCACACAGAGCACTGCTCAATCCATTATCTGAAAACTGAAAAAATTTTTAGCACAATTTCAAAGTTACCATAACAGGCTAGCCAAGAAGAATCAGAGAAACAGCCAAGACGCCCATTGTAACTCTGGAAGAGCCACATAGACACCCCAGCTCAGTTGGAAGAAGCTCTTTGAAGGACAAATATTAGTCAGACGCTCCACAAATATGGCTTTTATGGAAGTGGGAAATAGGACACTATTGTTGAAAGAAAGCTCTAAGAAGTCCTGTTTAAATTTGCCAATAGCCAAGTAGAAGACACAGCAGACCTGTCAAAGAGGGTGAGATAAGACCAAAATTAAATTATTTTTTCCTTCATGTGGTAAAAAAAGACACTGTACATTATCCACCATTCCCACTGTGACGCATGAAAGTGGCAACATGATACTTTGAGGATGGTTTTTTTCACCAGGGAAAGAGGAGCTGGTCAAAGTTGATGGAAAGATGAATGAAGCTAATGAAGAAAAAGCTGCAAAACAGTTGAGACTGCAGCAGACGTTCACCTTACAGAAGGACAACACCTAACACACAGACCAGAGGTCCACAGCTCTAATTATCAAGACCTTCTTACACATTTTAGGTACTTCCCTGTTCTAACATAAATGAAATGTACAACCTGTTACCAGCAGTGTGAAAACAGGGATACATCTAAAAGTTCCAGGAGAGCAGCTACCAAGGATCTGAAGCTGAGATTCCTGGTTTGGATCAAAGTATGTTCATAATGTCAAGTGTGAAACTCACTGAAGAATCTGTGGCAACACAAGAAAGCTGATGTTCACACAAAGTCCATAAAATATACTGAAATCTGTGGTTGTATTGATATTTTCGCAGGGGAACATATCTGGCAAATCAACCTAGATAACAACGATATTTGCAATTTTTAAAAGTCGCAAGATTCTTGAGCAGGGTAGATTCTCATTGTTTTCTTTCTCACATATTTCAAGATTTTGACAGGCATACCATTTGACAATGCTATAAAAAACAACAAGGAAATATGAAATTAGTTGATGAGGTTCTGCTAGATCATAAGGTATGTAAATCAGAAAGGACATGATGTGCCAGCTTTAACTCTCATCTCAGAGTGGCTGTACGTGAACTCTGCATTGAGCATTCATAATTCCCATCCTTTCAGCAGCATTACAGCACCAGCTCAATTGATCTGAAGAATGTACAAGCACACTCCCCTGGCACCCATTGTTTTTCCTCTATTCTAGACAATGCAGCCAGGAGAGATTAGAACAACGGTGCTATGAAATCTGTTTGCATCAATGTCTGTCAGAGAGCAGGCTAAGGAGAAACCCTCAAGGAGTCCTAAAGACCTGCAGCAGGTCTCACGGCGTGACTCGGTAGCCTCACAAAACACAACACTGGACACCTGCCAGGATTAGGAGGAAATGCTCTGCTGCCATTTAGATTATCATTTACATAGAAGCAGGATATGCACCTGCCTGCTTTCTCTCTCCCTTTTACCCTTCATGCATTCAGATGGGAACCATTGTTCAAGAGGAGTCATTTTCCATTTAGATTTCCCAAAGTAAAAAAAAAAGCACAAGGGAAAACGTTCGCCATTTTAATAAGAGCTGGTTATTTTCTCCTTTGGAATTGTACCTGGATTTCAAGTACAGATCTTTCTCTCTATTAACCTCAATTTCGAAATTTTCTAAAATGGCAGCCCCGAGGTACGTCTGATTCCTGCACTCCTTTGAACTCAGCTGCAATCGGAAAACCGAAACTTCTCCATGAAATTGAAAAGGTATCTACCTATCACAGCACTTCCCTGAAGTCAACCAAAACGTCTCGAAGCAAGTTGTGAAATGCCGTATTTTGAAGGGTCGGACTGTTAGAGCGTATGGGAGCAACAACTGCCATCAGCATTCCTCAAAATGTTTATCCTGTCCATGTAAAAAGAAAGTGCAACAAGACTGAACCAAAATGCAATGCCTTCCAACAATATTCTTAACCCTCAAGCTTTTCCACCTTTTGGCATGCTATAAAGAGAAACAACAATGCACTTTGCTAGGATTTTACTATGCATATTTGTACAGTGGGAAGAAAATAATGTGTGGTTTTCAGAATGTTTTTCAAAGAAAAATCAGAAAAATGTGGCTCACATTTGGATGAATACTTTTGCAGGATACTGCATGCTAAAAACAAGCATTTTACTCTGAGATGTCGTAGGCCACGTAGCTTGGCACAGCACCTGTGTTATTGGGACAGGATCATGTTGTTTCAGTTCTATGAGGATTTTGGGATGACATGTAGTCTTGTTGACAGCGTATGTTGGTTGGGGGGTCTGCCGGGTGTTGGTTAGCAGCTGTGGTAAAGGTTGAGTTTCAAATTTATGATTTGTTGAACAATTTTTTCATGAAGGTGACTGGGGAAGCAGGGTAATGTCACATTTTCTAGCTTTTGTAGAGCAAATTTGCTAGGACAGGACAGAGCCCACAAAAAGAGTAACACCTGGTAAAAAAGTTAAAAAAACTTCAAAAGCATGAATTAACTTATTTCAGAAACCACAGATTTATGTTTGTGGGGATCAATCCCAGCCACATGGAGAACAAGGACTGAAAAATATCCAGAGAACAAAGGAGACCAGTGAAAACTCTGAATCCCAGAATGTACATAATTAACCTGTTTTCATAACAGCTGCTATGATAGTATCCAAAGTGAAGTACAGTCTGCTGTCAGTGTATCCTGTAATCTGATCAGAGATTCCCCAAGAAAAGATGTCAACAAAGCAGGTATTGCCTAAGAGGTATTGAAACTGCAGATTCAGTTTGACATTTATTTCTTCATTTTCACTACTTTTTTCTTGTAGTTTATTAGTTTTTCCTTATTCTTTTAAAGATTTGTTTTAGCAGTTGCAGGGAGGAGAGAGAATGGGAAGACATGGACCATTTCCCCAGTTGTCTTTAAAAAATATATATATATTTTTTAGTAGTTTAGTTGAACGTTACTAGCTTGACTAAAAGGTTTAGTGAAAGTTTTATCTGATAATGTTTACATTTTGGAGAGAAGTGCTTATTCTGTATATATACACTGTTTGAGACTGAGTGCTATTTGGCTATTTCTGATGATAGGATGATGTCCCAACTTGTTAATTTTGCTAAAAATGTCCAACTTATCAATAGTTATTCACAACCAAACAAACCAAAAGTTGCACAACAAACCTCCTTAACTTAACACTTGCTTCTGGTTTAAACACATTTAATATGTTCAAATATCAAATGTGTGTTGTGAAACACACAGTGAAACAGGTTGATAGTCCATCTTTTCCTTTCATTTCTCAAAAAAAAAACAGCAAAGGAAGATTGCTTAGTGACCTCTGGGTGTGGCGAAATTGCTTATCCAATCTTGCAAAGACTTGGGATTTGTCACGGATGGAAAGCACTTTGGAGAACAACTCTGTCACTTTCAGCCATGTTGTATTAGTGATGAAACATGTATTACTGCTGTTCATTTATTCAGCAGGAATGCATGAATTGTAGACTAGTTCATTATGGATTTGATAATACGACAATTATAAAATGCAAATTTGTGGAATAGTGGGAAACTGAGAAAGCCAACAGATTTTATGGAGTACTCGTTTTCATTTGAGCTGTCCTGAGCAAACAGGACATTCACTGGGTGGACAGGACACAACCCTTTCAAGTGCTTTAGAAAAGCCATAGGAGTTTGGATTGGGGTTAAGGAAATAGGAGACTGTTTTAAATCAGAACAAAAAAAGAGGTACTACTCAGCAACCTTTGATTTGCATTAAAAGAGGGAAACGAATCAAAGCATCAGCTGTTTAGCATCAAGCTACAACAATGCAACCAGAAACGCAACTATGTATAACTGGAAGACTGATGTCAGGATGTTTTTATGTTTCATGAATTTTCTAGTGTACATGTTATGTTTTGCAAGGTAAAGAATGCTCTTGAATGGTTTGCTTTAAGCTGCCCTTCAACATGCACTCAGCTGTGACGGGAAGCAGGCAGCACAGCCTGTCAGCAATGTCAGCAAGCCTCGCCTTGACCTCCCCTCTGTCCAGAAGTTGTCACAGATTTCTCTTACTCCCCCTCTTGATGGCATGTTCGAGGCAGCACAGGAATTGGTATTTTACAGCTGAACAGGAGTAGGGAAAGGATCACCTAGCAAACACAGCCCTGAGGGCAACAATATAAAAACAGCATGACTTTATCTTGTTGGTGAGCTTTAAATGTCAGGAGCATATTCCCTGACCTCTGTCAAAACTAAATTCTGTCAAAGTGAAGCTGTGATTCAGTGTTTGACCCGTTACCTTCAGTTTTGGATTCAGGAAAAAAAACAGAAGCTTCGTATATTGTAGTGGGAGTTATGTTTTTGAACATGAGCTATTCAGAGCCTGAGAGCAGACGCGGTCTTGTTTTGCAAGATGAGACATCTGCAAAATAATTTGAGTAAAACTGGCCAAAATGTCTGTGTTTATGTGCGTCTGCCTATCAAAAGCAGAGAGATGCACATAAACAAAATTTTTTCTTTCATCTTTTTCCTTAACATATCATGCACTATCAATTAGTTTTTCTTCAGTGCTGAGTACTGAGTACTGCACAGCCCTTCAGTACTGAGGGCTGTGCAGTACTGGAATTAGATCCACTACAAGCCAGTGGTTAAACCTACATGTAAACAGCATGAAGAATGGTTCTGTGAGGTGTACTGTTGTGTTAAACCACAAATTCAGTTTTCAAACAAGTTTAAGACTCATTGGCTACTTTATTGCTTGATCAGAAAATCAGAGTTTGTTCAAATGGAAGAACTGAGAGCAAACTGCCTTGTGTTTTGCATACGAGTAAAATCAGTCAGTTTCAAACTTCTCTGTCCACTAATATGTAAATATATTTAATCTTGCAGTTCTGAGTGCCACTCACTCATATGCCTGCTTATGTTGTATTATTATCACAGCTGGATAAACCAAATATCAAAGACACATTTCCTCAAATGTATTGATGCTGTGTCTTATGTTTGTTCTTTTAAATGAAAAGAAAGTTGTGCTTCTAAAGAGGGTTTTGAAAATTGCTGAAGATATTTCCCGATTTGGAACAATAATTTAGTCATCTTGAAACATTAAATGTCAAACTTTCTTTACTGACACACCAAAGTTTCTATTTGGACAATTACAAAAGGAAATTCTACCCAAGTATCAAATGTTAGCATATCACCTGATATTTGCATAATTGCCTCTGGTCCAGTTAGGTGACGTGGGCATCTGGTTTCAGGACGCCTCCCTGGTGAGGTGTTCTGGACATGTTCCACCAGGAGGAGACCCAGAGGACGACCCAGGACATGCTGGAGGGACGGTGTGTCTCAGCTAGCCTGGAATTGCCTTGGGATTCCCCCAGAGGAGCTGGCCAAGTGGCTGCATGGAAAGAGGGAAGCCTGGGCTGCTCTGCTTAGGCTGCTGCCGCGGCAACTTGACCCTGGGTTAAGGAGAAGATAATGGATGGGTGGCATTTACAAGGTGGATTAACTCTGAGTTAAGAAATCAAAGCCACAAGGATGAGCTGTTATGGTAAAATAATTATCTTTGTGTCAAACAGAAGTGTCTTAGAGGGGAATTAGCAGAAAGACTGAGAACTTCTGCAAGTGGCTTCGTATTTACTTCTGAAGTCAGTGCATTCATCTGGAAATTAAATTATTCCCAATTTAACTATTTTTAAATTGCAGATTAGATAATTGGTGAGTTATGATAATTCACAAGGTAACTATTAGCTAAGCTAATAGCTAAGCTAAGTTAAAAACAACATTCCTAATGTTTTCAATCAATCAGTAAATCATTCAAATTAATCAATCAAGTTTATTTGCATAGCAACAAGGCAGTTCAAAGTGCTTTATGTCATAAAAATACAAAAATACAAAGTCATAGAGCACACAGTCAACAACTGAAGCATTACATTTTGTCAAGTGCTTTTGTTACACATTAGATTGTTGAATAATGTTTCATTTATAATGTTTCAAAAGCAACTGTAAAAATGGTGGGGTTTTAGTCTAGATCTAAAGGAACTCAGTTTTTCGACTGTTTTGCAGTTTTCTGGAGGTTTTATACATTAAAACCCTAAAGCCTGTTCACTAACACAGGTTGGAAAGTATTAAATGCTCAAATAACACACAAACTATCAGAAGAACAGAGTACAGTGCAACAGTTTATTTCTGAAGCCATTACTTTACCTTAAACAGAGGGCAGCCATGTTGGATTTTGAGTTTGAGTTAAAAAACCTCCAACTTCTCTACTTGTAATTCCCAGTTCAGGGCAGCTTCCTGATTATTTTTTCGCTTTAAGCCTGAAAATATCTGACTTTTGAGTAGATATGGAACACACAATGAAACTATATTAATGTATTCTTTTCTCTGTCATATGATTTTACTAGAAAACTTTGCAGGTAGCAAATCAAGATATATGGTGACAAAAAGTACAGTAAACTCTCACAACATAAAATCTAATTATGTCATGCAAATTAAAACACAAGTCACAAGTTCAGGAACTTGCTCGTCGTTTGCCTGACCCAGATATGGAAATAAAAATTAACTCTTCAGAAGTAAAACTTGAGAAGCAACACTGAATACTTTCTGTTCTGATTCCTTACAACACCCACACAATCTATTGCACGTAGCAATGAATCTGTGGGTTTGTCACCTCGCCAGCTGTCGAATATTTTTGCTCCTATTAAAACGGTAAGCAGTTATCTCCTTCATTTATTTTGTGCTGCTACATTTACAAATAACAGTTTGCACTGTGACAGAAACTTCTCTTTTTCTCAAAGTTTGATTTCTGTGGAGTTTTTCTTTGTCAGCTGCACTTTGACTTTGCAGGGACTTTTCTGTGAAAAGAAAGCAGCCTTACTTTTCTATATAAATAAAATGCAGCTTTTTTCCGAAGGAGACACACAAATTAGGAAGATTGGAACGAGACTGGGATTTTTGAAAGCGACTAATGAAAGCTATTTTGGAGTTTGCAACACATTGAACTTTCCTTGCAACTTTAGATTCTTTGTTTTAGAAATGAAGTTGATTTTTAATTACATGAAAAACAGTGATTTCTTTAATCTGAATCGAACATAGGCAGCACTTTCTTTATCTGACTCTCAAGAGGAAAAGAGCACTGGACATTTTCTGCGTTATGCAACCCCTGTCAGAAAGAGGCACACTGGAATCTGAGTTATGGGATTGAGTCAAATTTTTTACTTTTCTGTGATTGACTCCACTCCAGGCTTCCAGCCTCCACTCCAGGCTTTCAGCTGGACTTGTTGCCATAATAGTAAAGTCGAGCTTAATGATTACATTTTAAGCTAGAAAACAAGAAAAGCTTTAAGGTAATGCATGTAAGTACAAAACCACTATCATTTTCTAATGATTTTTAAAGCTGAAAGGCAATTTGAAAAATAGCCCTTTGAGTCAGGCTGCTAAACCAAGAAGGCACTGCGACATCAAAAAGATATCTTCTAAAGGGTTTCATCTATTTGCACTTTATGAACATTTTATTATCAGATGAAGTTAACCTGAATTAATAAAAGCTGCAGCTTTCAAATGAGAATTTTATTAATCAACCTGGCAAAATGTGAAAATGTAATTGCCTAAAAAAACTTACAAATGATTTTGCTACCTTTTGAAGAGCTGTTTTTATATCACTGTGAAAGTCAAGTCACATTTATTTATATAGCACATTTGAGTAACAAGGGAGTTTAAAATGCTTTATGCGATAAAAACATAACATAATTAACAACCTAGGCAGAAAAGACACATTATATTAAAGTGACAGAATAAAGAGAAGTAATGAAAAGTTATTGTCTAGACCGGAAATAATCTATTTTTAAGTTATTATTAATAAAAGGCAACTCTAAACAAATAGGTTGTTAGCTTTGATTTAAAGACATTCAATATTTTAGGAGTTTGTTCCCGATTAGAGGAGCATTCAATGCTGTTTCTCCATTTTGTAAAATTGTTTTCTTTCAGTTCTTTTAGAAGATTTTCAAACTGAAATGAACAACTTAATATGCCACGGCTTCTCAATTGGACATACGTTCAGACTAGGCATCTCCAAAACCTTACGTTTATTTTTTTCCACCATTCAGGGGTGAATTTGTTGGCGCTCTTTAGATTAATGTCTTACTGAAGATCCCAATATTTTTGATTTTGAGGTTACAAACTGAAAGCCAGGCTTTTTTTCTTCAGGATTTTTGGTGTGAAGCAGAAGTTGTGTTTCAAAACTTATCCAACTGCTGAAGCAACAAAGTAACTCTGACCATCATCCTACCATTACCACGTTGAAAAATATGTTGGAATATACCATCTAGAGTAAGCTGGTTTCATTTATGACACAGAGTTTATGTTAATAATGTGGTGAAAAAAAGTACGTCACCTTGGAGCACTGTTAAAACTTACTGGTAAATTCAGGTCAGGTATGTTGATGAATGAGGCTCATCAAAATCATGACTTTTTAGTTTTCCAAAGTTCTT
Organism: Xiphophorus hellerii; assembly: GCF_003331165.1. Lineage (NCBI taxonomy): Eukaryota > Metazoa > Chordata > Actinopteri > Cyprinodontiformes > Poeciliidae > Xiphophorus > Xiphophorus hellerii. Next base: position 8,442,384 of record NC_045693.1, read on the forward strand.
GCTTCCAGAAGATAAAGAGTTTGCTTATGTGTGGCTATGGAGGCGATTACATGGACGACTTTCCTTGGTGAGGGTAAGGGATTAGAAAAGCATAAGAAACCAAATATAAAATGGTCTGTTATCTCACACCAAGCGGGAGTCTATGCACCAGATGTCATCTTTATGTGGGTAATGGGTTATCACATCTTGAGGCACAGATTACAGGCTTATTGTCCTCTCCTCCCTCTTTTAGATATGACGTTTTCATTATCTTGTCCACACACAGTCACCTTAATGACTCGGCTCCCTCTCCTTGGCCTGATGCGCAGTCACAAAGAGGCTTAGTTCCCTGCCACCTCATTTACCCTCTCACACCAATCTTAATAGCTCCTTATCACCATAAACATATCACTGGATTCCAGTGATGACTTTCTGGTTATTAACTTTCATATCGCAGCGCTAAAGCCGATGAGAAGATGGGAAATTCATAGGGACACGATTTGAAAATTAGAAATGGTTAATAGTTGTTTAGCTTTATCTACTTAGAATGTGATTCGGAACAGTCTGACAGATGCACTTATCAAACTGCACGTTGGATATGGCGCCAAATGTCAGCGCAGTGGAGAATCTGCAAAAACATTTAAAGTAGAAGCTCGATTTTGTGCCAAACAAAGAATCCTTTCTTCTCTAAAGGCCATTTAGCTGTAGTGTGACATAAAACAAGCAAATACGACCGAAACTGGACATCATATTGGCAAATGAATGAAATGTTACGGCTATTCACAGCCATTAGCACCCTAAATTATCCACTTGTTTAATCAATATGAACTTAATCAGGTTGGACAGCTTAATTACTTAACTAACTTTGAGTTGGTGTCGACTTATTGCCTGTCTGTACTTGAGACACAGGGAAAACCGCAAGGGAATAAAGTGGGATTAGAATGCTACAAAGTGAAGCAAGAGCAGCACCTTCACGCACAAACGTAAAGTGGATCATGTTGAAGGCAATGAGAGCATAATTTTAGATGCATAATCGTCTTGAGGGAACATCCGAAAAGTCAACTGCCTCGTTTAATGAACATTATAATCCTAAATTTTTTGACTTCTGGCAAAAACAGCAAAGTTTTGAAGTAAGGTAGAACTTGAACACTTTGTGTGAGGGTTATTATGCAAAGACCATGATAAGATACATTTTGACTATATGCAAAATTCTTCTACAAAGCGCAATTTCCATCCAAATGACATACAGCCCCTTGCTAAACCATTCATAATAAACATTTTTGTAATTTGGCACTTAAATAAAAGTCGGTTTTATTGAGATTTAATATGATAACCCACGATATAAATGTAATTGTGAGGTGGAAGGATAATGATGTATGATTTCCAAAAAGTTTTCACAAATAAAAATCTAAAAACAATGGTGTGCATTTGTACTTATTTCATTACTAATTCACCATAAATTCAAGCCAGTTGATCCAATTGCTCCAGAAACTTATGAAAAATGAGAAAATTGATTAGAGAAGCAGTCAAAGTAAAACTAAATCCCAACTATTAGTTGTGAGCTGCACAAATCAAGCCTTTATGAAAGAATGACAAGAAAAAAGCAGTTTGCCAAAATCCATGTCGGGGGCACAACAAGTATGTGGAAAAAGATGAAATCAAACTAGAAATTTTGGCCCTACAAAAACATGATGGTGGCAGCATGATGCTGTGGGGATGCTCTTCTTCAGCAAGAACATTGAAGCTGCTAGGAGTTAGTGAAAAAATAGACAGACTTAGACAAAGGGTACAAGAAATAAACCAGGCGGTTGCAAGAGACTTGAGACTGAGGTTCATCTTCCAGCAGGAAAACAACTCTAAACATACAGCCAGAGCTGCAATGGAATAGTTTAGATCAATACTTATTCATATGTTAGAATGGGCCAGACAACGTCCAGAGAAAACTTAAATGAGAATCCAAGCCATGGATTGTAAAATCTCAATAAGTGTTTGCATCTGCTTTGTTATTTGTAGAGGTTTTCTCATTTCAAATCACATCCCTGCTGTTTCTAACTTTCCTATTTGCAGATCTCTGGTGTTTGGATGGTGTTTCTCACTTTTGGTACATAGTCTATTGATGTTTTTTATGCACAAATATACAGTACCTGCACATCTTACACCATCCAGTCGCACAATTCCTTTTGTTTTCTCCTTTCTTTTCTACAAAAACATAAACGGTGGATTTAATAAACAACATAAGTCAGCAGCTTAGAATTATGCAGAATAATGGAAAATAATAATTATGAAGGTAAAACAGCATCAGTCACAAAGCAACAGTAGAAATTACACAAAAGTGAATGAATACCACTTGATTAATATTCAGGAGAAATGATTGTAGGTGAGAAGAACTGGTGAGACTAATTAACAGAATGCATTACAGCTGTGACGGTAGCTTTACTAGAGGAGCTGAGAAAAAAATGGTATGTAGACATAAGATGCATAAATATCAGAGTATATCAGCATAAGGTAGAAAAACAACAAAACATTACCAAACACATCTATTCAAATCATAATTAAAAGAACAGAAAATACAAATCCAACAAATTTTGAAAATCAACAGCATGGCTCTCCATCCAGTCTGACAGAGTTTGAGCTGTTTTAGAAAGAATAAAGAGTAAAAATTTCAGTTTATAGATGTGCAAGATAGATGTGGAAGAGACATACTCCAAAGGACTTTTGTTTCCATTGCAGCACAATGAGTTTCTTTAAAGTATTGACTCAGGAGGGGTGCTGAATACAAAAATACACCATAGACATATTTGTTTGTAAGAAGTGTTCACAATTATGCTCAAATTTGGTGTCAGACTTGGTCTCCCAATAAAATATGCTAAAGTTTGTGGTTGTAATGTTAGAAAATATGAAAGAATTTAAGTGGAGTGCAGACTATTCCCAGGGATTGTTTGATTAATTCTCTAAAGACTATGGTGAAACTTTTAATGCAATTCATGCAGTGTGTATTTTTATTTTTCAATCAGAAGAAAGGTGTCAGGTAGATCAATTTGTAATCCGTTGCAGCGATGCTTAAAAACAGTAGAAAACCAATAAGCAAAAGCAAAAGAAAAGAAAATCCATGAAGCCAATTGTTTGTACTCTGTGCTTGACTTTTACTTGGAGCTGTGAGTTGCAACATGTCTGTCGATACAGTTGTTTGAGATAAAGATGTCAAATGAGCTTTCAATAATAAAAGAAAAGAAAATACAATTATATGTCTGTTCTTTTGTTCCAGACAAATGCAGGTCAACAAGAGTTGAGCAGGTAAAAATATAATGTTTTAGAATAGTAACTACAGTGTTCATGTTGCACACTTAAAAAGAACTAAAAAACTCAAAGGTCTTCGCTTTTGTGCAACTTTATTAAACAAAATCCACGGTTCGAGGATCCAGTGTGTGTAGTTTTCTCTCTTTTCGCATATATCCACAGGTCATGAACTTTCAACTCCCATCATGCATTGTGTCCTTCTTAAAGGGGTATTATCATAATAGAAATCTATGAAATAAATAATAATAAAGTAGTTTGAGCACATATTTAGTCATAAACCAAATGAATTGTTCTAACTAAATAATAAATCAAATGAATGCTTGCCCAATAAGATAATTATACCTATTAATTTAACATTATCACATTCTTAACATATTTCCAGGGCTCTACATTCACACTGCACAGTGACAAGTCATGATCTGCAACACACCATCATATAAATGTTTCAACTCTACAGGTTATATGAACTGTTGTAGTCTGAAATGAGGGAAATGTAGAATTTCTTATGTTTTGTGAGTTTGTACCAAGAGATGAATAGTTTCTAATGTTAGGTTGTTTGATGAGTCAGAATAAAAATCCTCCTAAATGTTGCAGAAACACTGTAAGTCAATTCAACTGAACTCATCTTAATTGTAAAGCATATTTAAAAATGACCACTGCTGACCAAAATGTTGTACAGTTTGAAGATCCACTAAAGTAAGATTTATTACTCAATGATAAGAATGTTATATAGGATCCTTGTTGTAGAAATGGAGACATAATATTCTCCAGTGAACATTTAAATGACTCAGAAAAACAAGTAGTTAAAAAGTCCAAGTTTAAACTGTCCTGCATTAACTCTACCCATTGTGTGGAGGATAAAAATGAGGATTATGATTGAAGAAACACCATCTCTACAGCACATTATCATGGCTTATGGCTGTCTAAAATGAGTATATGACACCTTCATAACATGAAGGGAGCAATGAATTGAAGCAGGTACTATAAAATATTGGACAAAAATCACTGAAGATAAGTAGTTGATGGGATTGATAACATGGTGATGACCCAAAACACCCACCAAGGCAACAAAGGAGTCATTGAAGAAGATCTTGAAGTTTCCAGGCCTCATTCTTACAGAAGATCTGTAAAGGGAGCTGCATAAAAAAACAAAAACAAAACGTGAAGAACCTTTAGAGAAGTTCTGTAATCCGTAGAAGATGAGTGAAAACCTGGTGACTAACTGTGAGATTTGTATTATTGCTGGATTTTCCAACAAAGAAGGTTCCACCAAACAACAATAAGGCAAGTTTTGTTTAAAGAATCATTCAGTGAAATGCAAATCAATTTCAAACATTCATATAATTGAACATTCTGACTCGGAATGGTTGAAGCTATTCCAGGTAGTACAATCTTACATTTCAGCAGATTAAAGTAAGTCATTACAAGATTATTTCTTTTAATTCTGTGTAAATGTGTCATGTAAACAAAGGACAATTACAACAAACAAGTGCTAGATCACCTTAGCCTATAGCTCCTCATACGAATGACTGTACATCTAACTCCCCTGCACTCTATCCAACTGAGCCTGTTATCTATAATTTAAGAGACAGCCTCAGCTTCAGCACCTGAACTGCAGCTTCTGACTGATTTAACACATCTGTGTGAACTCGAGGCCAAAAGTCTGTCAGAGGGACTACATTTACATTCATTTGATCTGAAACCTTTGTCACCAGTTCTGTCCTCAAGTTGAAGAAGTTGAGGAGCTGTAACTTAAAGAAGGTTGTTCCTTTTAAAAGACTTATCCTAGGCTATAAAGATGATTAGCTATGACTGAAGTGTTTAATGCAATGTTTTAAAGCACACATGAAAAAACACAGGGACATATACAGCAATGCAAAAGTTTCACAGGAACTTAGCAATGCGTGTCATTGAACGGTGTGTGGAAAAATGAACGTCTTGAAACCATATTGACAGCTCGACTTCTTTCCGACCGTGCTACGGCCCTTTTGACCAAAGTTTATTGCACATTCTTTCTCACAAAAAAGCTCAAGCCAAGTCTGATTGGATGGAAACCAACTATAAACACCGATTTTTATGTATTGCCAAAGATTCTCAAATGGATTTTCGTTAGAGAAACATCCCCACATGACAATGCTACCACAACTAAGTTTCTCCATGATGTAATCACAGGGATGTCTGTGGTTAGGTAGCTGATATTCATCACCAGAGCAATTTATTCCACATGAAACTTCTGACTGCTTTCTTGAAACTTTTTTCAATGCCTTTCTTTTTGCCACTCTGCTATTAGGATCAGGTTTATGGAGTGCATGACCTCCTTAGCCTTCTCCGTGAACTGTCTGGTGTGTTTCTTCATCTTCATGATGGTGTTTGTTTACTAATGTTTTCCAATAAACCTCTAAGACCTTTACTGAGCATCTGGTTTTATACCGAATTGACTCTTAACTAATGAGGTGACCATTGAAGGCAGCAGGTTTCACTTTTTACTTTCAGTAGATTTCTTTTCAGCTGAAGGCTCAAAGAAATCTACTGGTTTCTCACATATTCATTTGAAAAACTTTTTTGAAGACCATGTTTCTTTTTCTTTCCACTTCACAACTTTGCACTACTTTGTGTTGGTCTGTCATACCAACACAAAGTACGACAGGGGCTGTATTATGCAACATTCACATTTTGAAAATTTTTGTACTTTCATTTCTACTGCTTCTGAAAACAACCCAAGCACTTAAAAAAAAAACAACCAGCCAAATATTGGCAATAAGTTAATGTTTTTTGGTGTCTGGAAAATGAGGTTTGGAATGTAGCGTCACCCCTCACCTAGCAACCTCAGCATAGCCCAGCCCGTTATCTAGCAACTTCAATGAAGCCCAGCACGTCACCTAGCAACTCAGCAAAGTGATGGGCTTACTTGCGAGGTAAAACCAGATGTTTGTTCTACTGATTTTACTGCTATATTTGCTGTACAATGACTGCTGGAAAACACAAGTGTTTTGTTGTTGACTTACCATTCAGAAACGACTTGCTGGTTTCTTGTTGGTTGTGGTGGAGGCTCTACTTCTGTTTTTTAAAAAGGTTGTATAATTGCACATCTCAAAATAGAAAGAACTGAGCAGACTAAAATATCATTATCTAAGAATGATTTTGTGCAGAAAAATAATAAATAGGATTTGCATAGCCAATAAACCTATTCTAATATGTTCAAGGTAGCATAATAGCTCACCTTTAATACAACTTCAAAGTGCCATTTGCACATGGTATAAACATGCAGTGTCAGCAAACTTACTAAGAGACAAAATTTATGGGAGCAGTACTTAGACTGCGTGTCTCATAAAGCCTCAACAAGTTTAGAAAAGCAACCTCCTCCTGGTCTTCTTTGCTGATCATAAATATTAGCGTTCTGAGCTTAGTTTCCATTTAGACTACCCTTTATAAAGAACAGTGTTCACACACGGCAAATAACACGCTGTGTTATTTGCTGTATTTGGGATACTGTTTGTTGTCCACATGGAGCCGGAGACGAACGGATTTTGAAAGCAGTGACAAAACCTTCATACACAGGATCGATACAAATGGGCTGTTATTAGGCGGGATTGGACAGGGTTGTTTGGGGAGTTTCTCAGCAATTGGATAACTCCCCCCTACACGACGCAGTAATCGATCTGAAATTTCCTCACAGCCGATGCAGTGAACCTTCCAGCTATTACTCATTCTTCTCCACAATGCATTATTGGGCAGCTATAGCTTGCTGTCGAAGGAAACTCAGTTCCCCTTCTCCAGGGTGGTGATATAAACTTCCATCTGGAAGACAAAGACAATCTGTTCTGTTTCTCCGGCTTTAGCAGGATGAATATTCACAGCTGTCTACAGTAGATACAAAGTTATCTTGCATCTGCAGGGCGAATCTCTCTGCTCTCAGAGAGGAAAAGGCTTGGGATTCGTTTCAGGGTTAGAGCAGCATAAAAACATACAATCATAGACCAAACATTTAAAGCTTTAGAGTTTAAGGACGTAATATGGTTTAGAATGCAGAGGTTTACATATAATAGTTGCTATAAATATATAGCAATGACAGGAGGACTAGACAAAGGGGAGTATGCTAACTAGTGAATTAGCTGTGGTGAAAATTAAGAAGTTTGAATTTTATATATATGAAAACAGACTTACTTTTATAGGTTGCATGATCTAAAATGTTAACCTAATTTGATTTTCCTTTGCGCATAATGCTTAACTAATATGACATATTTACTCATTTCAGCTGTGGATCTGCAACTCCTCCAAACCAACAAGTATACTGAAGTTTATGGTTGTAAATGGCATATATATATATATATATATATATATATACTGTATATAAATAAAACAAAGGGGTGTGAGGACTTTTGCAAGGAGGCTTTGTCTATTCAGGGATAAGGAATTACAGGATAGACTACCTGAGCAGCAACAGCTGTAGGAACTGGAGGGAATGGATGAATAAAATGCCCACTGTGAATGAAATACATAAACTGGGAATTCTATTGATCCTGTGTATGAAGGTTTTGTCATTGCTTTCAAAATCCATTCATCTCACAACTAGAACATAAGACAAAACATGAATGGCTTAAATTTGACATTTAAAAAACAAAATTATAAACTCCTGACCTCATGACAAAAGGCACTCTGAATTCTTTTGACAGAGTTTCGATTCGATTTAAAGCCTTTTCATTATAGTTGAGAGCGTTTCAATTATACACATTGCTAAATCTAACTGGGTATAAATTACATTCCTTACTAGTCTTTGCAAAGAAAACCCTTGCGGAGCAGATTACATATTGTATGGATACTCACAAACTAATCCTTTGTAACACAAGATTATAGTACTGTTCAAAAAAAGGATAAATGGCATACAGACAGTATTACTGAATTGCTTGAAATATAAGCGTCATAAAGGACTTTGTTTAAGTAGCCAGTGAGTCTACTTATGGTTCGCAGATTCCAATAAAAATGAAAATATTTATTGCCTTATATGAATTAGAAAGTGAGAAAATGTGTGTTTTGGACAAAATTTATTCGTGCAAATGTGAGACATGAGTCTTCATCACACATACTTTAGCTACTTTTTTGAAGGTTGATATTTCTCTATTACAAATCCCCTTATGTTTGGTCTGATGTAACACGCAAATATTCTGAGGCCATAAGCCTCAGAATTAACAGAAATATTTTTCCTTGCACTGTTGAGTATGAGTTTTATAAGCTGAAATAAACGAACTTTCCAATAATATTCAACTTTATTCCTCAGATGTAATTACTTTGCAGATAATCACCTTCTTAAAGACAATAACATTCAATGTGAGAGTTATTTAAGTAATATCTCGCTGATGCTCGCATTATTACCGTTTTCTTTCACACCTTTCGAACACTGCTCTGTTACGTTTGTGCATTAGCAAATGTAATGAAAACAATAAATCACAGCTCTGTTATTGGCTGTCAGTGCAATGCCATTGTTTGAGAAAATGTCCCTGAATTAATGTGGTACAGTCAGAGTAGCTGTCATTTGTAATCAAAGTAGGGCTTGTATGCATCTTCTGCCAATGCAAAACATGTTGTTTTGTTAACCCTGTTTCCAGAGCCAGCGGCCAACATTTCCAAACTTCAAAGAACTGCTTTCACGCCCACATTCCACTTTGAATCAAATAAAAGATAGAAAATAATTGCAGTGTATGAATAATTCAGTTGTGGGATTCACGATAAGACAAAACTCTTATCGGGGCTTTCCCTCAAGGTCCCGCAGACCGCTTTTCCCCCACTTTTGTCTGGCAAGGTTCTGAGGTCTCTCTCAGGCTTGTTCTCCTGCCTCCTGTGATGCCCACCAGGGGAACAAAGTCAGCAAAATTCACACCGACTGATGCCCAGTCACCCCTTACAAACAGGCAGCTCACTCCGCAACAATGTGGCTGAGAAGATTAAGACTTCACCCTTCAAACAAATAGCACGCTTCAAATGAAGGGTTTGCATTAATTATTAAAATATTACACCACTCCATCCTTCATAAGTCATGTTCTCTGTGATAAGGAGCAGGGGGCTGCGAGAGAGCCCAAACACATAGAGACAGAAGTAGAAATGGAGTTAAAAAGGTGGCTGATGCTGTTTGGAATAATTTTTTTAACAGGATAGAGCGCTCTGAACAATTCATGCAAGACAGAATATCAGCAAAGATTTCTGTTTTTCCTCCTTTTTTCTAGTTGAGCATTTCGTGTTCAGAAAATGGAACCTTTGAAATCTTTAAAGAACAACAAAAAAAATTTTGTCCCTGTGTGCTAAGTATTTCTACAAGTGCTGAGCCAGTAAAGTGTTTCTTCCCCCCTCTTCTAAATCTAGTGTTGTGAAGTGTGTAACAATGACTTTAACAGACTCATTTTTTCCCCTGGCAAAACATGACTGCTTGGCAGATTTTGCATACTCTGCAGCTTACTTTTACTTCAGAGTTGTCTATCATAGCTTTATCTCAAAGAAAAATAGAGATGAATCCAACGTGATTCTCTAAAAAAAAAAAAAAATATTCCTCAGCCCCTACTCTTCTCTGCACCAAAAGTCTCCTCCAGATAGATTTGACTTAATTTAAGAATCAAAAACAGGTAAAGAATTTCTTCTTCTGCTAAAAAAATAAAAAATAAAATCTAATGTATAGTAATTTTCTTTGAATATAAAATCTGCCCTTATACTTATTGTTCCAAATATGACTGTTGGCTTGAATTGACTCAAGTTATTTTACATTTGGCAGTGAATAGAGAAAGTGCACACAACTCTGCTAAAATGGCAGATTTCTGTGAAGTAAAACAGGAGACCATAATAAAAAACTCTAAAATGTTTCAGAACTTTAATGTGACATAAATCCTGTGCAATTCAAATGAAAACAACCAGCCATGACACTCTGTTAAAATAGAGCCAGGGTACCAACTGCTTCCATTTTTTGGGATGCCAAATTATAATTATACATTGAGAAAATACTGTATATATATGAGCATGTTAATGATATATATGGGCCTAAAATTACATTCAAATGTAAAAAAAATCATACTTGGGTGATGTACCTATGCCAGGTTGGAATGATGCAGATAAAATATTAAAAGTGGATTTTTTTTTTTATCTAGTCCTGTCTACTGAGGACGTGATCAACATAATACATTAAATTAAGAAAAGGTTGTTGAAAAAAATAAAATATTTTATAAAATCTGGAGTTAATGAACTGAGTGTGCAAATTATTTTTGGTTGGATTTCCTTTTTAAAAAAAAAAAAAAAAAAAATCATCTTTTTTCACATTGATAGTGAAAAGGATTTTGAAATAAAACAGTATTACATGCACTTTTTAGACCTGTAGACCTCAGTAGTTTAACACCTGTAATGCTTGCAAGATTCAGTACTTTTATACATACAATATAAAAACTTTCTTTAAACTCCACCACACATAGAGTAATTAGCAAAAGACAAAAACGAAGAGCTTATTGCACTGGAAGCCCAGCTTTTTACAATCTTTTCAAGTAAGCCTTTTTGTTTAGGTTTTTCTGGGACATGATAGCAGCTTTCTAATCCACCTTAAAACCAGACACAAACATAGAAGACTTGGTGTTAATTAGAAGACTACACTACAAAGTAAGGTCAAACCCACCAAGCTTCTGATCCAACACAACCTGAAACTCGGTTCAGAGAAGTTTGGTAATGATGGGCCTCAAGCTTTCATCTTCAGGGCCTGAGCACAACCAAAAAAAAGGGATTTTCTAAGATTATTTAATGCTTTATCGCCACACAATAAACAATTCATTAATTTCTCATTAATGGACTGACTGTCCATTAATGGGAAAAGATGGTTAGATAGAGATGTGTTAAAGAATAGTGTTCACTAGAGCAAAATAGAGAGAGAGAGAGAGAGAGAGAGAGACAGATACCAAAATCCTACCAAGTATTTTTGGTCTAATTTCTAGTGCTTAATCACTTATTACACTTGAGACAAAACTAGCTTACAAGTAACTTTTTAGCAAAATATATAGACTTGTTTTAAGTCAAATTTTCTTAGTATTGATGAAGTTCTACTTTCACTGGCAGATTATTTCACTTACAAGATTTTTCCCATGTTATAAGTCAAACAATCTGCCACCTAAAATAATATATTTATTAATGAATATTAAGCAATTATGGACCTTGCTGACAAGTTACTTGTAAGTTAGTTTTGTCTTATGTGTTTAGTTAGTTATTGTGCTCTAGAAACTAGACCAAAAATACTTGTAAGATTTAGTTTTTTTGAAGGATGGATGGATGAATGGATAGGAAATGAAAGTGAACCAGGACACAGTTTAAGGAAAATGTTGAAAAACTGATGATATTCCCTAAAAACCCTGAAAATTGTGTACCAAAAATCATTAAAAAACTGTCATTGTTAAAAAATTACAGAAATGTTTGATTACTACCCAGGTATCTGGTTTGCGTATTTGTAAAAGTTTGAGGCTTCAGGTTTCTGTATGAATGGATTCAGTGAAGAGTTTGGTTCCAGAGCAAGACTGAAAGGTTCAATATCTCTGGAGACCAAGGTCTCTACTGTCAAGACTTGAAATAACACTACATGAAGCAGGTAGTGTGCAGGTGCAAGCAGGTGCTTACAAATGCACACAGAGGGACCAACATGGGCCATTGTTTTCACCTTTAAAAATAGATTAAGAGGGCGCTGAAGAGCAGTGATCATGAGCTTCTGGTTTCATGACTTTGGACAGGAGCGATATCAGAGTAGCACATGGAGTCTGACATTACCTATAGCCTGTTAGTAAGGACACAGAAACCACAAGGACACTTGGAAACTACAACCAAAGTTTGGAGGTTACTCCTCAGTAATGGACAAACTTGTCCAGGTTTCATAAGAGAAGAGAATAATTGTAGGACACTGGACTCAGGTGTCCTCATTTTTACAGAAATAGTATATTTCTGAATATGATACTGATAAATTGACCGTTTAAAGAGCAGAGAAGTGAAACTAGTATTGTTGAAAATGCGATTAACAGAAACATGTAGTTGTGTTGCCGTCTCCCTGATATGATTATCTTGCCGTTGCTGCTGAAAATAAAGTTACAGATGTGTACATCAGCAGAAAATCTACAGCAGAATGGTCCATTAAAAGTCTGGTTGCTCACCAGAAATACTGTGGTCGGACCATAAGAGAGATGCACAGAAATTAATGTTTGCAACCTTAGACAACCTGGAGAAACACCGGAAAGAAGAGTAAACCAAAAATCCTTCATCAATATGGGAAAGGCTAATAAAACCAGATATAAAACAACTACCTCAGTTTAGAGCTGTACTATACATCGAATATCAATCTTCAGCACAAGGTCACTTTGTGCAATCAGCAGCGCTGGATTCATTTTTGAGGTGGGGGGGCGTGGGGTGTTTTCGTCACCTCTGTTACGCACTTTGAATGTCAGGCACGCGCACTTGTTCAATTGATATGATGGCTGTCAATCAATTCAGTGGGTTTGTTGCAATTTGTCCCGTAGTAAACAGTAAACATCCCTTACCTGGAGGACAACATTTTTGGGTCTACCATGCGCTGCGGTCTGGCTAGATTTGATGATTGTTTGCTATTAAATGCACTGCGGTCATGGAGATTCAAACTCCGCTCATTCATTTTTAGCCTACAGAAAAAGCGCCAAGCCGCCAAATTTACAAAAGTAAACTGACTAATAACATTTAGGCTTTGGCGTGCGCATCTCCACGGACTCACATAGACTCGCTAAGTACAAGATGTTTTGACACAATAGATATTTTTTTCTCCTAAATGTTGTTAATAGTAAAGAGGGTTAGATAATAAAAAAAAAAAAATCAAAAATTATTCTTTTCTGTTTTACTTAAAGGAAAATCTCAAGGTACACACAGTGCGTACAGCTGTATAGCTGCGGGCGCCCCTGTGCTCAGCTACTTATTACAAGTCCAAAATACGCACGACAGAAAGAAAACAGAAAAATCTATCCTCATTTTCATTAAAATCTCTGTATTTCACATGAAACAAAGCGAAGTGTCGGAGAATCAGCTGTTTTCAAATAATTCAAAAGATAAGAAACATAGATCCATGTCTAACAGTGACACAAAACAACATCAATCTGGTTGAGAAAAGAGCAATTTCAATTCAAATCATCTTAATGAATGACAACATAACCACCAGGGATAAAAACTACAAGGGCTACTCATGCACAGAAAAGTCTCAGATCAATTAAGAGACACTTCCTGGAGGAAATCTAACACTCACTGAAATACGAGCAAACAGCAGAATAAAGAGAACGCTAAGGTCGCGTCCTGTAAACAAAATATTGCCTTGCTGAGCTAAACCTGTAAACCCATGGGCTTGAAAGGTGATCAAGTAAAGCTGGACGGCCAGAACACAAGGCTACTGAGGCTTTTTTAGAAACATAGCTAATTAAAATACAAAGGTTAATGATTATCATACAAAAGCTGGCATTTATATAAAGGCCTTTAAACAGGCCCACTGGTGCATACAAAATTGCTTGACATAAACTCTATGAATTGCATTTGGTCTAAAAAGAGTTGTAGAACAAATTACAACACAACTCTTGGCTTTAAAAGGTGACAAACAGATCATCCCTGCTAAACAAAGCTCACTGATGCAGAGCGCAGGATAAATGATTAAAGATGGCATTACATAATGAATGAGCTTCCTTGAAATGCTCCACATGTGCATTGTTGAAGGTCTGAGGGAGGATAAGAGGCAGAATCACTCACAGCGACAGTTCGACAGTTCAGGGCCCGCAGTGGGACAGATGTGGCCAACTGGGCCCAGGGCTTCAAACTGGAGGAAGGAGATCTGAGGAGGAAGGCTCCGACATAAAGAGGAGACCAGCTGGAGGAATAGGAAGGGAAAGATTCAGAGGGAAGGAAAGAAGAAACAGGAACAGTGCAGAGGTGCCTGCCTGGTGGCTGGTTGGATTTTTAGCTGAATTTCTCACCATGATTAAGACTTTAAAAAGATAGCAGGGGACGAAGATTGGGGCAACATTGACAATAGACAGAGAGGTTCTGAAATGTGAGCTACTATTTTTGTTTATAAGGTTTATGCAAGTCAGGAGGACATACTAATGCATTTCACCCATTACTTTAAATCAAATGTATAGTTTCATTTTTACTTAACTCGCCAGAGTTCAGTGCTTCATCTTCCTAAATATCAGAGCAGTAGAGGTCAGTTTTTTCTCAGGCACAAGGGAGCTAAAGTTTGTAACGGCTTTTCACACTGTGTAATAGACAGGCCTTCTGTAAAAGATTATAAATGTTATTTAAAACTCTACTTAAAGAATTATTATCGTCACTTTTTTTGCTTTATTGTTATTTAAATGTCTATTATTAAATTGTGGGTGTGTTTTTATGGGTTTTTAATATATGATTGATATTCTAAATTTATGATCAACTGATGAAGTATTGTAATCTTGCATTATATATATTTTCTATACTATTTTTGAGGAGGCATTATACAAGTCCATTGGGCTTAGGAGAAAGTCCACAGAATATTTCAAATTGTGCAACCAAAATTTGTATAATATGTAGGAAAATTATAAACATGTATGTGAAGCTTATTATTAGTGAAATTTAAAGTGTAGGTAAAATTTTTATCGTTATACCACACAGTTACATTGTTAGGCTTAAGCATTTAGTGTAAAAGAAAAAAAAAATAGTTTTTGCTCAACTAAGAAAAAAGGTACAAAATGTTCAATTCAATTTGATTTAATAAAACTTTATTTGTCCCTAAGGGGCAACCTAAGGGCAAAGACACATTAAAAACATTAAAAATAGTCAAGGATCGTCATGTAAAAAAGTCACTCTTGAAATTAGAAACCGCAACCAGAAAGAAATAATCGATCTTTTCTTCTTTCCAATACTGGACAGGAAATTTTATTCTTAAGACATTTGTCTTTGAAATTGCCAGTCTGCTGCTTTTATAAAAAGGCCTGAAATGGCAGAGACAAGTTTGAACACGTCCTGAATGTGCAGAGTTTTTAGTAGACGGCAGTTTAAGTGCAGTAAATGGTGGTTCTCCTGATTGTCATTCACTGAAATGGGACATTTAGCAGAGAGGTTGTTCTGAGCCAAATGAGTATTTATTTGAAATGAATGCAAGCTGACATTTAAAGATTTGTTTAATCTGTAAAGACCTATGCGTTGTGTTCAAGTGTGCTTCTAATAAGTAAGCAGATGGAAGAAAACTCGAGACAGAAGGACACCAAGATTAATATTCAGTGAATATTATGAAAATAAAAGCAATATCGGTCATAATTGGAACTTATAGAAAAGTCTGAAAAGCTTTTCTAAAGGCAATGAAAAAAATAGTTTACATATTTGAGAAATAAACTTTTACCATAGAAAATAAAGTATGTAATACTTTATTATTCATGGTGTGTATGTAATACTGCTCTCTAAAGGTTTCTACACTGGACTTTATATTATTTTCTATCCCATTATAATGTGCAAATTTCTTGCTGAGGCTGCAGCATCTCTTCTGGTCTTCCAAAGAGCAAAAAAAAATTCAGTTTATTTTCAAATATAGCACCAATTCACAATAAATGTCATCTCAAGAAACTTTACAGGACAAATGGGTCCAGTTTATGTCCAGTATTTTTTGGCACTAGTGGCCTTTATTTATTAGTAGCCCAACAGGAAGAAGGGCAGAGGAAGAAGGGGAGGACATGCAGCAGGAATTGAACCTGGGACCACTGCATTGAGGGCTGTAGAGTATTTGCTCTAACATTGCACCACAATAAATCTCAAACAATCTAAGCCAGAAACTGGACATGGTGCCCCCATGTCCAGTTTTATAAAGTTAGACAATATAATTAGGTCCCAATTCATTTCAAATTAATCCAATTTATTTCAATCCAATCCAATCATGTTGCCAAATGTAAATTAAATCACATATAATCATATTTAGTTCAACTTATAATACAGTAGTCAGGTTCAGTTGATCATTTAATGCCAGTTGATAAAAGGTAATCTGTCTAAGAAATCCCAGGTAATTGCAATTAGTCCATAACTTTGCAGAAATACCACAACCAGCTTGATGTAGAAAGTGGATAGAAACAAGTGAAGAGTTAAACAGGGAGTGTTTTCAATGGAAAGAAAAAACAGGTAACCAGAAAGCTAATGGCAGCAATATTCCACCATGAACTTCATAAAGGAAAAAAAAAGCAAAGCTAAACAGAAGATCTGTGTAGGTAAGACTGTAGAGAATAACAAAAATGTTTCTGATTTGACAAATACTCTGCAGGTGCCCTGATTAGATAATAATCTTGGATAAAAGGATAATAATGTCCTTTAAATTGTTACTGGAGGCAAATTTAATGCTATACAAAACAAGTCACTGAGTAAGCAGTGAGTAAGTAACATAGATTGATAATGTCTATCTTGTCTCAGTTTATAGAAAAGTCATCTGGGTTTCATTGAGACAGGTCTGCAGTCTCATTAATTATTTGGGTTTTTCAGGCTTTGGATAAATATACCCGAGTATCATCAGTGTAGCACTAAACATTTATCCTACACTGTCTCAGAAATGTGCAAAGTCAAATCTGGTTTATCTATATACATTTATAGTAAAACCCAAATGTATTCAAACCTCTGACAGATTTATGTTTAAAGTAATCTTTTAAATTTTACCAACATGCTTCTTCCGACTGGAAGTAGCGTTATTGTACTAGAATGGCTCGAGTTCAATGACCTGAATTCTGGAGGATTTGTGGAGGAAGTTAAAGATTAGGGTGATGGTACCAACTTTATTGACTTGAATCTCATCTCCAAAGATAAATCATCAAAATATGAGAGGAAACATGCCAATAGTTTGTCAGCTGGTACAATAAGAGTTTGACCTGAAAACAAAAGGTTTTTAACTATTATCATTGATTATTAGGAGGGTATGAATAATTTTTATCATGCCATATTTTATAAAATATAAGTGTCCCATCTAGGTACAAATTAGATTGCACTACAAGCACCGTGACACAGATATGGGATTGCTTTTTTATTCAGTTTGTCTGTTATTGTGTGTCTGTCCCTGTCAAATAAACCTAATACAGCAAAAACCAATAAATCATTAAAATCATTTTAATTGAAACTTGCCTTAGCATCGTTTTACTTTTTGAGATGTCTGCGACTTTGATCTTAACCCTTTAAATGACTGGTTATTGAAAATCCAAATAAGTGAGTTTCTAACCTTTGATTATTTTAAAATAAACCATTTATTTTCTGTTCAGTTTGTTCTATTTGCCTTTGCAGAAGAAAATACTTTAATTTTGTTTACATGATTTGACGGCATGTTTCATGTGCTTTAAAAGAAGACAAAATGGGCAGCTTTGATTTGGAAATGCAGTCACAAATCGTCTCCCTATTGTGTTCAAGGATATGTTGTTATTTGGTATTTAATAGATGCTGAAACTTTTTTTTCCCCAACACACAGCTTAACCAATCCATCAAAGAAGATAGTGTAAACTTGTGTTTGCATTAATGCTGCTGAGCTAACAAGGTCCCAGAGCCAATCAGATTTAAAATGGGGTCATTTAAATGACTCTTATGAAAAGTGAAACTTTATACTGGCAATTTAAAGGCCTACTCATGCAGATAACCTGCATGAAATACAATTTCCCCTCAATGGGAATGTCAGAGTTCAGCTCCAAAAGCACTTTTCTAATGAACTATGATTACCTTTCATGCTTTCTCTTCACCTTGTTTCAGGTGTGCCACACAATTTCTTTCATTAAACTCTCACAGCTTCATTCAGCTGAATGTGCTTAATTTACTCTGACCTCTGCTCTGCAGGGTAACCTTCAGATTCACACACAGGACTATTAATCCTCTTTCTCCGGATGCCAGGGACACAGCGTGGTTACTTATAAGGCCAATAGGGATTTCTAGTTGGAATTAATGTCCAACAACATTATTTATCTTTTAAAACCTCTGATCCGTGGGGCCTGATGGAAATCTCTGTGTTTTTGCTGGAGTCACAGAGAGCACGGCATTTATTCTCCACAGTGGCCCCTGAAGCAGTCTCAAATGTTTGATAGTGATTTCTTTTTAGCAGCAGTCATGAGGTTTTCCATTCCTGGTATTAACTGCAAGAATATTATATTTGGAAAAAAAGAAAGAGAGTGACATATCCTTTGATTAATAACGTAGAAAAAAAATCAAATGATTACTTTTTTAATAAAACTCCATCACGGAAATAGAAAATTTTCTTTGCTTAGGTGCAATAATCTTTTCTTTTTCACTTCTAGCAATAGAAAAACATGATCAAACTGTGCAATACTCTGTTTCTGTGAGTATATGCCTTCAGGAATACCATGTGAATATTGGCACTATGCAACATGCTGAGCTACATGCAGCTTCTTAATCTGTTTACAGCTTTAAAATGCACGAACAGGCGAGTCAACAGTCAGCTATATACCGTTGGATCTGATGCAACAGGAAACTTCATTACATGATTTCAATGTGAAGCATTTTTTATGCAAACACAACATACACTTCTGGTCAAAATCAATCATCAGATGTTTAATTTATCAGGATGACCACCAAAGTCTTTAAAAGTCTTGTAACAAACATGTTATTACTAGAACTCTCTGTATTTATTTCATTTTATGTTATGTCTATGTTAGCAAGGTTAATCAGTTTAGAAGATAACACTGCCTTTGAAATTCACAAAACCCAGTGATCCTGATATTGAGTGCTGAAGTTTCCTTTAGGTTGATTGATGTGTCTCATTAGGAGTGACTTCACTGGGAGTCAAAGCGATCAGAAAGGTCCGGTACTACGGGCCCATTTCTCAGACAAAGTGCAAATGGTATTTGTTCTGCCTCCCTAATTTTTCACATGTTGATAAAAGTAACCTTAATGTATTTTCTTAAGATTCTATGCAATAGATTAACAGAAAGTAGTGCATAATTGTTAAGTGGAAGAAAAATGATACAGGGTTTTATTTTGTAGAAAACATTCTGAAAAGTGAGGCTTGCATTTGTATTTACCGCCTCCCTGAATTTGTACAAATACCATTTTTTGCTGTTACAGCTACAGATCTTTTTAAGTATATCTCTTCCAGCTTTTCACATGCAGAGATTGAATTATCCATCCATTACTATATTCTGCTTTGGATGTAGGTCTAGATTTTGACATAAATATGACTTGATGTAAATCAGTTCCTGTAATTTATTGTAGAAACATGAAAAAGGTCTTGCCGTTTTATCTTATTAAAAGAAATGCAAACAGCTTCATTAATCTTTTAGATCACTTTTTTCTGTGGTATGGATCTGCATGTTTTTGTCTATTCACAGGAAAAGGAGTTTAGTCATTTTTAATGAAAAATGGATGTTTGAGATCCTTTTTACAATAAAATTAAAATAAAAGCAAAAAGAGTTGTTGTTAAAAGATAAACATCGTGTTGTCTTACATTTTCCATTTTGTCAATTTAATTGGTTTTAATCGTTTTTGAAAGGATAAGATTGAATAATGCCCTAAAAAGTGAAAAATAAAAATGAAAACTATAAATAATTTTTCTTCTTTTTAACATTGTTTACTACATTGTGTTGGTCTGTAACATACAATCCCAATACAATACATAGAGGATTGTCTTCCAACATGAAGATGTGGAAGACAATCCATATTTTGAATATTTATAAGTTGCTGTATAATTTCCACAGGAGGCTTTTGTTTTTAACAAGCCCTTTTAAAACAGATGAAATACCTAGAGAATAAAATTTCTCATATTTTAGTGTCACTTCAACGGAAGTGGTTTACCATAATTAATAATTTTGATTGAATAACCCGTAATTTCTGTTTTTCTTTAATATATAGCTTCAGTTGAACTCCTACAAGTGCACGCTGCTATGAAAATGTTTGTGCAGCGCTTTGTGTGTTGCTAAGCTACATCTCCACCACTCTGCAAGATTTGCTTAGTGGTGCAGAGAGGTTGGCTTGCAGAGTAGCACAGAGTTTAATTCTGCTTCATTGTGCTGTTGAGTGTCGATGCTTCTTACCTGCATTTATCTGCCATAACTCATGAACTTAAGACTTTTAAATTTATGTGCATCTCTGCGATGAAAATAAAAAATCCCAACAGATTGGTAGACTCCTCAGCTGACGTAGTTACAGTTTTGGTCATTAAAATGGAAGCCGATGTCTTTCTGTAACTCATGCTACGAGCTACAAGTGGGGAATATGATGGAGAAATAATTGACCCCATGGGAAGAACAAAAAATGCTGAGTATACCAGAGCAACTTTCAGAGAAATATGAGCCCTTCTTGTCCCTCTGTGGGGATTCACTCATGAATCTTTGTCCTGCTATAGGTTATTGGTGTAGATATCTGAGCAGAAGCATTGACAAAGTGGCACCAGTGTGTATAGTTTCCTATGGATTAACATCAGATCAGTTTTGTGGCTTTCAACTTCACTTACTCCAGTTTAGTCAGGCACTTTTGTGCTTTTAAACTAAAGAGGCTTCAGATTAATATAATATGATTCAATTAATTACAACATCAAAGGGGTTTAAACTCATAAAATCACAGCCACTCATCTGAATCTCACTGAGATTTTATGCCTCGTCACTTCTTTGCCCACAAATCCCTGTGCCCCATTTTAAAGGAATCAATGCAACTTATAAGTTGTTTGGTGTAATAAAAGCTCAAAAACGTCAAAGTCATATGTGACGCATCTGCTGTAAATGTCTACACAGTTTTACAGAAAAGACTTAAAAGTAAACTTCAACCATTCTCCACAACACCCATAAGAAAATAATTAGGTTATTTCCTAAATTTTTATGCATGTTTACAAAAAAGAAATAGAAGTTGTGAAAGTTTCAAAAAGAATACATATGTATATTGTTTCTTGAGGTTTTAATGTGATTCTAAAATACAGAAGGATTGTGAAGGTACTGTACTACTTGGAGTTTTCTTCATTTAGTGGAAAATAATTTTAAAAAATCATCATTCATTGCATTTGTATGGCACAAATTCCTCACAAATATAATTTTGAGACAAACACATCGAGTGAATATACAAAAATATATAAAATCAATTAACACATTTTGATTAGATAGATTAAAATTAGTTGCGTATATCCAAGTTCAATACAATTACGCAATCCAGTCAAGTTCAGTTTAGTGTGCCAGTTATTATTAAGGTTTCTATCTTAAGTTGAAGTTGTTGATATGACTTTCCATTTTGATGTGCTTTTGGTATTCAAAATTCAAAACTAAGTTTTTTATTTAATTTTGTTTTTATTTCTCTTGTTATTGTCACTATGCGAGTGAAATCTCTGACAGTTCAAGGTTTTATCGTTTTCCAAGAGATTAACATAATTTTTGATGGTTTCTCCATGCTGATTAAAAATGTAATATCCATAGGGTGGAAAAACTAACTTCTTATGTATACATTTTTTGATTTATTTTTTTTATGTTCAGTATGGTGAGGACTGACGTTTTAGTTTCTCTCAGTCACTATTAACATTTGCACGACAGCTAGTGCACAACTCAAAACAATTAATACGAACTGCAGAATCCAATTGATGACCTGCAAAAGCGTGTCACCAGCTCAAAATGTTCAGTTCATTCCTTCAAAGCAAGATTCAACTTTGAATCGGTTGAAGTTGGAACTTAAGGGATAACAGCAAAACAATAGCGTTATAACAAGATGAATGTGGTTTTATTCAAAATCTAAGCCAGAATAATTTATTCTCTTCAATTTTCTACAGGAATACTCACTAAATGTCATTTTTAAAAATACATGAGAAGAAAAGGTGTTGTTTTGTGACTGGGTTCTGTTTTCTTCTTCCTTTATTCCATTTCCAACAATTAAAATTTCAACAAAACAAATAGAGAACATGAAAAACACAGGTAAGACAATGTGAAATAAAATGTTCTGTCAAACAAAACAAACACAATAGGTGTTTGAACAGGAGAGGGTCTGTAAGAGTGAGTGTGTATGGTTGTGGCTTATCCAGTTCTGCCTCTAAAATACATGAGAATGAAAGGTTATTTTGTGAGTGGGTTGAATTTTCCTCTGAGTTGTGAGTTGTTAGTGCTTTCAGGCAGCTTCCTGTAGTACTTGTGATCAACAGACAGTTGTTTTCCCAAACTGTATGACCTCATCTTCAGAACCACTCTCCTATAAAAAACGTCCTCTGTGACATCCAGGTCACAAGCCTCGACTTCAACATAAATCCCCAAAATTGACTGTCTCTACTTGATGGAAACAGACTGCCAGACTGCCATTTTTAATTTTGGTCTCATCTGAAACAAAATGAATCTACTTTGCAGCTTTTGCTCTAAGTGTAGACCCAGGGTTCTGTTCAGAAGCTTCAGTTGGCCAACCAATGTATGGGAATTTATTTATTTTCATTTATAAGTTTTGAAATGGCAGCAAACAACTTTTCTTTTATGGCTAGGGGAGCCCTGTTGATCAACAGGGACTGTGGAAAATCACTCTGACATGCCTTTGAGCTGCATTGTTCTTTACATCTCCTCCGCTCCGTTTAAAGCACAGCAAGGAGTGTTTTTTTTCTGTGCATTTTGATAGCAGCCCCTTTTGCGGGCCTCTCTTTTTGTTGGACAACCATTAAGATTCTCACAGTAACAAAAGAAATGATTGGCAATCTTTTTCTGAGTCTGAGCTGTGTCTAGTCTGAGACTGTATAAATATTTAATTTCCAGAAGTTAAAAACCAGAAGAACAAAACTTTCTAAACTTTGAGACTTTCTCTGCCTAAGTGGAGCATGATGTGGCTCAGATATCCCAGATTTCCCTTGCATGTGCATTGATTGTTTGATGAGATTTTGACCTCCTCTGCTTCTTCTACTGTGTCAAACATTTCAGCGTGCTGGGAGTTAAATCTAGTTACCTCATCTGTTCAAAATGTGAATATGTAACTTTAAAAAAATCTGTGAAATATGCACTGTTCTACTCAATAAAAGGATCACAGACATTGCACAAAGGATATGAGGCTGCTGTGTTGTATAAAATATTTGAATACATTTTTTAAGCAATGTTTAGTGATGAAAACCTTATATTGCTGAATGAAGAGAAATACAAAGGGAAGCCTCTCTGAAGGAAAAATAAGTGTCAGGTCAACCTGACACTGTTGCTCTGCAAGCTTGTTCTCAAAGCGGCACAAGGGAGATGCTACAGATAAGTAGATACTGAGGAAGACACTACATCATCTCATCACCAAATTTGCTTTGAGCAAAGAATTGTAATGAAGAAAGGACAAAAAACGTTATTTAAATTTGCATATTTTTTAGTGTTATAGTTCCCTTTTATCAAGTCTGATTTGGTTTTCAACACTGTAGTTCACTTGGGAACCTACAACAGAGTCACAGCTAAATATGAATATTTTTACTATGATGTTTTGGAATGCTAGATCAACATAGAGATGTCAACTTTATTCTCAATGAAGATTTACAGAAACCAAAGAGAACAGATACAAATTGGAGAATTGGGTGAGAGGGTAAAGAAAATGCCTTTAACAACTGGGAGAGTGAATGAGTGCCAGGAGAAGCAGGTATGGCAATGTTTATGTGATAATTTTATGCAAATTGCTCTCTGGATTGATTATTGATCAGAAGAAAAAAGAAACAGCATTGCAGGAATTAATTATTTCAAGAAGCAGTGTAAATTTTTCAGAAAATAAAGGAGGTCACAGTGATTCACAATGCCAACGAGGAAACCCCTCACTACTGAAGCTCTAAGTAACATTTTGTGAAATGTAGGCAAGCCTTATCTGAGCACTGAAAACACAAATACCCTGAAAACGTAGCTCCAGTCTTCATCTCCAAACAGATTACACCTGTCTCTAGATGCCTGCACTGTCTTCTAAATACTAATCAGATATGCTTGTCAGATACGTTCACACAGAGGCCTCTGAGATCATCCGGCAGTGGGCTGCACAGCTGAAAGCAAAAAAAGATTTCCTTGTGCAAGAACTCAACACCTTCTTTCTTTCAACATTTTGCAGTTGGTATGAGTAACTTTTTAAATATAAGTCGACAGTCAGCAGTCTGTAAATATACATCAGTCTTCGCAAAAACGTAAATCTCCATTTTTCTTTTGCAGTCTGAAAAGATTTTTCTGTTTCTGAACTCAGTACCTGCACAAATATCAGAATTGCATCACGTACTGCGGATCATCAGTGTTTCCCAGCGGTCCTGGTGATGTCTTTATTGATGGCACTTATCTTAGCCTCGGGCTAAATGCATTCATTGGAGACAACTCTTCAACATGAGTGACAGGTTTGGAGGCAGGCCCTCGACCAGCACAGGAAAAATGACTTAAATGGTGCCTCAAGGTGAGGAGATTTATGCTGCAGTGTCTTAAATGTTAAACCAACTGCAAGAAATACATGCATACGGCCTTGTTGGTATGCTAAGACATTAGAGACGTGTAAAGCAATGCTGGGTTGTGCGTACTCTGTACATACATTTAAATTTCAGAAATAATTATTTAAAACTTCCTTTTTGGTAAGAAAAACAGCATATTAATTATATAATTACCTAATTTAAGTCAGTGATGTAAGTGGTATTGGATGATTTTGAGGGGAAGTTTAGCTGCAGTTTCTGCTAACTATAAAGCAACTCGCAGAACAATGTGGCTGAAGATCCCATTAAGTCTTGAAGATTTGCCATTTACTGGGATCACCTGTGGGCAAAGGAACAAATGCCCCAGAGGGACAGCTACAGGCACCACTGCCTGTGCGTTTTATGTGTTAGTTAATGAGAATGCCTCTCTGGCTGGGCTTAAGGGGACCAAGGCGTGAGCCACTACACACCACCATGCCTAACAGATGCCTCAGCAATGACAGCTGGTGAGGCAAATGGTGTAAAGTGCAAACATTCAAGGTAATTACAGAGTAATTATTTTGCATGGCTACCATATGGAAACCAACTGAGTGTCATATATCTTATGTTTAATGGTTCAGTTGCCGGGCCCAGCTTCTCCACAGACAGTATATCATGGTTTTATGCTTTGCAAAGCTTCTCTATAAATTCCTTTCTTAAAAACTACCTGAACATTTGTGAAGGACAGAATTGGGTGCTCATTTCAGTGCAAGGCTGGCCCTGCGCCTCACACCCAGATAGATGAGTCAGTTATGCTAAACAGACTGCTCCCAGATGGACAAATTATTCATGTGAGCCTTAACTTCTGTCGCAGTGGGAGGAAACAGGATGTACCGTCGTGCTGACTGCAGGTTCGCAGCTTCATCAACAGGACATGGCAAGGTGCTGCCGCTTGGAAAAATTAGGAGAAATAAATTATCCTGTTATTAATTTCCTATGGAAGCCCAATAAGGCAGGCATTGCATTTTATAAGCCACACAATATTTTTTTAAATTATGTTTCCCCCTTACAGATGTTTCCTTTTTTGCTCTGTTGTTATATTCAAATATTAAAGATGATGGAAGGAAATCAGACAAAGCCAGCCTATGTTAAAACAAAGTGTGTTTCAAATTAGGATGATTTTTTTTTCTTAAGAAAAAAATAACATTTGCCAATGCAAAAAGCTAATGGTCTGAAACGCCACTCAGTGAGAAAGAAGCCTTTTTGCTACAAAGCCCTGTGCTACAAAGAACATAAGTCAATCTCTAAGTATGTAATATGCTGGTTAAACTGTAAACAAAGTAGAAACAAAATTCAACACCTAGTATTGAATCAACACAAACTTAAAATATACAGTATTTAGACCTTTAAGTAAACCATATGTGCAATGATATGGTTTCTCAGCAGTTATGTTCGGTTTAGCTAACAAATTATAAAGCCCATTGTTTGTTCCTTGAACACTTTACAGCATAATAAACATCCAGATTAAACCCTACTGTCCAATAAACAAGAGCTGGCATTGTGCTAATTAGCAGCAAATGTTCAAAAATAACCCATCAATGCCAGAAGCTTTTAAATTAGCTTAAAGCTAATTTTCAAAATCTCTCATGTAGAACAAAACAACATTCAACATCAACTCACCATGTTGGGCAATGGTGAAAGACGTAAGTAAGAAGTAGTTTTGAGGTTAATTTAGCTTGCTTGCTTCAGCTGACGGCAACATAAACTACTTCCGGTTTTATATCTAGTGACAAGTTAATGTAAATAAACTATAGAGCCCCCTAGTGGCATGGAAGGAGTGAATCCAACACTCCTTCCATGTGTTGGAAGAATGGAAGCAAGGCAGCACACAAACCTGACTCAGAAATGTCTCTCTGGAGTAATGGGACAAAAGTCAGGCAAGCTATCGTGAGAAGTTTGAGGGAGGATGCCCAAAACCTTTGACCCAAGTCAGACAGCATAGATGGAACCTCTAATATTTAAGAATATGTATTCTCTAAAAAAAATCTCTTGCTAATTATTGTGGCATTTATCAAATAGAAATAAATACATAAATAAATAAGTTTAGTCATATTCAGTAAGCATAGATAGTTTTCAAGTGAGCAAATTTACCTTAAATTGACAAATAAACCTCACACCACTTATTTTTTAATTGTAGGTCACCCTGCTTTAAAACTGAACTTCCCATCAGTGACCAATTATACTCTTAAGAGTTCTGCTGTATCTCATGTTTACCAATGAGTTGTTTTTTTTACATCAAAAGTGTACATAATGAACATACCGCCTCAGTCCAGTGATCCATTTTTCACACTTCTAGCAACAAAACCTCCTGTGAGAACAGCTGCTATCATTGATCTTACGAGGCGTAGCTGGAGCTCCCAGCTCGCTGGGTTTTTGATGTTTCTGCGGTCTGTCCACACTGCTGAGCTCCAGCCTCCAACCCGCAGGGCTGAGGAATCACCTGCTCTGCTGAAACCAACACATAATCACTTATCTACACTTGTCATGCTAGGGACGCTACCTCTGCAGCTCTTTCCTTTTAGATCTTCGCTGATATTTTGACCGCACTTCCCTTTTGCCCTAAAACAGATATAAACAAGCAGCTTTCCTGCTGGGGTGGCAACAACTTTCAGCTATAGTTATAACACAATGTGTGCCGAAAGAAGCATGCTTATGTTTTTTTTTATTATGCTTTAACCTTTAAGGGTTGATTTTCTGTCTTTATTTTCATACTCTTCTCTAGGTAGATAAAATGAAAAACATGTTTTGTTAGACAATCTTATAAATGACTAAGTTGCTGAAGGAACATTTAAAGTTATGAAAGCACACTTAACTGTGAAAGCTATTAGATGCTTCAGACTAACTGTAAACACGGCTGCCTCAGATAATTGCAACAATTCTATGAAAAACAGAATTTGTCTTCAAGAAGAACTTAGAATTTATTGTAGCAGAAAAGGCTGGCTCCAACTGTGAAGGTTTTTCACAAATGTAGTCATTTGCAAATCAATAATAATACCTAATATGTTTCAACTACAAACCATCATCTAAATTTTGGCCCCTCCAGCAAGCAGGAGTAAACAGAGAATAATTTATTATTGAAACTACAAGAAAACACACACTTTATAAGCAACTTGGCAACAACTTGTTTATAAAAAATATTTATTAGTTTGCGATAGCCCGGCACAGTAAATGGGTTGTCATTAGACCAACGGTCGCCTAGGGGTTGATCTTAATGGGAAATATTTGTAATGATTCATTTCACCTACCAAACATGACATGTCTGTTCTCCTGCAAAGCTGCAATGTTTGAATAATCTGAATTTAAGTTTTCTGCAGTTTTCTTTCTTGTACTTCTTCATACGTTTGATAAAAGATGCATGAAGAAGTTAACTTTTCATAAGGGATTTTAAAAATTGCCTCAAATTGGATTCTGGGACCCATTTTCGATAACTGAATAAACCGGGACAGTGACTGCAGATACATTCTGTACAAAGACTGCAGAAATTCACCTTAGACATCAGTTTCAGTGTTTTGGATCCTATAGGGTATATTTGAACCATTTTTTCTCCAGAGTTAAATGAAACAATTTTTTTATAATTTATTGAGAAAATTTGTGTCTGAAGTGCTTGGTATGTTTGTCAATAAAAACACAGGATACTTTTTTCACAATCAACTCTTATTTTCATTGAAGTTGTTTGTTATATAATCATTCCACTCTGAAACTCTCAAAATGAACATTAAAGGCCACGATGAGGGTAAGTAAACATTTTAGTGACAGGAGTTCAGAAAACAGTGTGGACTCATTGATGTGCTGCAATAAACTCATATTAGAACTGTAGGGACATGCTAAAAAACCTAATTAAAGACAGATTAATTAATCATAGCTACATTTATGGACAATTACCTTTGGCTCATTACAACCCATCCAGTGGAAAAATGTATGGCTTGATAATGTTTTAGTACAGCTTAAAATTCTTGCATAAGTTGCTTTTCAAGCTTTGCCACAGTTCCTCTTGTGGAAAGCCAATCGTATCTGATGTGGATAAAGAGAAGATAGTGAGAACCTTCATGCTAAACTCTTATTAATTAAGCAGTAATTCCCATAGTCCTCATTTTTACATTGCCTTAGTAATGCATCAACATGAAACGGTTGATCCCTCCATGTACTATAGCTGGCAGCTGAGTGCAACATCAGATAGACAGTCATGTGAAGTCTGCATCACAGATGTGTATGTTGTCTTTCTTGTGCAATGAGCCCTTAAAGTCTCCAGGAAATTGCAGAGAAAAACGTAGAAAGAATCTAGTGACGTTTAAGCCTCCCATCTTTCCAAAGGAATAAAATGACATCCTGGAGTATGGATGAGCCAAAAAGAAAATTTTACTGGAGGTAGTTTGGCTTTTATTCACTGCTTCACTAGAAAGTGCAGTTGAAAACAAACGAAAGTGCAGTCCTGTGAAAAACGTAGGACATGTCTATTTTAACAGTAATGGAAACTAAATAACCTAAATAAATGTTAAAGCCAATTTGATATCAAACACAGAAGCATCAGATCTTTTTTCAAATTATTATTTCAGCGCAATATTGAATACAGACTGATGAGGTGATAGTGAACACTGTCAAGCAGCCATTACTGATCCATATGCAACTCAAGTTAAATTCATGTTAGATTTGAAATTTTCTGTCTATATTAAAGTGTTAATTGACAATGTCATTGCCCTGTATAATAAATAATGATTTGGAAAAAATATATAGAAGTCTACTCTTCTTTTGAAGGCTTACCTCAAAGGTCAGGTAAAAAAAAAAAAAGGTTCTGAGAGAATGGACAGTTCATTGATGTGAGAGCTTTCTTTGTTTTAAAGTAAAATGGTGCAAATCTTTCAATCTGTACCTGTTGACAGGTGAGCTGGAAATGGTCTCACATTTATCGCAGTGAATGCAATAGTAAAAACTTTCTTTTAGAAACTTGATTTTGCAATAACTATTGCTAGACAGTTAAATATCAACATGATGGTCTGACATCACTTTCCTCTTGTAGTGCTTTTCTAAAGGCACTGTAAAGTTTCCACATTCCTACCTTTATGTAAGGCTGCCATCCTCCCAAAAAGAACAATTTCAGCAATACTTCTTCAGAATATGAGTTAACAACCTAGTGTTTCTTTACTTCTCCAAAGTAAAGAAACCTGAGAGCAGAAATACACTGATAAATTTACCTACAAATATTCATGTCAAGAGATGGCATTGCTAACATGTGAGCAGATTATTGCTCATCTACACCCGAGCCTTGAGCTGCCATGTCATTGGTTTCAATTTGTGTGTCTGGATTCCTGACAAGTTTCCAATTTTCCACTCTCATTTTTATCCTGTCATTCTGCAACGCAGGA
Organism: Xiphophorus hellerii; assembly: GCF_003331165.1. Lineage (NCBI taxonomy): Eukaryota > Metazoa > Chordata > Actinopteri > Cyprinodontiformes > Poeciliidae > Xiphophorus > Xiphophorus hellerii. The sequence continues at coordinate 8,472,402 of NC_045693.1, forward strand.
AATGTTCATGAGCCTCAAGTTATTAAAATGACAGACACATTTCACATTAAAATCTGTAACAGATTTGATGCTGAATAGCTTTGAAAACGTTGCGGGCCCTTTCCCTTCATTAACAATTGGATTAAAAATTTTGATAAAACACTGACTTGTTCTTTACCAGCTGGCAGGTGTGTAGGGTTTGAATTAATGTGGATCAGGAGTCACGCTGCCTGGATAGAAATTAATCAAAAGTTTCTTGGAGAAGACAAGAGTCAATGAATCAGTTCGTCTAGTCCTGGACGCCAAGTCCTTCCAAGCACGGAAGGACACAGAAAGGACATCTCTACATTTTTTCTTCTAGTTCTCTTTCATTTCCCAATACGGTGAGACAAGAAAAACTAAACTCTTCCACTGAATGTGAGAAAACCCAGCGGTCAACTTTGCTGTTTGTTTTTGCACAACTTGTTAGCGGAACATGACCACTGACACTCTCATTGCACAGATATCTATAGTGCTCTGAACATTTATTAATAGTCCTAGGAAAAATTAACTTTTGGTTCTCATCCAAACTGAAGATACAAACAAGTTTAGGCAGGAAACAATTTTTTGGGAACCATTTCTGCTTTATATGTATGCCATGTTTTTGTGTCTTTCCCATTTTCAAGACTGAGTCTATTTTTAACATCTTACCACAGGTATAATGTCAGAATATACTCTTAACTTAAAATGAGAAAAAACAACAATGCTTCAGTTACACTTATTTTTAATCAGGATTATTAGGGTGCCACGTGTGAGTTTTTAAAAATTATCATCACATATTGCCTGTGGAAAAAAGGGGGAAAGACCACTTAAAATGCTTCACACTTAGCATTATTTTATGCTGCAGACTAATCACTGTAATATAGCTAAAAAGCCTTTAACAATTTAAATGCATTAACCATAGTTATTAGTTTGATGCATCCTAACGACCGACAGAAATAATTTTCTATCCCAACAATCAAATAAAATTATTTATATTAATAATTAATAAATAAATGAGGCCTGCTGCAGGCTTTCTAAATATTTGCACACCATGTCTGATTTATTTCACATACGTTTTCCAGATGGCAAAAAAAAGGATGCAATAACTTCTTAGAAGAGTTTTCCCACTTCTCAGTTTAATATTTCAACCACCACTTGAGTAAAGTGCCAAGAGGAAAACACAGGGACTAGGGAGCCAGGATATCAAGCTATTTTGATGCTTTTGATGTGTTATTATTGTATATATTTTCAGTATTTTTGTTTTTGCTCTTTTGTTGTGTTTTTTCTAACATTTGTCTTGTAAACATGTTTTCTGATATGGATTGTTTTTAGTTTGGTTACTGTGTTTCATTGGATGGTAAGTATTTTTATTTATTTTTTACCTCTGGGCCACTGTACGCTTTCTCCCTCCCTCTCTAGTATATAAAAAATTTATTGCATTGCCTCTGACAGTTTATATAAATTTCAGTTATTTCCAGGTGTGTAGAGGAAACAACCAGGGGCAGATCTCCTCACTGTGGCTCATGTTTTATTACTCGTAATGCTACTTATGCCTTGATACTTGTGTTTAAAGAAATGCAGTTTGATATAAACATGTCTGCCAGTAGATTTTTATACAAAGGAAAATATAAATCATATTTTAAATGTGAAATATCACTGGCTACGTAAAGGTTAGGGTTGTGTTGACACCTACAAATTTCTTTGGGTAATCCTTCTTGTTTTCAAGATTAACTTAAAAAATAAAAAATACAATTATCTACACAAATCAAATTTCTGTCTGACTGTCATCACGGAGATATTGAAATATGGGACCACAGCTACTACAGCTGGACATTTTTTTCTGAAATTATTTATCGCAGTGTGAATTTTGAAAAATGGGAATTTTTAACGTCTCATCTCATTCTCTGAATCCTCCTGCTTGAAGGACGGAAAGAAAAGTATATATTTTTGTGGCGCCGTGCGGAGGAGTCCAAGTCCAAACCACAGATTCCCCAACATTTTATTTTTATAACCAAGCACTGCATTTTTGTTTCATATCGTCCATTGTACAAAATATGAACTAAATTGATCACCTGTCTTTCCCTACTAAATTGTAAGCCTTTCTGAGTGCAGTGAGTGGAACAGAAATGGAATATTTGTGTAAATTTGAATCCTATATAAATACCCAACACATGTTCTCACATAAACCAACACCCTGAATTTCCTAAACTCAACAGTAACATGGTGATGTTTATTTACAAGTGAAAAAGCAGCTGCTGAATATGAGTCAAGTGAAGCTTTGACCTAAGCATGTCAAATAATTTAATAAGACTTAAATAAATTACACCGATTTAAAAAAAAAAAGACAAATGTAATGATATTTAAAGTGTAATCAGCAATGATGGAAATAAACCTAGATTTTAGATCCACGGTATAGTTCAACCGCATCTGGAAAAGGAAGCAAAACAAAATCCAAGCCGCAAGCGGTGGCCACACAGAAAAGGGAACACTTTGGACGCCTACCTAAGAGAGCTGCCACAAAATCATCGAATTAACCAAGATTACAGTTGTAATCACACTGGAGGACTAGCAGAAGTCTGGAATAGTATATTTTATATTAAAGTACACATTTCTTTAGCAATAAGTGAGTTTGGACAAGATTAAAATTTTCAGCCAGATGGTTGGGTGATGTTCAGAGCGCAGAGAGAGCCAGAAGAATCCCGTTTGAGGTGTAAAGCTGCAGCAGTTCAACAGCGCTGCCTCGAAGCAAGGCACGATGCGCTTTAATGTGATTAGGAGTTGCGGCAAAGTGGCCACAAAGGCAGCAGTGCCTTTGTGGCTCGCACTGCTACTAAATTGTAAGTCGAACACAAGAAAAATTGGGAGAAAATTTAAGGTGGGTTGGAGGTTTCTTTAATGAAAAATATATGGACCCATCAAACAGAGAGAGATGAGGGGACCAAAAATTATTTACAAACATGATTGTAACTATAAATCCAGCTCAGGAGCTGGGACAAGGTTTTCACAAGTGGATTATAGGTTTTACAAGCCACAGAGCTGAGGTCTACAGCCTTTACAATCCAAAGAGCCATTTAGGCTCTCAGTCCAGATAAATAAAACTTTAGAGTCGCAGATGTTGCATAACCTTTTTAAAAAAGCAATTTATTATTTCAAGAAATAACTACTAAGGAAAATTTGTTGCCATTTTTAAAGAACCACCATTTTATTTCCATTTTTAGTTTTTAAAATAAAGGCTACATAGTTTTTGCAAAACGTGGATGGATATTTTTATCCTATATAAGATGTTGGTGCAAAAAAAAAAGAAGCACAGTTTCCAACCTAATGAGAAAAAAAAAGGACCTGAAAAATATTACTGATCCTGGTCCTAGTGACTGTAACCGTTTTAAATCCTCTCTTTGTGTTTTAACAAACAAAATACGGGCTGCATAAAGTTCATACTACTAGAGAATCTCCCTTCATTGTGTGTCATTTTCCAGTTTCCAGTACTTCAGATTTTGAACTACGGATAATCAATGCGGTGCAAACTTGTTAAGACAAATGAAATAGCCCTTTAACATTAGAAGCTACAAATCAGATGCTAAAATCATGCAAAATTTGTGTAGCGTGTCCCCAGCTGCTTAAATCAGTTTCTGCTGCTACATTCCTCTGTGTGAAGGCCTCAGAAAGCTCTTAATTTCAGTGCATTGCTCTCTCTCACCAACAGTCAGGAATCCACCAAATAAAGCATAGAAGGTGCAAACAGGGAAACCCCCTTCAAAATGAGCAACAAAATTGTCAACATCTCCCCATGCTGTGGCACAACTAAATGTAACCTGAATCATTTTAAATGGTAATAAAGGCATTCATTTATTTCTCATTCAATGCTGCATTTTTTTAAACATTTTACTGTTAATTTGGGAAAATCTTTTCTTATACACTTATTTTTCCCATTGTCTGACATTAAATGAGTGAGTTTGGAGGTTTTAAGTAGAGGATGATAATTCAGCATTTGACCACAGATTTAGTACATATTGGTTAAAACTATCAGGTCTTTTTAACAGACAGGCAATTTGGATATTTGGATGTTTTTTTTAATTATTTTTACCCTATCCTATTGATTTATCAGATCATTTCTCACAGCAAAATCATTCCCCTGTACAGCAGCTGAAAAATGTGAAATGGTTTTAAAAAACAAGAGAGCATAACGTTTAGAAAGAAGTAAATGTCAGCACCTGGAGAAGTAATCCTCAACTCAGTGGTATTGATCACCAACACTGCCACGTCCTCTGTGGATGAATGGAGGTCATTTAAGGCCCAGGAGCAGCAAAAACTTTACTTATTGCCCTTTAAATTGTGGCGATTCACTCTCTAATGTGCCCTGCCTGGATGCTCGGGGCTGACAGAGATTTCTCAGGGAATCAATGTGACAGATACATTTGGCTGTGGCAGAATGTGATTGAGAGGTGAGTGAATTGGGAAGAATGTTGGAGGTCAGAAGATGGGTTCAGTGCAGACCTTGGCTCATGTGACAGATTGTGATCTGCAGAGGCAGGAAGCTGCAGGACGGGTAATTATTCTGTCCATTTGTTTCCTTTACTCCTATTTATTTAGCTGTTGTTTAGCTCCGTTGATATAAATCACTACACAGATCCCAGTGTCCTTCCCTGGGTAATATGTTAAGTTACTTTATGAGTTAATCTATAGCTATTATTTCCTATCCTGTCTCATTTACATCCAGCGCATGTCTGCCTTGCATACAGTAATAATTGTAGCCTTCAGTGGTATGAATCAATTTGTGAGAAGCAGTGTGAGAGAATGAGATTGAGAGAAAAATCACACACCTCTGTTATTACCAGCAGTAAGACTTCGTAGACAAGGGCAGGAGCCTGCAATTTATTCTGAAAGGTTTCCCCACCCTACATGGAGCTCTGAAGGTCATTCTTCAATCCAATAAAATGGATGGATTAAAAGTATTTCTCAAGGTACTAATCAACGACTTATTCCTTTAAACACTGTGTTCGGTAAGTGGCTGGTCTTGTTTTTACTGTGTGCTGTGCCATTTTTCATAGGAGGATTGGTCTAACTCCTACCTCCCTCAGGTCATTTTAAAACATAAAGAGTAACGGATAGCATATTCAGTTAACATGAATAGTTACTGGATCTTTTTGCATAAACAGATGCAAGACCGTATTGGCAAAGACTCAATATGCGGTGTAGCTAATTACCTAGCTTGGAACACACAGCTGCATGCAGTATTTCATAAAACTGGTAAAAGCAGATCAGTTATGACACCCTCCATACGAAACCAAAACAAAATCAAAATGGACAATTTAATATCAGCTGTGGTGAAAGAAGGTTTTAAACAAAAACATGAGGTTGTGTTTTTCTGCTTTTATGTCTCAGATCATCTAACAACATGAGATCGAGATGACCTGAGAAAATACGACAGCAGTTTTCAAGTTATAATTTGGTTTATGAGAAGAAGTTATCCAAACCAAGCTGGCAGGATGTGAAAATATATTTGTACATCTTGTTGAACTATAAATATGTACTGTTAGATTTTTATTTTGGTTTCAATCTTTTTGCCCTGACCTGCAGAAGATCTCTAAAAGCAATCCACTACTCCCCCAGTCTCAAGAAATTCAAGAACAAACAAAAGACAAAGTCAATGACATCAATCAGTCATGAAGGGGTTATGAAGTCATTTATAAAGTTTTGGATTTCCTTGGAAACGTCCCAGAAATAGACAAACTCCCAAATTTACTCTAATTTTTGATACTCCTGATTCCAAATTTACTTTGACATCACGTCCAGGAAGTCAAAATTACCTAGAATAAAATCTAAGGGACCTGAAAGCATTACTTGCCTTCCTTCAGGTAAATTTATTGTTTAACAATAAAAAAGAGACACCGGACAAAACCAGCATTTATGGGAAATCTCAAAACCACCACTGACCAAAGACAATATAGAGTCCTGCTTCTTATTTGACACGATGATGCCAAAGAATTTCAGGAAAATATTCTGTCAACTGGCAAAAGTGCAACTTAATGGAAACATATGGGCAGCATTTAGGAAAACATAATATATCATATCAATTGTTAAAACATGTCATGATACTGTGATGGTTTGAGACTGTGTGAATTCATCCTGAAGAAGAATATCTTGCTACTAGTTAGAGACTTGAAGCTCATTCAAACTTAAGGTATACGGCAGGACAATCATTACCAGGAAGTCAACCTCTGAATGGCTCAAAAGACTCAATAAAATCAAGGTTTTAAATTGGCTTAGTCAAAGTCCAGTCTTAAATCTGATCGACATTGTTGGAGGAATTAAAAACTAGTGACCTGGCCCACAGTAATAATCATAGATCAGATTTAGATTAGTTTATTCGTCATATGGAAGTTAACATAAAGCCAACAGTTCAATGAAAAACGCACCTCTGTTTTAGACGACAATATAGAGTCCTGCTTCTATATAAAACCTGATCTATCAAGTTTTATGGGCCTGACAGATCCATAAAAACCTGTAAAATGATGTAAAGAAATGGATTCTCATACAACATGCAGAATAAATGAATAAATGCAGAATATACATTTACCATCTCAGCGGTTTGGAGGTCTCTCTCTTGGTAGCTATTACACCCAATTTTTAATCTCATACTCCTGCTATGCTTTTTGTCAGGTTACGAGTTTCCACGCATTATGTTGGACTGTCCAAATATTTATTTACCTGCTGGCTGTTGGAAGGAAAGACTGCGTGTTTGAAGTTTTTTTTGTTTTTCCCTGAAAGTGTGCAGAGCCTCTCTCCGCACCGTATGTTCAATATTGAGAGCAGAAGACTTGCTCTGAGCAAACACAATCATGTGAATTTGATTCAGGATTGATAACAGAAAAAACCCCCACAAAGCAGCAAAGCGGTATTAACAATGAACCCACATGAGCTGCAGATGGAGGATAAGCAGAGTAAACAGGATGGGATGAGGAGAGGTGTGAAAGACAGGATTGTTAATTTATGCATATTAGCTTTGGAGTATTTGAAATTCGTTTGGGTCTTTCAAGGTAGCGAGTTTGGACCTTTGTAGAATAAGACGTGGTTTATTTATTAAACTCGAATTGAAATTCTATCTAAATACAAGCTGTCCTTTAACTCTCTCTGCTTTGAAAGTTTGTTTACATTGCTATATTCTCACATGACTCTCCCTACACCAACTTTCTGAAGTATTAAAAAGATAAAAAGTTACCTTGAGAATGTTATTGAAGTATTATCAATGGGCATCAAGAGAAATTTTCTGGCCTCTCCCTATACATTTATATAAAGAGAGAGGGTTTGGAAATGTATTGTTTAAATATACCCAAACAGAATAGGTAGACAAGTATCTTCAGAATTATTTATCTCCTTTTTTGTGTTTAACAGAGAATAGCATCTAACAGAAAGAAGGTACAGCAGAGACACTGTTATATTATGCAATGTAAGCACTGGATAACGAGAACAGACTAGCAGCCGACCCAGATGGAAATGTCACAGATTGAGGTGAAAATCTTTATCAATTTTTGCCTGTGTGGTGAAATTATTCTGTGTTAAATTTCATTACATCTACTTTACATGCATCTTGAAGAAAACCCCTGGGAGCCAGCTCACACACTGATTAGCAACTGTGTTTCGGAGCCATTAAGATCCTCAAGCTGCCTCCACTTACAGTTTGAGAGGTTTGAAAAAGGCCAATGTTATTATTTATTCTGAGCTTATGCTACAGCCATTTCAAACTTTCTACATTTTTAACCATCTTTTAACATCCTCACACACCATTTGGGTTTTATTTTGTCCCCAATGCCTTTTTATGGTGTTGATATACATTTCTGCGTTTTAATAATCAAATATTTAAGGTGGTAGTAAATATTAAAAATGTTAGGTAGTGTTAATTTCATTGATAAAAACAACAACAATGCTATCCTTGGTAATATGCAGAAAATTCAAAAGTACTTGTACTCCTTTAACTTTTCTATTCTGCCAGGTTATCAAAGTTCAATGTATTTTTATGGTAAACAACCACAAACTAGTTCCTAATTGTAGGAAATCTGCATGATTTTTAACATTTTGTACAAACAGAAGTCCAAAAGTTGCCTCTTCAGAAGATCCCAAATGACTAAAGAGAATCCACATGTGTACCCCGTTCCTCGATTAATGACCAAGCAGCATCATGAGAAGCAAACAGGTCAAGATTAAGGTTGAGGAGAAGTTTACAGAAGGGTTAAAGTTATAAAACTAAATCCTAAGCTTTGAACATCTCACAGAGTTTGATTCAATTAATCATCTGAAAATATAAACTGCTCTCTATGTGAACCGACAAGAAGAAGCAGTAAATAGATCCATAGTACAAAGTAGATCAGATCACAAATTGTCATCTTAAGAAAGCCATAAGATGCCAATTTTGAAGTTTTTCCACAGGCTGAGTTGGGGAGAAAGCAGAAAGATCAGATGAGCCCAAAATGTAACCTTTTGCTCTGCATGTAAAGCAGGATGTGTGATGAAAAACTAAAACTGGGCATCACCCAGAGGTCATTATCCACACAGCAAGACATGGTGGTGACGGCCTCAAGCTGTTTGGAGGCTCTTCTTCATCAGACAGAGCAAAACTGGCCACAGTTAATGGGAAGATGGATGGAGTTAACTAAAAGGGAATACATAAAATCTGGTGGAGACTGAAAACCAGCTCAACAACCCTAAACATGCAGCTGGAGGTACTATAGAATAGTTGTACTATATTTGTACAGCACATTTTAAGCAATGGGGCAATTAAACATGCTTTACAAAATTAACAGGAAACAAAGACAATGAGCAAAAAACATCACATTGCTTTAGCAAAGTAAGAGAAAACAATGACAGGTATAAAAATAAACTTCACTCTATGATATTTCAGGTATTCAAAAGCAACTCTAAACAAATGGGGTTTTTAGACTTGATTTAAAGGAATTCAGTGTTTCAGCATTTGCAGTTTTCTGGAAGTTTGTTTCAGATTAGAGGAATATAAAAACTGAATGCTGCTTTTTGGTTTGATTCTGGGGATGCACAGTAGACTGGAACCAGAAGGCCTGAGAGGTCTGGAACAACAGGTCTACAATGCATTTTGATGCAAAGCCATGCAGTAATTTATAAACTAACAAAAGTATTTCAAAGTATATTCTCTGAGCTACAGGGAGTTTGTGTAAGAACTTAGGAAGTGGGATGATGTGCTCTATTTTCCTAGTTTTAGTGAGAATGCAAGCGGCAGCGTTCTGGATGAACTGAAGCTGTCTGATTTTTTTGTGACGATACTGTTGCTGTAATCAATTTGACTAAAGATAAACACATCAACAAGTTTCTCTAAATCATGTTGTGACATTTGTCCTTGAATCCTGGAATTGTTCTTCAGGTGATCAAAGGCTGACTTTGTAATTGTATTTATGTGGCTCTGAAGGTTCAGGTCTGAGTCCATCATTATAACCAGATTTCAGGCCTATTCAGTAGTTTCTAGCTGTAAGAGCTGAAGCGGTGGGCTAACTCTAGATCGTTCCTCTTTAGGTCCCACAATAACTTCATTTTATTTCCCTCTTCTCCAATGAGAAGTTACCAATTGACACAAAGAAATTCCTGTTCTTTTGGTAGGACAATGACCGGCCAAAGAGTCCGACCCCGTTTTCCAGTCACTTCAGTCACAGTCAAACGTTGGGATGCAAGTATCTTCTCTGGGGAGTTAAGATTACAATTGCTGTTCATGTCTGCTACTTCTTATTCCATAAATGAAATCAGTGAAACCAGAAAGTTTTGATTTAAATTAAATCAAAATACGATTTAATTTAAGTTAGTGTTTCATTTTGCGAAGAGCAAATTTTGCAAAGGAGGAGCCCAGGTCAGGGTCAGGTCATCTATAAGAACTCCATGTCAGAGCAGTTTTACCACCTCTCACATAGCAAATCAAATCAAGCATGCCAAATTGGAGCTGCTGCACTCCATGTTAAATCCCAGGTCTTGGTGTGTGGGCTTCGATTTCCTGTCTCATCAGAGCACAGCCAGATTCTCACGTGTTCTTAATGCTGTCATTACAACTCAGTCAACAGACAGACAACCCTGTGCTTGGCTATGCTGAACAACCTACAGCATCCTGATCTGTGTGTGTGTGGGTGTGTGCGTGCGTGTATAAAAAAGAAAACGCATGGCCCATCAATTAGCGGGGGCTCATCGACTGAGGAGAATCAGGCCGTAAATGGTTTGAAATACAATTGCTTTGGGTCTCAGAGATATTGAGCTGCTGTTGGGAGAAACAATTCATTTCATGGCTCACATGTGTGTGCAGTCAGTCAATAACAAAGTTGGTACTTCACTTGACAGAATGGGGAACTCTAAAACTGTGCCAGTCTATGCAAATGCCAAATAACTGTACATATGGGAAAATAAACCCCCTAGAATCCCACGCTGCATTTAATAATAACCCAATCCAAATTTTTGCTTACTTACGATGCAAGATGGAACATATGTTACAGCAACCAGCCACTGTCTTCCTGCTATTAAACAAAATAAGGATAGCCAAATGATCTGGCAAACTTTACTGGATTTAAGTAAGCTTATTTACAATTTCTGAACTCTGTGAAAATGTATAATTTATGCGAATTATTACTGGGTTACACAGATGCTCTGCACCAAATGCCCAGTGAATGCTTTTGTTTCTTTGGCACATACTCTCTTCTTTTGTTCTGCTTTTCCTCATGTTTAATGAGATGAGTGGAATAGTGTGTTCCAAATTGGCGTTCAGGAAATAATTAACAGCATTTTCATTCAAATGTAGAAAAGTTTAATTTAGAATTACACAGCTAGGCTTGCAGTTTTAACAAAAAGCATCAAATAGGAAGACTTTAAGATCAAATGTTGAAGATTTTCCTGTTGACAGTGTGATACACGACGTATTGATGTAAGCAATTACAGTGTGTCCAAGGAGCCTATGCAGTGCATAGTCACCATGACAACTTGATCCAGTTATGCTATAGCACACAGCATTGATAAGGAAACATATACGGCAGTAATTTGCACCACCTTCTAGTAGACCTGACGATGCTTTCTTACAAACCTGAAAAAGCATAGAGTGCTGTTAAAGCCTCAGAGCTCAATGGTTTATGTAGGAAGAGCAACGACATCAAAGTGTCCTCCTTAGAGCTTGCTCCAGTTTGCAAACCCTTCAAAATCTGTTTCTACATAAAGATAAAGACATGAAACCAACCCTGGTTTAATTTTCCAGCAACCAGGGTTGGTTGTAGTGTAAAAATTAACCTCAGAAATAAGTTCATATTTCCATCAACTTTAAACTCTGGTGCAAGTACACACATCTTATTTTCACATATTGTTCGTTTGTAACCTTTACTTAATCAGGAAAAGAACATCATGGGAGATTAAACATCTTTCTTACAAGCGTGTGCTGGGGTATATGGCAGCAAAACAAGATAAAAACACAATTTCAACCGTGAAAACATTTTAAATACAACATTAAACTCTGATACAACAAATCATATAAAACATCTACAGCCAGAGGTTTCTTTCTCCGTGTCATTCAAGAGATTTTTTAGAGCTGTTCAATTCAATCTTTAGATAACACAATATTAATAACCAAGTCACTCATGGTCAATATCAGTGGTTTACAGTGTTAACATTAAATATATTACTAATACCAGTAATTGATTTCAAGGCAAGTTAAACTGACACTCTTTTATAGAGTGTAATTAAGAGAAATATGTAAAATAAGAAAATAGTGTAAATTATTACAGATTATTCCATAGAAGTGATTTTAATTCAGTTTCAGAGTGTCAGTACTGCAAAAATAATCACAAGTGATTGCTGCAGAGGAACAAGTTGTAATTCCTACTAGAGCAAAAAGTCTGTTATCAATGTTCAAGTTTGTTGCAAATGAAGTTTGTTTTTTTTACATCAGTTGGAAAGTGTAGTATCTACTACATCATTACCATTTTAGAAGATCAATGATGAAAATTAATGCTTTTGATGACATGACTAGAAATGAAAGGTAACAGCAACATAATCTATCATAATATCTAAAGTTTGTTTAAAATGGGTTTTATGATTGATATATTCAAACTTAATATGTTGTTTCCAATTCAACTTTTGGGAACATTATTTACCATTATTGTTACAAATTGCAATTATTCTCACTAATGTAGAGCTCATTTAAAGTCTCTTCATTATTCTCTTGACCAGGACACAGTCGAAACAATGTCATGATTTGAAGTCGTGACCAATAAAATGTAGTGACTTCTAAAATAAGCTAAACTTTATACCAAACAAATTTGGTATAAAGATCCCTACAGACATATTGATGTAAAATGTAGTCTTTAGAGATCAATACTGTTGATTTTTAGCAGGACAATGGCAAATTATAAAAGATTGATGGATGCAGGGATCCTTGTTGGATGAACATGAAAAAAATATATATTTCTAACACAAACTACATTTTGCTTTTAAATTATTTAACGAACCCTAAAAAATAAATTACAATTAATGGGCCATTTAAAGTATGTGGGTGCAGAAAAACCTAGTTTATCTACTTATGAGTATTCATAAAACCAACATCTGTTGTGGAAGCTGCATAGAATGATTTAAACAACTTCAAAACCTTTGAACAACAAGAATTGCCTCTTCAAAAGTAATGTCTTTGATATGTTAATGAGCATATTGTCCAAGTGATGAAGAAGCAGAAACTCTAAAATTTACATGCAAATTCTTACATTCATATACAAGGGTATGCATAAGTTGATGACATAATCCACCGGTTTATATATTCTTAACACAACCTTTGCTCATTTCCTTTTCCCCTTCATTAATAAACAAACTCAAGATTAGAGCAAGTTTCAGTTAGGAAGAAGGTGGAACAGCGGCTCAGAGTGTGAACCCACGCATGGACTTAAAGAGTATTTTTCAAGGAGACAGGAAGACAGCATCATCATTCCTTCAGACTATTTTTCATTGAAATCTTTAAATTTAGCCTGCTGTTAAGAAATCATGCTGTCAGTCGTGCTCCAGTTCTTCAAAAGAAATTGACAAAAATGTTACCTCAAACTATCATGATATTTCAACTAAGATGTAAACGTACAGTAGATGCAAAGTTGTTTTATCATATAAAATAACCAATATTTTTCTTTCAACCATTGTTGTGGCTTGTCTTTATGTTCAAATCTGATGGCTTTAACATTTTATATTGTTAGGGTCTATTCATTTTCTTGTACGAAGTTGAAATCAGTAAAAAAAAAAAAAAAAAGGTATGACTTTTTGAAGAAAAAGCTGAAGAGTGAGGCTGGCACAGTGGAGACCCTGAACTCGGGCATAACTGCATAACACAAAGGGTTGTCAAAGAAAAATGCACTGATAGTGAAGTCTCCAGATCCATAATGAGTTTATATGAAAAAGATTCAAGTTGTGATGTGTCCATTGCGCAGAAGAGAGTGAGGAGAGCAGTAACTTGTAGTCTGAGAACTTGGAAAAAAACTAGTTCCCTACCCAGGATTTTAAAAGCACTCTGTTGCAAGCCTGGTCTGCCTACAATTTGCTACAGTTGGTAATGGCCACTTGTGACAGAAATTAAACTATATTTGGCAGCATTTGGATATATATATATATATATATATATATATATATATATATATATATATATATTTAACTGTTACTCTCTTTCTGACCACCACTGATACTTAGGGATCTCTCCTTTTTAGCCAAACAATGTCGCTAAAATACTTTATATAACCCAGATTTACAATCATGTTTTATAAATTGTCGTTTTTAAAATAGAGCCAGGAATCAGCTTATTAAGTCTTTGTTGTTGCTCAAATACTACACTGTACTCTACACTACTATTATACTCCCAATTGTATCTTATCCAGACAGAAATACATTGATATGCAGCTATGATTTTAGCATTTATTAGACTTTTATAAATCAGAGCAGTCTGTACATTGGTAGACTAAGAATGTAGATTCTTCATATTTACAAAAAAAATAGAAGCTGCAAAACAAAGAAAAAAGAGAACTATTGAGAAAGTACAGATGTGAGGTTTTAAAAAAAAGATAATATTATGGTTTGTTAAATGGTAAATGGGCTGTACTTCTACACTGAAGCCACATCTGCATGGGGCAGACTGGCAGAAGCATCTGCCATACAATCGCCACCACCAGCAGGCAAAGCGGGTAAAGTGTCTTGCTCAAGAACGCAATGACTGCGACGTACAGAGTGGGTGTTAGAAATGGAAACCCACTGGTAACAGGATGAACTCCATCCTCCTGAGCCTCTGTCGTAGAGTTTAAAGTACCTAGTGTTACATTCCAAGCAGAATATTAATCAATGTTATGGCTGATTTACGCTCCTAATGTGCAAGACACTCTCCTGTTTTCAAACATGTCTAGACTCACATTTTCTGTGGCGCAGCATACCCAAGGAGAAAAGTTGTAGCTTACAAACACACAGCAGGCAGTGAAACACTTAAAATGAAAGCAGGATGTATGCTAACTGAGCATAGCAAGGAGTTTGGAAGTGGAGGGGATCTGCACTTGAAGCGAATGAAGCTCTTCAAGTGGAACTGATAATAAAACAGGAGGATGTTGAAACAAAAGAACAAAACAACAGGGTCAAATAGACTTTGCTCTTAGAAGAGGAATACCTCAAAATAAGAAAATGACAGCCTCAGGAAGTGTCAATTGAATGTAAAAAATAAAAAATCTATAACCAAGAGAAGACAGCAAAGTAAAGTGTATCTTGTGCTAAGGTGCAGCAGTCCGAGACTTAGTGACGAACCTGCGAACGGTTCTTCACTTAACTTTTGATGTTTTTGGAAGAATGTGGCACATTTGCTTCCCTGCATTTCTCTGACATGTATGAGAGTTTCTATAGCAAATGAAGCAGCTTTACAGTAAACACAAACAAATCTGTTGGGTAAAACAACTTCTGATCCCACTCCAATGAATCTTCATCATAAATATCAGAGTGACTCTGATGTGTTTTGCTTTTAAAAAAAGTGTTTGAATGTCTTAGTGTTTGAACGATGATAAATGACTTCTTTTTATAATTTAGAAATTCAGAAAGGCTTTTGAACTAATCCATAAACACTTCTGAATCATGATTAATGTGTTAAGCTCTGAAATTTAAACCTGCCTATTCATTTATCAGAATAATTACATGTTTAAAAACCTTGAATGAAAGCTGCAGCAGCATAATATTTATCTTCACTAATAGTTTGTTTACATTCAGTAGATTTATTTAAGTGTAAATGAGGTGGCAGAAGTTATTGGCATCATAGCTTAGACATCTGTGTCCCAGGGAGAAACAGAGACAATGACAATAGGAAGGAGAGGAAGGCCAAACCAAGCTTGATCAACTATCAGATTATATAGCATTAATTATTTTTGTGTGTGTAGCAAGTGTGTAAAACTGTTTATATTTCACCTCAAATCCATCCTCATTACCTGTGTATATTTGTTTTTTCTTAGTTTTTGAATTGTATTTTATTTTGGCGGCGAAGCTTTTATTTTCTTGTTTCCTGTCTCCTTGTCATATCCTGTGTGTTCGTGCTGCCCTCCTCAGTTCGCGCCAAGCTGCGCTGGGGAGAGGTAAGCGTACAAAGTTGTCTTCTGTTTGTCTGTTGAAGTATTCAAAATGTCCTTAAAAGTATTTTTGCCAAACTCGCAAGTTTTTATATGTTGTTCCCCAACTGTTTTATGTTTAGCGCAGCACTGTACTGGGCACTTAATTCCCACGTTAAGGACATTTATTGAGTTTACCATGCCAATGTGGTCATTTTTGTTCTTTTGATTTGTTAAGGTGTGTGTGGGAAGGCCAGAGCCCAAGAACTGGAGTGCTGATGCATTTTTGTTTTAAACAGGTATGTGAGTTGCTTCAAAATGTTATCTGAATGTTAGATTAATGTATTTCATATATTTTCAGTTTGAATTATAAAATATTGTAACTAGTGGGCAGATTATTTTTGTTTGGGTCTTATTTTAATTGTTTTGACATTTTACTTTATTATTTGTGAATGTCAGAGAATTTTGGTTGGTTTTACCACAGTCCTGGAGTTCGCGCCAAGCTGCGCTGGGGAGAGGTGTGTGTGGGAAGGCCAGAGCCCAAGAACTGGAGTGCTGATGCATTTTTGTTTTAAACAGAATAAATCTGCCCTACTGCTGCAATACACCCTGGTGTCCTCGTCTGCTGGTTCCCTTTGCCTATACACACAACGCAGAGTACATGTACAACAGATGAGTCGGATGAGAGCGGCTACATGTGCATGGTATCATTTCTCACTTTGTATATTTTTTCTATATACAACCTGCAACATTTTGCTTTCCTTGAGACCTCCAACATGTTCAGCATCATTCCTCGACTTTCTTTGAGAGTTTTGATATTTTGTATCCAAATAATTTCTGGAGTAATCCAAAGTGTGATGCAAATATCTAAAGACAGCTGGAAATTTCCCTGATCTCAAAATTACCATAATGTTTGTGCAGAAGTGGTTGTGCTGACTTGTGGGTAATGAGACACCAACAACTGCAAGGTATGAACCTCAGTAAAGAATTTTTCTTCTTCTTTTATGGTGTTTTTTTTGGTGCTGGGAAAATGGGCCTTTTTTAAGTAGAGTTGAAGATCTTGAGTACAAACTTATTTTAATACAAGTCAAGTTAATTCTAACAGTACATTTCAGCAACAAAGGCAATTTAAAGTGCTTTACATTATAAAAATATAAAATAATTATGAACCAATAAGTAAACATTGCATTACATTTTAGGTACTCTTTTGGAAATACACCCAGAGTGGGAATAAATATAATCCATAAATAGTAAGCACTTTAACTGATAAATGTGTCTCAGTACAGTTTCAGAATATCTCAGTTTCTTTAAATGTGGGATAGAATCAGTCTGTGAAACTGGAGAAGGATTCACCCTTCAAATCTGATTGTTGATTGCTCAAGACTCATATTGATCTGGGATTGGTGATGTAGAGATGAGAATAGGTTTATTTAGTTAGAAAAGCTTCTTTCTTTGAAAAACAGATTTCCCAGAGCAGTCGTGGAATAACAATGTCAGTCTGTATTAACTGAAGATTTTTAGGAGGCACCATTATATATACTTTTTATTACCCCATGGGTGTAATAATTCATCACCATGAGCCATCCTGATGCCTCATGGTGTGACTGTCAGGAACTTCAGAATTTCTCAGCAGTCAGGTTCTCAATTTAAAGCAGCAGCCAGAAGGCATCTAGTCCCCATGCTGCAGCTGCAGTGAGAGCCTAGCAGCGCTCCCATGACATGCAGCAGCATTGTTAAGTCACCTGACATCTAGTAATTATGTGAACTTTAGAGCATGAGCAAATTGAAAGTTATTTGCAGGTTTAAGAAGTTGTTAAATCAGCTTGATGTCAATGGGTTTACTGTTATTGGTCTGAAATTGAAAAAACAAAATCCTCAACAACCCCTCCCATAGATAAATAATTTAAGAATTAAAACACTACGAGAGAAAATATTAATATTTCTGCTATACTGCTTTTGTCATATGAAATGGAACTAGACAGCTAAACTCTTCCTTAATACAAAGACTCTGAGGAAAATTGTCCTTTTGTCCACAGGTTTATTGAATCCAAGGAAGTGTGAAACTAAAACACACAAAAGAGGATACATCACTTTTGCATTCTTTTTTATAAACATGTACAAGTTTAGTGTAACTAAATTAAATACTGTCCCAAATGAATTAGCGAAGCCAGTCGGATTTTAAGCAGTAGATTCGAGTCCTGATGGTGTGATGTTACGCCAGTTTGCTCTAGAACTGCTTTCTTTTCAATTTTTCAAGAAAGTTACACTTTATTTTTGTTTACAAATCTTGCAAACTCAATTAAAGACCATGCAAATTTCTGACTATAGAATTAGACATAGTGCCAGGAAGTGCATAATGCTAAATAACTTTGGTCAGTTTAGGACATCCCTACTTTGGATAAACCTGTACTTGTGACCTTTACTTGGATGCAACAGCCATTTTGTGTTTTCTGAGTTTTAAAGCTCAAAAGAATTGAATTAACATTTCTATCTATATTCCCAGAGTTTAGAAATCAGAGAATTAATACGTAAACTATTTGGTATTCGCTGTTCTCATTGTGAGTAAATAAGGTTCAGATTTTAGTTTGGATGTACTTACAGAGCATCTGTCACACTCTGCAATAGTTTTAGTCTCAGTTGACCAATATCCAAAATAGAGCAGCAGACAGGTGTTACCTGCTCTCACTGACGGAGCGTGGCAGTGACCATTATCAGCTACACCAACTCATCCGAATGGCTCTTCCAGCCTATTATCTAGGTGAAGTGGGGGGCTGCTGGGTGAAGGAAAAGGATTTTCAGGGCACAGTGAGGGTGAGGGAAAGGCACATGGTTATAAACGCCTAATAGACCTGCAGCCAGGGGAGAAATTGTTGCAATCAAAGCTACATGAGGCATGCACTTAATCTCATTGCTTTTGAAGTGCTGACAGATTTTCTTTTATTTTTAACCAGAAAAACAATTGAAAACTCTCTCAAGCTCATTTCAAGATTGCAGATAATGCAAGATGAATGTTATGCTCATGGACATATGGAAATGGTCTAGTTTATTTACCGCTAAAATGTAAAAGCATAATGATTTGAAAATGTACAATATTTTATATGATACATGTTAAAATGATGAAAAGGACTTAATGAGTTAAATAATTCATATAAAGCTCACAGACATACTTAAAGAAAATTTTACATGAAATGCTTGAAGGCAATAAGTTAAAGGGAAGCCTGCCATTAGCAATATGTGCATCAGTTGATTCAATGAAAACCAATGTGTAATATGATTCCTCAAAAGGCCAACTTTGAGTCTTTGCCCTTTAATCCAGAATGTCTGTGATGAATTATATAAACAACAACTCGTATCCTCATCTTTCGTTCAAGTCAAAAACATAAAAGTCTTTGAGAGTCAGCCTTCAAGTGAAAGACACGGCAGTTATTGTGCTGCACACTTTTCTTTGGATCTCACCCCAGGCTAGATCTTGCAGCTTTCTATCAGCCTCACTTTTAAGGTGTAGACCTGGATCAAACATAGTGGTGCTTTACCAGCTGCTTTCATCTTTCTAAAAGATGTCTGACAGGCCCTCCGACTGAATTAAGGCAAAACTCTCAGGACTGTCGTCTACCTCCGTCGAGAAAACAAACGGCGCGTTTGCTGTTTGTTTTGTAAATGTTGACGTCTTTCCTGCTCTTAAGATGTTATTGTAGAGCACTAAGCGGCAGCTGCTCTTGTCAAATGACAGAATCTTCTTAACAGTGTTTGCCTGCATCACAGTGACGCTGTACTCAAAATGTGCCCAGAGTTCTTTATATAGTGCTTGTAATCAGATTAATATTAAATTTGTTGTAATTTTTATTAGTATATATGTTCTAACCTTTAAAGAATAGTGTGAAAACGAGTAGATAGCAAAGCTTATTCCCTTCCTTATGGAATAAGTTTTCTAAATGATTTACATCACATATAAAACATAAACACTAGCATCCCACATTTTTAATTTCAGTACTACACTCTTGAGATTTGAAATAACAAATATATGAATCCCATGTGAAGAAGCACAGGGAGAACCCTCATTATCCCATCCTCATCTATATTAATTGAAATATTTCAAGCCTTTATTGTAATTTTTATAGTTGCCTCTTAAAGATCAAGAAAACTAAAAACTCAATGCTCAGAAATTTTGAGCATCAAACAAATGAGATAAATACAACAGAGTAGATTCAACCTAAGAAGGCAAATACACAACTCTTTTTAAAAATTCAATTAACCAGTTTTAGAGTTTTTGACTTTAAAAATAGGGAGTTTGTGTTTCCTTTCCCCCGCAATATTTACAATCCTAACTTCTCTTTTATGTAATATTTATAATAGTTGTAGGCATGTTAGGCAGGTGCTACCTCAGACCTTCACAAAATCAGTGGGATGCAGCAACACAAGTGAAATCTACAAAATATAAATTGTGCTATGAGCTTGACATACAGTAAATACAGACTGGTGAGGTTTATCCAGAAAAGGTTTAGTGTGAAGTTTAAATCCTGATAATGATGTCTTGAACAGCGGTGAGAATTTGGCATTAAAGCCTCTGGAGAAGAAGAAAACAGTTAGAAAGGCTCAAGTGAGTTATTTTTGATTTTTTTATAACATCCTTACCTCTAGCAGGGAAGGAAGCAGCATAAGGTAATGAGGATGCTTGATTTATGCCTGCAGTGTTTGGCTTTGACAGCGCAGAAGCTGCTGGGTTGTGATGATGTGTGTCCTGTATTTTCAGCCAATCCCCATTTTATTTTATTTATTTTTTGCTATTTTTCCTTCATATATCCTGTGGTGTTAGTTCAGACAGTATGGTGAGTCTCGTTTCCTAAGTGTCTTGGGGCAGATTTGGTCTGTAAAAGGTGAAATGGACCACGTCTTGTGAAGGCAGCAAAGCAGAAATTCAGTGCTGGAGAAGACGGAGCTGAAGATTAGGGCAACAGCAGCAGGTCCTTGCTCATGACAGAAGATGAGAAATAAAGAGCACTAGATAATTACATTGGTTATAAAATTGTACATCAAAAGTTGTTTTCTCCCTGCCAAATATGATACCCCAGACTATTCTTTATTTTTTCAAAGAATGTTTTGGCACTAGTGACATTTAAATTTAATCTCACAGAAAGGAGAGAAAGAGAAGTGAATAAGACCTGCAGAAAAAGGAGCCGAGGGAATCGAAGGTCTGGCCCCTGCATATGGAGCTCACACTTCAACCACTGCACCATGTTACTCCCTGATTTGAGACCACTTTCAAGTAATATATCGATAATGTCATAATAATGCAAGTCTCAAAGACCAATAATCTTTAATTTTGTGAAGAACACTAACCGGAGAACTGTAACTTATCTTAATCATTAAAAAACAAACAGAATAACCAGAGTGAACAGTAAAAAACAGTGAATAAAATGGGAATAAAAAACAACTACAACCAAAACCATAAATAAAATAGATTATGATGTCTTTATAAAGACAATTGCCCTTCAGAAAATATTAATCGTCACAATGAAAATTACTGAGCTTTAATTTATCGTGCAGTTCATTGATTACTGCGACAGGTTTAGCCATCAAATTGATGGTCTTCGTGATAATAACGCCTGACAATCCATATCCCCTTAACATCCGACCATATGTGTTGCCACTCCTCCGAGAGCGGTTCTCCAGGCAGGGCAGTAAACACTAACAGGTTTACAGCAGCATTCAGAAGCTCTGGAGGGCCCCAAAACACCCTCTGGTGTTTGTAGGGAAGTTTGGGCAAGCAGTGGATAGATATTTACAGTTTTTCTGTTTCTGTAGATAGTCTGTTGTTTTTATGCACAGATACAGATATCCAATTGTACATTTAATAAATTATTGTATCCAGTTGCATTTTTTTTAATCTCACTATGGTATGTTTAATAACTGTACAGTAACTTCCCCTTACTGTAAGGTCTGTTATTCTTAATGTCTTCATATTTGTATCTTTGTATGAATGTACATGCTTTGACTTGTCTGTCGGATTGTTCAGTTTATTACTTTTAGAGACAATATGCAAAAAACCCCAAAACAAATAAATAGAAAAATCATTAATAAAAGATGCTTTGCACCAGATTTAGCTTAAGCCAGTTTCCATCTGTAGTTCCTGAGCAGGTCAGTTAATAAAACAGTCTAATATCATAAAGCATAGAAAATCCTCATGTAGGCTACGTACTTTTGCTGTTCATAAAATTACAACAATATAAATGGCAAACACCAGGATTACAGTTTTTATTTTTCAATACAAATATTGCTGATTTTCTAACCGCCGTTTCATGTTGTTGCTGGTTCAACTGAATTCCCTGCATTTTATTCTACTCTATGGAAATGACAAGGAAACTTGATACAGTTTGGCTACATTGTACAGTACCACAGACCCTGTTTTTGCTCTTATGCACAATCCTCATAAGCAGACAAAGAGTATACCTCACTGTCAGGTTCTGCTTGTTTAGCAAAATAAATATAACAAAAATCACTTTTTAATGCATCTCAAAATTGTCACTAACTTTGTAAAATAAGTTACTAATATTTTACCACTTTCACACAGGATGAACAGTTCTGTCTTTTAATGATAAACCTGCCAATATACAATGTTTGCTACTGAGAACAACAACGCTAAATGTTCCATTTTGCCTGATTGCTGACAGCAGCAATTCAAAAGCAAAACAGTGTGACAAGAAATGATTTTGAGAGGTTTTTTTGCATTGCAGGTGCTTAAATTGCTTCTGCCTGTGGCCATTTCCTGCTAATGAGTATAAATGAAGTGAAAAATGTAGATGGACCTGAGCAGGGAGTGAAAGAAATTGATTCCACAGTGGCTGACATCTCTGAGCTAAAAACAAGGACAAAGTAAAAGAGGCTGAGACAATGGAGACACTGGAGAGGACACACTGGTTACCCTCTGTCACCCGGCTTCTCTTGGTTCTGCTTTTGTATCATGAAATGACATGGCAGTTCTTTTGTTGTTGAAGGGTAACTTATTTTTAAAATGTGCAGTTTTTGCGTTTCATTTACCAAAATATATTAAGTAAAACCAAATGGATGAATGCTTTAATCAAACGCCCTTTGCTTATCGCTGGTGTTTGAGTTTTTATGTTTTTATCTAATTGCTTATGCATGACTGAAGCATGTGCTGTAAATTATATCCACATTTCTAAAGTGCAGAATCAATCAGTGTGCCCCAATCAACAATAATCTATCATGTGTTAATCAAAATAAGTAGTGCTGCGTATTATTTGTGAATGAAAAGATTTCTAATTCAGAAGTGCTTTCCCCAATATCCCACAGCTTTGGCCAAATTGGATGAACTCCCATGAACTACTTACTGCTTTATATTTAATGTCAGTGAACACAGTCGATTTTTGTCCTCTGTCTACACACATTTGTCTGGCCTCTAATCTGACTCTGCATTTATAGGATTGTAGGAGTGAGGTTTAATTTTGGCAGGTCACTCTCATAAATGCTGCATAATTACAGCTGTTTGAATTCCCTCTTGCCTTACTCTTAAAAGGGGAACCACTCGCCTTAACAGGATTGGCAGATCCGCAAGACACTGAGAGCAACATTTACGTGGAAATGGATGGCTGTGTGATAACTACTGCACTTTTACTGAATGAAAATAAAAGTCACCCTAAAACAACCTTACTTTAGTGACAAGACTTTGCTTTAAAATCTAATTTAAGCTACTCATGGTTTGCCCTTTAAAAGATGGTAAATGGTCGTTAACTGGCTGAATCATAACCTCAAAACATGATTTGTTTTTTATTGGTGTTTTTGGTCCCATTTGTTTTTTTAGTTCTATTTACTTTTATTCTGAAAGGTATGAAAGTATGTGGGCAAACTGCAGGTTTCAGGATAATTTGGCTAGCAACATTTCAGGAAGAGGACCAGAGTAGGTTTGGATTTTCCAGAAACAACTGAAACCAGATGCTTATATAAACTTTATAAAATAATTTAAAAAAAGACAAATAGCCTTTCTTTATTTCTATCTCATACAAAATCAGGTTAGATTTTTCTGTTTTAGATCAATCAGGATTACCAAAATTACTTTGTTCATTCTAAAGGATTTTTAGAGAACATTTTTATTACTTTGTTAAAATTCAGGAATTTACATACAGTAACAATATTTAGACCATTAAGAAATGCCTTATAACTTGATAATTTTTTCAAGCTGCATTTTTATGCTAACTGTATAATAGTTGAAAGGAAATGCGCCTCAGGCTATTTGCTTTAAGAAATGAATTATGATCTAATTATGTTTCAAATAGCTGTTCGGTATTCACTAATGAACATTAAACTCTTATGGTTCCAAACTCTTCCCATATGTTGAGGTTGCACCTTCGAATTCCACTAACAAAAGAGCATGTGGTTGAATATGCCAACCATAAAGTTCTTCATAAAAGGACAGAGCCAGTAAACCTTTTTTTTATTGAAAATATGGGATGTTTTGTGTAAAAAATAAATAATTTAGAAAAAAAACTAGAGACCTTGGTTTTGAATAGTTTTGTTTAGAGATGAGATGGAAGAAACAGGCTTTTTGGTGATATCTTTTCCTGTGAAAATTCCAAACATTTTGTTCTATCCTCTTCTGGAAAGATTTCTTTGTCATCAAATTTATAGTAACAACATTTAGTGGATTTTTTTTTTTTTTTTACCTCTGGAAGTGTAAAAGTTCAATAAATCCTGATTCTTTTGATCAATTCTCATTCAAAATGTAAAGATGTGCCCTCAGATCCATTTGACTCATTCACATATGTTCTCCCCTTCATAACAACTTATATCACTGTTGAGGGTACAGCCAATCAGTGGCAAAGAAAAGGAATGGTTCTCCTTAATTGCCCGCTTTGGAAACACACCACCAAATAGAATTGCACTTAAATATTTCAGCACCATGCTGCATTTTCTTTCAAATATTTTACACATAATTTGAATTACATTTCACAGAAAAAATATCTGCATATACTGAACAACAAATAGGCGGGGTCGACTGTAGATACAAAAACATCGGATAAATGTTGCAGGCTAAACAAAGAATTAAAAATGGGAACACTGTGAAAAAACTATGTACACCATGGCTGCTTCCTTAAGATTTAAGGGTGAAAGAAGCAGTACATACTGCATATGTAACCTATATGTAATTACAGGAATGTAGCTTAGAAGGCTCGCCAAGTGAATGCAGACAGCCGATTTGGAAATGAAACATTGAATTATTCAGATTAGGTTGTTTTACTGCCCACACCCTGCAGGAGACTACTTGTTAGTAAAATAAAATATGTCCTGACTTGCAGACCTCTCCTGTCATTAATCATGCAGGTTCCCAGCATGTGCTGTCCTGTCACTCTCCTGCTTCATATACCCTAAAAAATATCCACCAGTACAAAAGTAAATTTAGCACAAAAGGCAAAGAAGTTTCTCTTCTTCACAACAATTCTCATACTGTTGGAAAATCTGTTTGTCCCCTTAAGTGGTGCCACATTTGTAAAGAAAATACATTCATAGGTTGAGGAGCAGAGTTGAGTATGTTGAATGTGCCCATTAAAAATGCACAAAGTCTTCACTGCCAATGCAGAATAGCTTGACTCTTGTTGACTGGATTTAATAAATTACAGTTTGAAGAAACAAGACATCTTGCCAATTTAACTGTTTATTCATTCAGTAGTGTGTGGGAGAAACGTATACAACCACAACGGGCTTGCGAGTCATGTTTATGCTAATCACCAGTTTGGTCACACACTGCTGTGGGATGGCATTCAATTCTAAACGCAGCAACAGCCAGTGTGGTGGGTTGTCGCTATGGCACAAACCCACAAACCTTCAGTTGGATTGGGGACTGCAGGGAAGCCATTTTGACCTCTTTCAACCTCTCAACTCCAAATTCTTGAGGTAGTTTCACAAAAACACATTGATCCTACTAAACAAGAAGCACATCCATCTATGGATGATGAAAGCTTTTTAACAGTAACCTGAAAATTATATATAAGCACAGTGAGAACTTTTGCAACACAGATAATTAATGCAGGACATGTTCTTGCAGGTTGTTTGGAAGCACAAGGTTCATCAGGTAAGTAAATACTTTTCTCTAGAGTAGGTTTTACAGCATCTGCTCTGCAGAAACAAATGCATGCAAATTCATAGATGACAGAAAAAAAAAATCAATTCCTTTCTCCAAACAATCTCGCTACATGTTTAGATCTGCTAATTAGCTTTAGCTTGAACTTTTCTTCTGTGTCTGAGCTAACTGAAGGAGAGACTGTTTTCCTGCATCTGCGGTCTTGGCTTTGCTTCTATCCACTGTTTGACTGCATGGTAGTTAAAATCTCAGAAGTAATGCACAAGTTAAATATGTGGAGAAACATAATGCATACAAAATCACTATGTGTCACCAATAACTACTCCTGAATAAATACTGATGTTTGTTTGTGCACATCAGAGTAATAATGCTAGTCAGTAGTGTTTTTTTTGTTTAGTTTAGTTTTTTACAAACAGATTTGATCATATCTGGTAATTCACAACTCTGGAAATTTACAGGTAGACTGGACTCACCAATGAGAGCTTTTAAATTCCCGAGTAGACTGCTAGTTTTTTAGGTCTCCAAGCTGCTGCATTTAGACAACATTTCTCCTGATTTCTTCCTCTTTACTTGACAAATAGATACACACATTTTAACTTTATGTACCCAAATAAGAGCCAGAAACTTTACAATTAATACTTTTGTCTTTGTTGCTTTTTGTGTTGTAAATTGATGAATGTTTGGTGAGCTTGGTGATACTGTCAATAGGTCAAGTTATTACTCTTCCACAACTTTCGAATATCTTCGTTTCCTTGTGCTTTGTCTATTTTCATTTTTGCAGGGGGAAGGAGGAAATACTTTGTTTCGGACATGGGAATGCAAATAACTGATCTGCAAGCTATTAGACAACTGAAAAGGACAAACAAATTATTATATGTCAATTTAAGCTTGCACATATCAGAATATACTAAGTGTCACAATATCACTAAGAAGTAATTATTCTGTTAATCAACTTTGCCCATTGTTGAGGAACCATTATCACTTCTTCATAGAAAATCACATGTGCATTGAATTCTTCACTGAGAAAATATACTACAATTATATGGGGATTTTTAACAATTCAAGTGGCTTAAGCTCTATGTAAATGGAGGTCCACAGAGGTGAATAACAAGTTAGTTTACAGGTCCAGTCTGGTAAAAAAAAAAAAAAAAAAAAGGTTTAGAAGATAGTGACAGCAAGCTTCATAGGCTGGACATCAGGCAGATAAGGAGCTGTTAAACAAAGGGACAGAAGTGTCTTGAGACCAAAATGGTCCATTTTGCTGAGCAGCCATCATTTATCAATGAAGTAGTCACATCAAAGAAACAAACAGATAAAAAGCCCACAGAAGTTTAGATATGCTGGTTGAAGTTCAATCAAGCAGACGCCAGAGTAAAATTATATAATCACCAGGGGTTAAATCGAGCCAAAGCTGTGCAGGGGACCCAGCATATATGCTTTTCTATGCCTCTTTCTTCAGACTTTAATTTATGCAAAGCCACAATTTTCTGTAACTGCTTTCAAACACAACACACCAACTTGCCCCCTATTCCTACTGTGCCAGTTTAAAACGATGCATTTATGGCCTCGGAGAGTGAACTGCAGAAGAAAAAAAATAAGAGCTGTAAAAGCAGAGATATTTTCCCATCATTCACAGATGCGACGATAAAGGGCACACTCATCGAAACCTTCATGCACCTCCGCACAGATTTTTAAAGGCTGTATCAAACAGATAGTTGACCCTAGTCACGTCAATTAGTCGACCATGGAAGGCATAATGCAGCAAAGTGAAAAGAGATGGGAAGGATAGAAAAAAATATGCTAGCGTCCACACATGTAAAATAAGGTGAGGAATTTATTAATGTTTCCATGGCTTTTTTATATAGTTTTGCAGATGTCTGAGCAGGTCTGAGGAGGAGTTATTTAATGTCAACTATAAAAAAAAAATCCATTTTTTTTCTTTCACCACTTTATAGCTTTGTTCTGTGTGGGCAAGGCCTTAATTTCTTCCATCTTTAGCACATTTGATGTACCATTTTGTGTGAAACCTAAGATGATGCATCACATTTGAAAGATTAGTTCAATGGTAATTAAAATAAGAAACTCTCCTTTGACCTACCTAAACCAGAACAAGAGAACATTATACATCCTTTTACATTGTGAAAGTGGACCACAGTCGGCACTGATGTCCGCTTAAGCTTGACATATACTGCATAATATTTTCAGTAGTTGAATTCAGCTCCGAAGTGTGCAACCACATAGGTGAGTCATACAGAAGTGAGGAGACGCTTGTTTAAAAATGAGAGAATGCTTATCAAAACTATACACTTTGGCATTTCTCGTCATCAGGGACATTCACAGATAGGCACCAAGTGGCCTTTTCCCTCGTTGGAAAAAAGTGCAGTTTTTAATTTTAATTTTTTCTGCTACTACCACTAATTTCAGGGGGAGAATCTAGTCAGAGCAGATAGTTGCATAAATCTGTACATGACCCGTCTCAAGCTGGTTAAGATGATGTGAAAAAGAGGAGGTGCACAAAGCAGCTGCTTATTAGATGAAAAGATGCTGGACTCAGAATCTGTTGGTGTTTAACTCTTTGAAATGATATATTGTGGTGCTGCATGCAGCTTTTCTAATTGCATTGGTTCCTTCATCCAGCACTTAGAGATTTAGCAGCCAGATAATTGCTGAAAGCCACTCTGAAGTTCTGTGATGTAGACAATACACATTTTCACTTGGCAAGAGCTGTTCTTGGTGCAGGGGTGAGGCCAAAGGAGCTCCTCAGGGTTTTGGCTCCTAACTTTTAGTCAACTTATCTTTCCCAGACCTTATTAAGAAATTATCACAATATGACAGTGATTTGTAACTACAGATCACATAAGCCATCTGGAAACCTGCTAAGGTACCACTGAAGCTTTAAAGCAAGTTTAAAAGAAACAGTCTCTCAAAGCTTCCTCCAATTGTTTTGTTTTTAAGTTGAATAAATCCACTCAGTGCTCCCTGACTGTGCATTAAATACACATCTCCAAGCTTTCTGTCTGGAAGCCAGGATAATGGCAGGGAAAATGGTTTTTCATGCTGACTTTTTTCTGAAACATTTCAGACTCTGAAAAAGCAGCTTGTGAAATGTGGGGAGTCCAGCGAGACAAGGTGCTGCCATCAGCAGAGCACGGTGACATGCTGGATTTTTTTCCCTTCAGGCCAACTGATGCAACATAATCTAAGTGTCATCAAAGGGAACACTGACACCGGGGTGGGAAACCACATTAACTCATGAAGCTTATCTCGACTCAAAATACGAACAAGGCGAGCTTATCTTGGGAGCTTGAGAGATCATGAAAAACAAAATTACTTCTGCTTCACTCGCACAGGAAGGTGTTTTCCCCATCATCATCATTTTGAGCACTACTGTGAAAACTCCAAAATGTAGGGCAGACCTCCTTTTCATTTGCGCCCTCCCTCCTTTCTGTGCCTTTGGGGCTTAAAGGAGTTGTTCAAATGCTGCTCTGATCACAGGATTTTCAATTGTATCTCCTCCCCTTTTCTATGAAGCACCTAAGCACAACAAAAATTTCCTCCGCAAGGGAACAACTTTGACTGGAATCGGATTTCTGCAGCCATGCCAACTCTGTTCCTATCTTTTTTTTTTATCCATCCTTATCTGTCTTGTTTCCTATCGACTGTGATGGCTTATCAATATTGCTGTGCTGGCTTCTATTGTTGACTTCTGCTTCTTTTTCAGGATTAAGTAAACTGATGCTGCATCAAAGTCACAAGAAGCAGTGTTTGTGTTTACAGACGCCTCTGAGTCCTTGTGCCTATGGGTGGCGTCCCTCTGATTGTCAGGGGACGGGGAGTGCTGCTGATTGACCCAGTTACAAGAGCAGTGGCACATTTACACCCAGAAAGTCATTCATGCATCATGAGCTACTCATTGCAAAAAACGTACAGCAAACTGTATGGTACCAAGGTTCTAATTCACTACTCAAAGTGTTTCTAATACTGCTGACTGTACAAAAGATTTCAAATACTGCAGCATTTCAGCCATTTCTAAGTTAAAGTTGTAGAGTGCCTGAAAAAGTGTTTGTCACCTTACAGATTTATTCTTTTTTTTTGCCATTTTGGTAGACTTAAATGCTTCACAAGGGACATCATACCAAAATAACTAAAGTAAATACAGAAAGCAGTCTCATAACCAAACCACCAGAGCGCTCTGTGAAGATATGATTGCCTACAGTGTTATATCATAAATTTACTGGACTTTGTCACATTTCTTTTAAAGTTGCAGTTGATGTCATGCAGCTATATTTCACCCAGCCCTAGATGAAGTAGGCAGAAACAGCTTTGAACCCAACACATCATGCCAATTCTAAGGCTTTGGGAAAACAGTGAAGCACAATGGAGAAAATAAGGAACAACGGAGAACCTTCCTAGGAGTGGTTAGCCTACAAGGATTACTTCAAGAAAAAAAATTAACGAATCATCATGGAAGTCACAAAAGAACCCAGAACTGCTTCTAAGGAACCGCAGACCTCTCTTGACTCAGTCGAGGGCAGTGTTTATGATTCAACAATAATAGAGACGAAGCAAAAACTGCATCTATTTGAGGGTTACAAGATGAAAAACTATACAGAACACAAAAGTTTGCCGTACATTTGACTTGTGGAAAAATATTCTGCACCTTGTTGAAAGGTGTGAGTCCTGTTACATTTGGCTGGAAAGTAACACAGCATTTCAAATAAAAGTATATCAAACCAGGTGGTGTGAGGTTCTTGGGATTCATTGCTGCATAAATATCTATATATAATTACATTTTTTTGTGGTAATAACTGAAAGAATTGTTTTAAAATAGTTTTTTCGTATTTGCCTAGGTTTGATTATTGAAAACATCCAAGTGTGACAAATCATCAGAAATGGAATAAAATCTGGAAATAGGCAAATACCTTTTTATTGCTCTGTATACTCCCCTTTTATATTTCCTATTTCACTTCCCTCCTCCCTTTAATTGAACAACACAAATTTCTGCCTTTCCATAAACTCACTGCTCTGTTTTGGATCCAAATCTCTCTGCCCATCGGAATTTCAAAGTACTCCCAAGCTCTCATCACTTCCCTCCTCCGTCTCCTCAGACTTAGGGAAAGAGGATGGGGCTGCAACTTCTGCCAGCACGCACATTTCATTTTTGGGCCAAAAAGCACATGAAAGATATATTTCTGCAGTGTTCTGCATGTTGACATCTTCTGCTGCCTTTTTAACGTATAGTCACCTTACTTAAACATCCTAGTTTCAACATAGTGGCATTAAAGTTTTTATTTGATCATTTTTACCACTTTTGCAGTGTTGCAGTTATTTTTGTTCCACTGGATTAAGCTTTTGTCAGTGATAGATGTCTCCTTAATGAATATCTGTAGGCAATTAATTTGGAGCCACTTTAGACTCCTGAATATGAAATGAATGTTCATCTTTTGTGATAAAAGTTCTTGCGAGATGATTAAACAAAATGTCTCTACTAAACTTGAAATTAAGAAATCTTCCATTTGAATTCACTTCCTTTTTTAATACAATACTGTAAGATATTAGTTGCACAAAGCAAAATTTCAACATAAATACTCTGCAGCTATTAAAAATAGCATACTCCAGTCCAAAGGGACTGAGTAGATTATTATATATATATATATATATATATATATATATATATATATATGTGTATATATATATATATACATATATATATATATATATATATATATATATATATAATACAATTACACACAATTTTGCGATTGTCTGAAAACATTAGAAATTTTTTTTTTTTTTTGGCTGGAATAGGACAAAAAGAAGAAGTGATGAGATGTTTTGCAGCCACAGAGTGAGTAAAGTAGCTATTCAGCAACATTTTTATACACAGGGGAGATTTTGTTTCGTTGTTAATGTACAGGTAAGATCTAGTTTATGATCAATTCTATTGGAATGAATTCACAGAGCTCTATCTATGCCCACATATTGGTTAAAAACAAACAAAACAATTCCTTTTGTGCATAGTTCCAGTTTTGTTTCCGAAAGCATTTTATATGGTTACAGCAGGAAAGCTTGCCAAATCAAACAAATGACCAGGAGAAACAAACACAGGGTCCTGACTCTGATAAAAGCCTTCCTCTAATAAACTGGCACTGCAATACTCAGCAGTGTGAGAAAATAAATTCCTACCATTAGATGAAAAAAATATAACATGATATGAAAGCAGTATTTTCAGGTCAGCACAAGCGTTACTTTGAAGCCCACAGAGCTCATGTGGTATAATTAGGCTACTTAGTGGAGCAGCAGAGACCGTTAAAATGGACGTCCTCTTTATAAAATTCTCTCTCAAGGGTTAATTTAAAACTGTGAAAAGCTTTATAGGTAACATTATATGCTCTATGCTGTTCTTGGATTGATAAAACCACAACGTTAGCCAGTGTTAGAAGTGTTAAGAACCTTGGTTAGTCTTCATTTTACATATTCTAATAGATTTATTATGTAAGCCGAGAATCAGTGTTCACTTTACATAGTAATAATACATCAAATATTTCATTCATCCATCCCACGGTTGAGCAAAAAAGGATTCTGCAATAACAATTTTTTTGTGGGAAAAATGTGTCACGATTGAAAGCAAGAAATGGGACAAAACCCTCAGAGTCCGGATGCTGCTGGTGGAATTGGGTTAGATTGGCTGATGGAAACACTGATTACGACATCATGAGGTAAAGATTGTAAGGAGAGCTGCATTCAAGGCGGTCCAATAGAACAAGACATGGAAAGTCTCAAACAAGGGACTGTGGACAGATTGTTTGGAAGAATTGGGTCAAGAAAATACATTAGAGATGACTCGAGCAAAGCTCTGTTCTTTTAAGCAGGCTGTACACACAGGAACAAACACAGACGTCAGGGAACAGATCTCTCTCATTAAAGTTACTCTAAAGCTTTATTGGAGTGGTGCCAGGAAAGCAGGATGCTTTCTTTTGAATGAGCCCTGGAGAGCAATAAAATCAAAGGCAAATCAAGCACTTATGCAAATATGAACTTTATAGTAAGGGTGAATAATGATAGCAACTCAACTATCCAAAATATAGTTTTAAAGCTTTTGGTTAAAACAAACTGAATCCTTGTATAAAGAGATTGAAGATTTGGATTCTTTGGGAAGAAATGGCTACAAAGTCTCTGCAGATTGCTTGCTTCTCTGTCTCTGCTCTATTACAACACCTGACAAATACAATATTACTGGCAAAAAATGTCAGCAACTGCAAGTAAAACTTTACTTAACTTGTAGCTTCCTCTGTAGCTTCTAAATCAAACACTTTGTAAACCCATCATGTGTTTGAACAATCAATTCTCAGGTTCAGATAGTTTAGATCCCTAACCGTGTGCTAAGTTTTTGTGTTGAATGCAAATTCCTTCCCTGTTTTATTGAAATCTTAGTTTGAGATATTGCTTTTTTTGTTGTTTTTAAGTTATCCTTCAAATTAAACATCACTTTTCATGTTTCAGTCAAGTTTTGAAAGGATTTTTCATGGTCTCATAATGTAACATCACAAAATCTTGATGTTTTAGCAGGAAGACGTTTGACAACTACTGTACATTTTTGGTGTTTTTAATAGTGCACACGGTGTGCCTTAATCTGCTTTTATAGATCAGGAAGTGGGACATTTTTCTGACAAGAATGGCAGTCATATCGATTAATCTATTTAATAACCTTTAATGATATTTATGGCTTTCATAAGAAAACTGATGGGATAGCAGTTACATAACCTAGTTCTTAAATTATAACTAAGGGGTTTGTGATGTTCATCAAAATGCAAACTCTAGTTTAGAGTCCCTACTTCTCTATTTATTGAGTGTGCTTTTATTTTTTTTATATTATAATACTAACTTACCTATTAAGTTAATTTTTAAACAAGGCTAAGTCGTGGAACCGTATAAGCTCAACTCAATTTCATACATTTTCTTTAGGACACTTTTCTAATAAAATTGTATAAAACAACATTTAAACGTCACTACGAGCTGTTAGAGCAAAACCTTCAAGTGACTGTGGTCAAAAACTTCTACTTGACCTTACTCTAAATCAAGGTGCGGCCCAGGGGCCGTTTGTAGCCCTTGAAACAATTTTGGGAGGCTCCTGATCAGAATTCAACAATAGTCTTAATTTGGTTTGCCAGTTCAGGCAGTAAATACAGACTTAAAAACAACGTTTAGGGTGCAGTGTTTCATAAACACACACAGACGATTTAAAATTTTAAATGGAAAATGTAAGGTGCGATACGTTTTTGCTTTTAATTTATTTGTAAAAACAACCACTTTTACTAAAATGAAGACTTGGGCATTCCCGTGTAATAAACTTTTCAAAAATAAAGCAAGAGTGAACCAAATAATAATAAAAAAAGAATAATATGATCAACTCAAAAAAATTAGGATGCAACTATTTTTTTCAATCTGGCAAACCTGCAAAACCTTTTTCATGTTTTAAATGTACAATACTTTATCAATCATTTGTCTAGAGAAATGTCACTATCATGTTTAGTTTCAGGTAAGAGTGAAAACACAAAAAGTTTCTGCAAAAACAAAAATACTAAAAAACATTGTGGCCAGCTTGACATTTTTGGCCCTAATGGCAAAAGGTTTGGACACCCCCATGAGAAAGAATGTTGATTTTGATTAAAAATGCAGCAAATTGAATTAGTTTCCATTAGAAGACAATGGAGGACAATGACCTAAAGCTAGATTTTTCTGCTAAAGTAAGATTGGTCAAATTATCTTGTATGCAGTAGATTTGGCGAGTTATTTTTTTTAAAGCTGCATTGTTTTACTCTAAAATGTTTTCCAGCTTGTAGCTGTCCTCTGACAAAATTCCAATCTGACAAAACTTGGTTCATTTTTCATTTTGCTGTTATTCTGTGTTGATTTATGAGCACCGAAAACATACTTCTGCTATTACTGCCATGCATAAACTTTCTAATAGATGGTAAATGTTTAAAAATTATGTACAAGAAAAGCCTATCTTTGTTGCACTGTGTGATTAATAGGCACTGTCAGTCATGGTGCAATGTAAGTGCAGCCATTTACCAGGGGATGCATCTTCTAAGAGCTCTGTAGATGGATACACACTGTTAAAATGGTTTGCTCTGAATAAAGTTCAGCTTTGTTATATATTTCAACTACCCTGTTTTCTGATCTTCAGTTATTTTATAGCACTACAACTACATTCTCTATGGTTGTAAATGTTTCCCCAAAAGTCCTTTAGAGAAGCCTCTTTAAAGCTGCTGCTTTCTATTTTCAGAAAAACAGACATGAACTCCTACAAAGGCACATTTGGCTGCAGATACAGACTACTGCTCCATTAAACGAATGAGTCCTAAAGCAGAAAGGTGAGCCACGGCTCCACAGTTTCTGCCATTTACAAACGAGGCTCCCAAATTAGCCACATCCCCTGTGAGGAGGTCTTTGAGAATTAGAATATGGACTGATAACCAACAGACTTCGTTTTAAAAAGGAAAATATGCCGCAGTGCAGGTAGCTGTAAGCGTGTTCAGAACAAGCAGTGATTTAAACTGAATGAAAGTTTTTCTTTAGGGTCAAACCTAACAATTCAGATTACATGTAATAAAAAAAATGCTGCAGGCTCCTGGATAGATGTAGCAGTTTTGGATCAAACCAAAATTAGGGAAATTACAGCAATATCTCAATTACTGCATGATTACATCATTGTGGGCATCTCTAGAAACTGAAAAACATGTTTTAATTTTATGATTTAGACCAACAGGAAAAAAAACAACCAAAAAAATAAAATTTTTTGGATTTTCACCTGCTGATAAAGAGTCAAAAATGGTTACATTTATTTTACCAACATGCAGAAATACCCCAGGAAAGCAAATAAAGGTCAAACAGTTTTGTTGTACAGTGAAGAAATAAAATGGTTTGCAAAATTTCTGTTGAAGTTTAGGAAGAAGAAGGCATGAATTAGTGAGAGGTCACCAAGCTGAATTACAGTGATGTGAAAGGGGTCAGTAGCTTACTGGAGGAGGCACTAAGGACCAGTTCTTGTTCTGTGACTGGAGGAATTGGGCCTTGATGACCTGCCATGGCTCTATAACATCTGTGAAGGCTTGAGATGGACGGTCAGGCAAAAGAGAAGTAATCTTCACCACAATTACGATACAGAAGTTTGAAAGTAGACGATGCGCTCCAGATGAATATTGGCAATCTGTTTAGAAGTTGAGTTAATTACTTTTTCCAGTAAACAATACCGAGCTGAAAGTGAAGTAAAAACAAAAATGGCCTCCCAGTAACCATTAAACTATGACAGCTAATTATGCTTCACTGACTGGTGATACTTCTATGGGTTCCACTGTTTTTCTTTATACAACTGGAACCCTTACTGATATAGAGATCAAATATCTGGCCAAAGCTTTCTGATTTTGTTATGGCTGATTTTCATCTCATAAAGTCCAAATAATAGATAATAAACCCCCATTACACCATTTTATGGCGTAGGAAGACATAATTCCAAGGGAAATAACACTAGCATTGTCTCATTTGATACTGTGGCACAGGGAGTTTCATCAGCAGATGAGTCAGGCTGCCACAGATTTTCTTTTAACATGCTGAAAAATTGAGGTCTGCAGTTCTCACAAAGCATTTGAAGTCCTTGCGTGGCTTATTCAGATTAGCTTCAATAATACCACAAACAAAAACAAGACTAAATGTTTAATTAATAGCATTCAGAGCTGAAAAAAAATCATCAGATTTTAAAATTCAGACATCATTATCAGATTGGAATCCTGAAAAATGGATTAGATCATTATTTTTCCAAGTTGCAGGGTTTGAACCACATTTATGCTAAACACCTCAGAGAACACACATGAAACATTTAGAAAATAGAGTTTTGCAGGAACCAAAGGATTGGGTTTTAAATTAGGATATGCAATGTCTTCAACAAGGAATATGTGTTAAACACCCACTAGTTAAGCATGGGCTCTTAATTAATGCAACATGCTTCAGTGAACACACTAGCAACCTCTGGGGACCATGAACAATGTTTCTAATATGGGTAATGGACACATTACTATTGCTCTGTATTCAATTAATCAGATTACAGAAACCACAGAGAGCCTTTAGTAAACAAAGAATTCATCAATGATTTTAAATTTATTATAAGCCTGTCCATTTCTGACCCTGCAAAAGTAGATCATGAAACACAAAAACAAACTCAATGGTCCTTCCTCAGCTCAACAGATTCATCAATATAGAATATTCTGATCCCACAGTGATGTTCACAGATGCTTGTTAGAAATGTTTGCTGCTTCCTTAAAGCTACAGTGTTTTAGTTGCTTAATATTAAATCTGCCAAAATGTATTTTGTAAATGAGTAGAGTTAACAAAAAGCCTTTTAGTAGAAGGCACTGCTTAATTAGCTTATAAAAACACAGCATCCCAGCGTGACAGCCTTTTGCTGCACCTGTTATCAATGCACTTGCATTGATAAGTGAAAGTAGCAATGGAAAAAAGTTTCTGATCTAAAAGATGGACTTTTAGTGGTTTTAATACTAAAAGTAATGTCAATATCAAAGATAACAAAAAAGCCTATTTCTGCTTTATCAAAATATCTGCTGCATTTGTTTTCATTTCACATGATCAGCTGTTTTTCAATTAGTGTAGGTTAGCTCATTGAAATTATCCTGGGGATATTAGCAGGAGTCTGCAACAAGTGACACTAGTGTTTCCATTACAAATGTGTGCAAAGTCTATATTCTGTAAATATTGAACAAAAAATACATTTGCAGTTGCTGTGTTTTCATTAAATAAGAAATTAAATTAAAATCACTTTTGAATAAACTTGTTCATGCTATAAGCCATTAAAAATCATGGCAGCGACGGATGTAAACAGATATTCATAATTCAGCCTCTGTGTCTCCATCAGCCATCGGAGGAGACATTTCTTATTCAGGAGTTGGACAAGCCCCTCTGACCTGGGGGTGTCTATGTATGGAAATTGTAGTTGGTGATTTTACAGAAGAGCTACGGATTCAGTACGCTCAAATTACAGATAACTTTTTATGAACGGTGCGATGCAGTGAGAGCTCCAGTGGAGCCAGCAGCACACTGACAAAAGAAAAACATTCTTCTTCATTGTTTTCGGCTGTTGATCATGTGACTCGTGTGATACAGAAAAAGTGTTTCAATACGGCTGAAAAACCACCTCATCCTAGAGCAAAAATTTCTTATCAAAAAACATGCGTTTTTTTTTAAAATTGCAACATTTCCATTAAGCAAATTTATTTTCGGAATTTCACTTTGCGCAGTTCTATGGTCAATGAAAACACAGCTGCTGTCTTGCAACTTTTGATTGTATCCCTGCTCCAATACACATGAATCAAATGAATGGCTAATGACCAGTCCTCTGCAAAACTTGCAGACATGCCAAGAATATAATTCAGTCTTTTGATTTAGGTGTGTCAGAACCGGGATGGCTCCATTTGCAGGAGAATGAAACTGGAGGACAGGACTTGCAGACCACTGATGGTCTAAATCCAGAGTACAATGCTATAATTCTCTATAGCATTGTACTGCAATGCTATAGTGCTTCAAAAAATTATTAATCTTCAGGTTAAAATTTTGTTTTAACCCACTGGTGATTAGCTGACTCATCTCTCCTGTGATAACATGAGGGTGTGACTGATTATAGTGTCAATCAAGGGCTACCATTAGTTTTATCATTATTACAAGAGTGTAAAATTAATGCTACTATCAGAGCTGTCAGCAGATTTTATTTATACAAAAACTTTGTCATAGATAAAGCACCTCACTCCTACCACAGGGAGAAATACGCATCCTGAAACAGTTATTTTCAATTCGTTCACCTCTTTTCTTATAGCCGATTCAAACTTTAAAGAGACCAAATTCTTCCATCAAATTTGACATGAATCCTCTAATGTCTTAATTTATTTTTAATATCAAGCTAGGTTTTCTCTTTATCTTTGCACTAAACATTGTGAGGGAGGAAAAAGCTGCAGACATTTGCTTCATCTTGCATGATAAAAGCTGTCACTCAGAATCCTAGACATTGAAACACTTTATGACACTTGTATGACAAATATAAACCTGCTTTTGCTGTCTGATTCCGATTTATACCGCCCTGCAGAAGTATTTTTACCCCTAAAATTTTGTGTATTTTGTCACTTTAAAATAAACTGCTATGTATTTAAATTGGATTTTATGTGATGCATAAACAAAAAATAGCATGACATAATTGTCAGGACTATGAAACCTATAACAATTTAAAAAATGACACTCTAAGTAAAAACTAAGCTGAACTGGATGCAAATACATACAATAAAAAAAATAGTTTTGACTTATTTATTAAAAAATATATACCATACTTTCATTTTAAAGTTATACACTTCCATGTGTTTGTTGGTCTATTACATAGTAAAGTAAAATTTGTCATGTCAACCTGACACGTGAACAATTTTAAGGGGTATGAATATTTTTGCACTTATATCTGTTTATTTGACAATTACAACTCCACCTGCATTGTGTTAAATAATTTATCACCCCAAGGTTGCGTTTGGTTGAAATGTTTTTAAGGATGATGAAGTATTAGGTCCAGGTTTTCAAAAGCATGAATATTTTTAAAGGCTGATTTTCTTGAATGTGGCAATCATTTCAAAACCCCTTGTTCCTTGGCTCTCCCACACAAGGCTGCAAATGAAATCAATGAAATGCAAATACACTTAGGTCCAGGGCTTTATGGTTTTCAGTCCTTCCTCCTCACCTTTTGTGGCAGATTTGACCCAAAAGCACAAACGTGTAAAACGCAGCATGATGCACTTGTACATAGTTATTCATACCTGCTGGTAAGCGCTATTGCTGCAAGGACTGAACACTGAGGAGGTCTACACCTGCTCTCATGGATGTCTGAAAGACAGTAAGACGATGTCGGGAAGCCTGACCTCCTCACCCCTCACTGCAACCTTCCCCCAATTGATTTTGATTGTCCCAGTGGGAGCTGTTAAGCCCATCCACTCCATGATCCTCCTCTGGTGGTTAGAAGCCTGATGGGGATGTTTAAGGACGGGGAGGCTCTCCGCTCCCATTTGTTTTCCTGCAGGTAATCGATGGTAGACTCGGGGTTACAGCTAATGTGATTTATGTGTCCTATTTCCGCTGTTATGCCTCATGTACAAATTGTCTGTGCTGATGTAAATTCCCCACTCTTTTCACAACTTGCTGACACTGAATCTAAAGCTGCCAAAACAGAGCAGCTTGTCTGTGTTTGCAATCAGGACTATTTATTTAATTTTTATCTAGGAACAAAGAAGAGTGTTTCATCTCCTGTGAACCAGACATGTGGTAATTCTACACAACATTATAGTTCTCTTTGGGTTTATTGCGTCTGACCATATTGGGAATTTTATAAATGTTTTGCGATTGTAAATCATTTGCAATCTGAACACAAGGCAAATCCAATAAATTCATCCACTGATGCACGCTCCCATAATTGTACTGCTACCTGCAGCGATTACATGCACATTAATATCTCCTCTCAGTGCTGCAGATGCATTAAGGGAAATGACATGAATTGCTTTCAAAAAAACCTCTCAACTGTGGAGCATCGTAAACCTTTATCTACTGGGAATGCTATATATTTAACAGGCAGCAGAGTGACTTTGATGAAAGCCTTGAAGACATCAACAACAACAAAAAAAAGATGACTGAATGTAAAGATGAAGTCTCTATCTTGGTTTGGCCACTTGCCACTGATTTTGCAATAATCTCTCTTTTCCATTCCTCTTATTTTCAGTCACTTCATTCCACCATGAATCCTTCCTCTCTGCTTTGCCGCCAGCTTTCTCAAAAGTTATTTCATTTTTCATAAAAGTTAGCTATAACATTACACACTTTGTCAAATAATGCATAACTATGAAATCACAGTCTGTAATACATCACCACACAAATACAATTCAGTGCAATCAACTGCCTTCAGAAATTAGTAGTGATTAGCAAGCAGGTATTAAATACACTTTTCTTTAAGACCAAATTCCTTCATTAAAAATGTTTTTATGGGTGTTATGTAATATTCTAATCTTAAATGTCATGTTTTTATCAGCTCTAAACAGAGTATCATGATAGTAAACAGAAATAAAGGATTGAAAACATCACCCTGTGTTTTAAACATCGCTCTGTGTTTCACTCTGTGGAATAAAAAGCAAAGGTCTGGGGCAGTATTAAATGTGAACTGAGGCTACATGAGGTCATCATGTTTTCTTGAACCATTTAAATGCGGGGCAACTACACAAAGTTGTTTCTTTTGTTTTAAAATTGATGTTATATGTCTAGGACTCTTGTTTTGGTTTACTAACCTTCAGGTTGGTTTGGAGTCATTTTTTTGTGCTCTGTTCAGTTATTTGCATTCAGCTTTTCTTTGTTTTTCTATGATCGCCATGTTTTCCCTCGCCATGTTTTTTTGTTTTTGTGTCACTCCAATCCGTCTCCCTGAGCTGCTCCTGCTCTGTCCTACCTCATAGCTTCATCCTGTTGTAATCTACACCCCAGCCCGTTTTCCATTCATTCCTGTTACTCACCTTCACTTTGTTACATTTTGATAAAGCCAGATGTTCTGCAGTTCTTAAGTTAGTTCAATCATTACCTACTTCCTTCCTGAAGTTTGGCTTTCCACACCACAGAACATTTTGAATGGAACCAGAAATGGGTGGCAACTAATTGCATTTACTCAACTTTCTGTTTTGTGTTTAAAATAAAGTATGTATCTATATAGATGGCTGATTGATGCTTAGTTGCTTATGGTTTTGTGAATTGATTTTGCTCCAGCTATTATTTTTTATTCAGAACAGTTATTTATATTACCATGTGACATGTTCATTTTAAATTGTAAATGAATGAAATAAAAACTTTCTGGAAGAAATTAACCTTCATGGGTCATTTTACTACATAATACTTTTTACTCTTATTTGAGAAAATTACACAACATATTTTAACCAAAAATGAATAAAATACAAACACAGATTTACAGTTTATGTTAAAGTGAGACTTCTTGATTTTGCGCAAGCTTGTTTTAATATTTTCTATCTGCTAAGACAACTGTGTTATTTGGAGGTAACATAAATGCAGTAAAGACTATTCATCATCACTGGAAGTACTTTACTGTTTTCTAACATGTGCACTTGACCTACTGTATTAGTTTTATAAGTTTTATGCAGAAAAAACAGTGTTTCTTCTATTTAAATTGTCATTTTGTAATTATATTTGTACTATTTTTCATTTTAGAACTTGCTTGTACATTACTTTATTTCTGTCAAGCTGATTACATCATTTTAAAATATTAAATCAGATTTTATGAGTTACTTAAGAAGCCTTCTTACTCTTGTTTAATTTCTCCGTAAGAAATATGTTGCACAAGTAATGCTACTCTTTCTGGAGTTGAATCACCTCTGACTGTAACAACAAACACACACCTACTTTATTGACTTTCTTTGTATTGTTTAGCATTAGAACTTTTTTTTATCAAAGGTCAATAGGTGATTGGTTATTCATGTTTGTAGAGCCAACAATTTGACAGAGCAGAACAATGTTGCAGCATTCTTTCCATATGATGGACTGGAGAGCAGCACAAAGTGGCCTTTCCCCTGTTCTGTATTCTGTCTCTGCTTGCTCTCTAATCTTTGCTCGCATGGCTGATTTTGTACAACCTTGCTCTTACCTTTTGTAACTCAAGATCCCTTTTGCCTTCACAACTTGCCTCCTCTGAGAGTATTCAGCTCATCTTATCTGAACTCTGACAACTATGAACATAGACCACAGAAATGGATCAGAAGAATAGGTCACTGATTGAACTGGGATTTGCAATCAGACAGAAGCTGGACCTGTTTTTGGATGTTACTGCTCTACTGTACCTTCAGAGGCAGGAAGTTATTTTGTTTTCACATATTTAGAGATTGAACTGAATGAAATGCTTAAGCAGGGTTGACGTGTTGCCCACTGTGTTGAATTTTGCTCTGTATTTCCA
Organism: Xiphophorus hellerii; assembly: GCF_003331165.1. Taxonomy (NCBI): domain Eukaryota; kingdom Metazoa; phylum Chordata; class Actinopteri; order Cyprinodontiformes; family Poeciliidae; genus Xiphophorus; species Xiphophorus hellerii. The sequence goes on from NC_045693.1 coordinate 8,515,108, forward strand.
AACAAGATAAGAAATTGTGTTTCTAAAGCTGCTCTTGGTTGTCAGGGGAACATTTCTGAATATGTAGTGTTGTATTCTCTGAAAAGGTATGCTTGGCTATTTGCATAAAATAAAGATCCATATTAGAGTGAAAGCCCAGCTACTTTACTGTGTGGTATTTGTTGCTTGTTCGCCTGCCTAAGCAACGAGGCTTTGTCCTTGTTGCTATGCCTAAATCAATTATCAACATCAAAGCCTGAATCGTGTTAACTTTCAAATAATGAATAGCTTCAAGAGGTTTCAGAGATGCTGGAGTTGTTTTCCTTTTGGTTTGTTTTAGAAGAATACCAACAAATTTGTGCATGATAATTGTCAAATATTTCTGTAATTAAATTGGATTTTGTATGTTTTATAAAGTTGGTTGAAGTTACATTTTGTATTTAGTTTGTGAATAAATAATCTGAATTGATTTGATATTTGATTTTCTTTTTTTAACAAATGAAAAGTGTGGTATGCATTTGTTTTGTGCTGCCTAAACTCTGATAAAATAAAATACATTCAGTGCACACAATTGCCTCCAGAGTTCACAACAGAGATGGCAGACTAAGAAACATATTTTTCAGATAAATATGCTATATTTCCTGGTCTAACAATCTAACCATGCTTTAGTTAGATTGCATGCAGGCCACTTATTAACAAGGATGACTTTCCACCCTCTTAGCTTGGCAATTGACTGTACTTTAAATAAAGCATCATCTTAACAGTAATGGGTGACTGATGGAGCCATGAATTAAATCCTGACGGAAGTAATAGAAGCCGTACAGGGCCATTTTCTCAAAGAACAATTGGTTTAAATAGTCTATTTCCACAATAAATTCAATAATCGTCTGAAAAATGCTAGTTATGTTTACGTGGAATTCCTTTGACATTAATTTTTTGTGACAACACAAGCAAAAGCAACAGAGTTCAGTAGGAGGTGAAATTTAGTGCATCGTGCAGAGATGATTGCTTAAGTGAAATCAGGCGTGTAAGAAAATGTGGAATAAATGTTGGGGAGAATGAGGAGAGGAGCTGAGGGACAACATCTGGAGAAGGACACAGAAACTATGTAAACACTGCAAAGTGATGAAGAAGAAAGCATGAGAATAAATTGATCTATGACAAATCACAAGCAAGCACTGAATCACAGCTTAGGATCAAAACACATAAGAATAGAAACAGAACATGAGCAATGCTAAAATTCAAGTCCAACAGACTTGTACATTTTAGCATATCTTTGCAATATAAACATTTCTTGAGACAATAAAATTCTAAGGTTATGCATGTTTACAACTGCATTTCATTAAATCACTTTATAGGGGAAATGAAGAGCAGCTACAGTGAGCTGTAAGATTATCAACAAATGTATCCAATTCAATTCAGTTCAAATATCATCTCAGGACATAAAATACTATTTCAATTCAACCATTCATACATTCCAATTGAGCCTAGTGATCAAATAGTACAGGAATCTCAGTTAGTTACTATTAACCGAACCAATCTGCTTTCCGTTAGTGCAGTAATAAAAATAGTAAATAGAATAAAACGAAGTAAGAAAAACAAGACAAATAAAATTTGTCTTAAAATAGTTTAAAGTTTTTATCAAAAGAAACCTAGCAGTTTGCATCTTTAACCTCATCTATAACTGCATCAGTCATGAGACAAGATTGAAATTAGCAAAATATTTATATATAAAGTGTAAAATGAGGGAGACGTGTTTGTCACTGTCTGATTATGAAGTACAAGATAGTAAATAAGGAAACATCATCTCCACGTTTAAGCCTGGAATGCCTGGCCTTTTAATTGAGAGACTAACCGACTCTTAGACTTTATAGTATATCACAAAAGCATGTAAATGAATATATAAATTATAGATTAGTGGTCGAGATGTGGGAGGAATAATAAAGTGGATAATAGAGGTGCTGTATCATTCTCCAATACTGATTTCAGGTGGAGCAAAACTATTAAGATCACAGATTTACTCCCCCGTTGAACAGACAAGCCATGCCCTCATTTGAATTTCCAGCGTTTAGCTTGCTCCGTCACCCACAGTGACTCTGAGTGGGCAGGTAGTGGGTTAGTGTCCTGTTCAAGGACAGGTGGCTGTTAGCAGGCGTGTTTGGCTGTCGAGAAGATCAGACCTGTGACCTTCCATTACACAACGTTTCATTTATCTAAACACACCTCTTCCATGTTGCCACAACCCTTAAACACCACTTAGCATTAAAGCAAGGCCTAGTATGGGGGTTTATTATGAATACTGAAATGTGTTAAGAACTGCTGTGGAAAGAACTCTGATTTTACAATTTGCAAAGAAAATTACATTTCATCACTCCTCTGGTCATTGTTAAATAACGACCAATAAATCCAAAGGAAATAGTCAATGAGAAAGCAAGCAAGAGGCCAATGGCTTTTCACTTGACATGATTTCTCATACATGAGGCATCCATATGCCAGAAATGAAAAAAATGGGCCTGATAAAGGTCGTAAACCACCATGATGGCAGCTGTCAGCTGACCCACAGCTGGAAGCAAGATCTATTCATAACTGTTAGGGGAGGAAAAGCAGAGATTGACTGCGATTATCTTCAGTTGTCATTACACAGTCGGATGAAAAGTGCAGCCGCACAAAGCATAGGAAACCAATATTTTTGAGTCGTCAAAAAATGCAATTCATGAGGCAGCAAGTGAATGGCTTCATACTGTAGTGATGAAAGCAGCGTGGTTCCTCTGAGAAAGGATTATCCCTAATTGGCCCAGCTGGATAAACACAAGTATCTGTGTTAGCATGCTGCATCTCAAAGTAAATACACCAACCTTCTCCTACTAAAGAAAAATGCAGAAATACACTATCTTTTACAAAAACAAACTTCAAATTGTTTTAAAGCAATTTTATGTATTGACCAACACATGATTAAAGTTGAAAGAAAATGACACATACATTGTAGTGTAAAGTGTGGTGTGCATTAATATCCTTTCCCTTTTATTCTGATACTCTGCTACTGAATTAGTACTGAGTCCATCTGCAACAAAACCTCAGAGGTTTGTTAGGAAACAAAAGTGAACAAACATTACAATGAAGACCAAGAAATGCAAAATAAAACTGTACAAAACAACTGCAAACCTATCAAGACATGTTCATCTTTCCTGCAAGGCTGAGCAGAGAAGAAGCCGAAAGGCACAGTAACTCTGGAGGAGCAACAAAGATCATCAACTCAAGTGGAAGAATCTGCTGACAGAACAACCAAGTCATCGTGTCTCTCTCCACAGATCTGGCCTTTGTGAAAGAATGACAAAGGCAAAGATGCAAGAAGCACCATGGCAGTTTGCCCCAAGCTATGTGGGAGAGAAGGCAAACATTTGGAAGAAATTATTCTCATCAGATGAGATTATGATGTGTATAATGAGGAAAACGGAAGCTGTAAGCAGTGGCATGCTCTGTGCTAGAATCAACAGTGCAAGAAGGCCATACGTATGTAGTATGGTCTTATTATATATATATATACACACACATACATACTGTATATATCCTTCATCCTTGTATGAAGGGCATTGGTTGTTATTTAATAATTCACCATCACATAGTGCTTACTGATAACACACTAAAATTGATTCTAGGGAACTATTATTGTATGGGCTGCTTTTAATTTAGATTACAATATATCTTTAATCTTTGGATACGGAGAAGAACCCCCGCGAGCTTCTTCTGTCTTAGTCTCCGTCACCCTTGTTGTCTAAGATTTTTGGCGGTCAGATGACAAGATAAACTTATTTGACATGCAAAGCTTTTCCGGTTTTCTTTGTAGTTTTGATACACAAAGTAGACTTTGATCTCAAGTACAAAGATGAAGAAGAGCCAGAGGATTATGGCGTAAACTCGTTTGGCAGTCTGCACCTCAATGCCCACCCAATATGCCACATAGTGCAACACGATCAACAAGAAGATTCCTCCCACCAAGTTAAATTATTGTTTAACCTGCATGCAAGGAGCAAAGTCACATGCTTAATGCTCTGCTGTCACACAACACATACTCTTGTAGTTTACAATTCCAGTCACCAAGTGTTGCTGTCTTGTATCTCTGCTCTAACACATCTGAATCAAAAGGTTTAATTACCTCCATGCATGTCAGCAGGTTTTGCAAAAGCCTGATTTAGGTGTGTTGGATCAGGGATGCATCCAGAAGTTGCAGGACAGTGGCACTTGGGGACTGGAGTTGCAGACCCTTAGCATACACTGTAATGGGTTTTAAAGTGATTTACTAAGCCCACAGTCGATTCACAGTTTCATACATGAATCGATTCTGAGACTGCACACAATCCTAAACACTCCACTCCTACGGTGAGACATGATGTTAGCATCATCATGCTATAGGGACATTTTTAACCTGGTGAAAGGGAAGCCACTGAGAGTTATTGGGAAGGCTGACAACACTAATATTGGACCATCCTGGAAGAAAACGTGGGTTTGCTGTGAACCTGAGAGTTTCTGCAGAATAGCAGCTCTAAAATTAAAACACATATGGTTTAGAGCAAAATAATGTGTTAAAGTTCAAAATTAAATCCGACAATAAACCTTAGGGAAGATTTGGAAATTGCTGCTCACAGACACACTCTATTCAATCTGAGCTTAAGCAATTTCCTAAAGAAAGGGCAAATTTTTTTAAGAGAAACATACTTTTGAAAGGCACTGTAACATCTTTCAATCTATTCTGTCTGACTCAAATGTTGCCTTGACATCTAGTCCCAACCCATGCATTCTTTATTCAGTCTTATCTCAGATGTTCTTATCTTGCATTTATGTTTTTTTGTTCATTTGCTCTCTCCACACCTGTACCTCCCCGTCTTACCCCTCATCTGTGGTCTCTGGCCCCATCTCAGTGTCCTGATTCACTGCTCTGCTGGTGGATCAATAGAAAGGCTCTCTGTCAGGAGGAGCCGTTGCCTCCCCCCTTCACCTCACTAACTCTCCCCACCAACAGTCACAGCCTTCTGGGAAGCTGGATTTCTACATCCCGTCGCCCTGAAGAGGATTTCCTCCTTCCAATGGCTCACTCTAAATCTCTGCACCTTCCGAGTCAAGAAAAAGAGAGAGAAAAAAATGCATGTTCAGGTAACAAGCTTCTTAAAGAGTGAGGAAAGCACCACTTCATCTGGGAACTAAAAAATGAGATTGCCGGAGAAAATAGAATATCAGCGCTAAGCATAATGTGACAAAAAAGAAGAGGAGGAAAAGGGGTGAGAGAGGGAGAAGTTGTGCATTCAGCTAACCCCCCTCCTCAGTCCGCCTCTTTCCACCCTCTGGAAAAGTCTCTCCCTCTCTCTCTCTCTACCTCTTTTCTCTCCGTCTCTCTGCAGCTGTGCTCTGCCGAGCATCACCTCCACACAGCAAGTGCCTTTACTTCAGCAGAAGAGGGAGAAAGAAGAGGAAGGTGGCTGCGAGCTCCAGAGCACAAGAAACCTCAGGAGTGCGTCTGCACGAGGCAGAGGAGTGCTTCTCTCTACACTTCATACAGAAGGGCTAAGGAGCGCACAGAGACAGGGAAGAGGCGACTGCGTTGGAGTAACGCTGTGCCGGTGGTGCCGACTGGGGACAGGGTAATCCACTGACACTGTTGATCCTGGTGGCTCTGGCAAAAAGCTTCCAGAAGGAGACAGAGAAGCGGAAAAGCAGACAGGATCTTGCCAAGGGGGCAGCATTTTACTTCGGAAAACGAAGCGTGGCGACAGCAGAAACGCACACAGAGAGACACACTCACAAACACCAGAGTGGAAAAAGGACAGCCAGACACCCACCGCATTTAAAAATCCACTACAACCCTTCAGTTTCTTCTGACTTAACCAAGAAAATAGGAAAATGTCTCATGTTGTTGCCTGTGGATGACGGATATTAACTTGGGAGAAATTTGTCTTCTAAAGTAAGATTTTTTTCAAACTTTGCTACTTTTTTTATTTTTTGGAGTTGGGCCTGTAAACCGACTGAGCACATCACAGATTTCTTCTTAGTTACAGAAATGGAGAGTTGTCTTGGGGACCGTTGAGATGCCTCCTCCTGATTCAGAGTAGAAAGTGGATTATGACGGCAGTATTTTGCGATTTCTTCTTTGCACCATAAAAAAAAAAAAAAAAAAAAAAAAATCCATCTACGTCTGCTGGATTTATGTCTGAGAGAAGGAGAAGATCTCAGGCATTTTCTCTTCTCCTGTGGATTACCTACGGGTTTTCTCTCATGGATGATTGCTTGCTGCCGTTTATTAAAAAAAAGTATGAAAAGGGACAAGTGAGTATTGGGCTAGATTTTTTTCCCTCTAAATCTTAAGCTTGAGTCCAAATAATGGATGGCTCTAGTGAAAGCACAATGATGCAGCTTTTGTTTAATCTAATAACACAAATTGAAACCCACTGATTGAACAGTTATGTTTAACAAATGATGATTAAGGTGTAAAAGGTATGCACATCTTGACATCTATTAATTCATTTGACAAGTTGTCCTGGATGTTTACACACCATTTGCCAATGAGCATCATTTACTAAATGAGGGGTGCTGTCTACCCGGCAGGTGGCTTGGGCACAAACGGAGATTGATTGAAGTGATCTCTGGGAATCCAATTAATGTATCCTGGATTCTTTCCAAGACAGAAGCAATGGAGGGGAAAACCACCATCTAGTTTAAACTGAGAAACCTCTGCACTCCCCAGTCAGCAACTCTCCTCCTCCTTTCCCACCACCTTCAACCCAGGCAAGGATGGTACCCCCGCCCCCTACCAACAAGCCCCACGTTTGCCTTTCCACCATTCTTATCATGAGCAGCATGGCATTAATTGATGCCTACCTGGTGGAGCAGAACCACGGACCCCGCAAGATTGGCATCTGCATCATGGTGATGGTGGGGGACATCTGTTTTTTGATTGTGCTCCGATACGTAGCAGTGTGGGTGGGCGCTGAGGTGCGGACTGCCAAACGAGGCTATGCCATGATCCTCTGGTTCCTCTATATCTTTGTGCTCGAGATCAAAGTCTACTTTGTGTATCAGAACTACAAAGCAGACAGGAAGAGCTTGGACGCTCTTGCGAGGAAAGCCTTGACGTTGCTGCTGTCCATTTGCATTCCAGTGCTGTTCATTGTGCTGGTGGCCATCGACCACATGGAGTACGTCAGGGCTTTCAAGAAACGAGAGGAGATTCGCAATCGCCTCTTCTGGGTAGTGGTGGACTTGCTGGACATACTGGACATCCAAGCTAACCTATGGGAGCCTCAGAAGAAAGGGCTTCCTCTGTGGGCAGAAGGCCTCATGTTCTTCTACTGCTACATTCTGCTCCTTGTGCTGCCCTGTGTGTCTTTGAGCGAAATCAGCATGCAGGGCATAAATATTGTCCCCCACAAGATGCTACTGTACCCCATCCTCAGCCTGGTGACCATTAACATTATCACACTCTTTATCCGCGGAGGGAACATGTTTCTGTACAGGGACGCAAGAGTATCCGGGATCCTAATCGGAAAGAACATATTGGCCATCATCCTAAAGACCTGCAGCTTTGTGCAGTACAGAAGACAGTTGCAGAACGCTCCTCCTGCCTTTGGAGTGGAGCTGCAGAAAAACTCAGTTGCACAAGCTCGTCCTGCACCCACTCCACCTCAAGTGGTCATGCAGGACCAGACGCCTCTACCCGAAGTGACAACCTGTGAACACACATGACATAATGTAGGGGGTGAACCCTACGAAATGTCAATATGAGTAAATGGGACTCTCAGGATGCTGGCAGGGAGCAGCGTTCCACACCTTTTAGGTCGTGTGAACACGCATGTGTACACACGGGGGATCATGATCCCTGATGCTTAATGGCACACAGGACACTGCAGACACTTAGTGCAGATAGAGCAGTGCTGTCACAGCTGCATTACTGATGACTCAAAGCATTTCCCATGGTGAATTTAATTACCTGTGTATTTTTTCTATATGTACAAAGAAAAAGAAAATCTACTGCAAAAAATAGAGTATATTTTTGAATTGTGTGTTGCATTCCAATCGAAAACCTAAGGGTCTGTGTGCTGTGGCGTGTATTTCTGTTTCTCAGTTGTTTCTTAGTAGTCGAGGGCTTTACCTTGTCAAAGTGAGACGAGACCCAATGAGAAAATCAAAGTAATGAGGGTAAAAAAACAGTGGTGAAAGCCCTGTCTCTTAAAAGAAGTGCGTTTTTATATGTGACTCTTTGATCAAATACTGTGTAAAAGATAAAGGCTTTCCTGCTTTCTCACTGGCTGTAAGAGGGTTTTGTCATAAAATCATTTTAAAGTTATTGGTCCAATGAGTGTATTTATTTTTTTAAGAAGTTATTTAGCAAATGCCAACTTTGTGACCAGAGTTAGGAGAAAAAAAATGAGATAATCCGTTCTGTCCAGGTGAGAAGCTTACATCCATCCATGAGGGACTTCAAAATAAACCTTGTGCCAAAACAGCATTTGTGAAAATAAATGTTAATACAGTGTACAGAGTGTGATGCCCCTCACATGCAGGTCACTTCTGTGCCACAAGATGTTCAAACTGGCGTCTCAACAACAAAAAAAATGTCTCATCAAAACATTTTAATTAATCAACACCTAACCAATTGAAATAAGTTGAATTGGTTGGATATCCAAACAAATTAAAGCAATAAATCTGTTGATCATTTCAAAAAGTCTGTGGTCAAGGTGCAACTTTCCAACAGATATTTAAACAAATATTAGCAGGGTATATGAATATATTCGAGCCTGAATAGTGAATTTTCACATATGAAGAAAAAAAAAAAAAATCAAATATACATTTACACTTTCAAAAGTATGTTTTGCTTAATTATTTCACTCTGGAAAAGAACAATGCAATGTGTAAAGTTTTCTTTCACAAATGTAAATTGTCTTTGAGTTTTATCATATTTTGCAGGGTTATTTCTGATGATGGAATCATTTATGTTCAACTCTGTATATGCTATGAACAGTTTGATCAATGCAAATAATGACCATGCTGCTATTTCTTTGAGATTAAATGCATTGCCAAGAAACAACACCGAAGGAGGGTAAATGAATCCTAAATAAGAAAGCCTGTTTAATATCCACCTCAGGCACACAGCGACTATCTGAGCTTGTGCTTAGTGGCAACAGCGGTTGTAAGCACTGTCATTCTGTTCCTCACACAAAAGGACAAAATAGATACTTTGGTGCAGTGATGTGAATCCACAAAAACAGCCAAGCACACGTCTTGTCTTGATATGACAAATCTTGCTCTTTCACAAGCTCTTTTCCCACCCACACCACCAGTTGAGTCAGAGCTGAAGTTTTTGACTGTTTGTTTGCCTTCGTTGAATATATTTCCCTCAAAGGGAATTTTTATTCCCTAGCAAAACTGCACACACAAAAGAAACATTGTTCTGGTCATCAACAGTACTATTTTCCCCGAACGGTTCAGATCTGGAATTAATTTCTCTCACCTGTGGGTGTGGGCGGGGGTGGGTGTGTGTGTGTAATTTAAAGCACAGTGTTTGCTAAAACCCTAAGAGTGCAGGAGATGATCTAACATTTCCATCTGTGCAAGGCTCAGCTACGGAAAGGTGGCAACATTAAGTGGCACAAACCAGGATTTCACATTAAGACTGCTGTAGTCAGCACTACTTGTCGGTGTTGTTGGCTTATAAAGATACAACATCAGCAATTTAGCCACTATAATGCACTACTGGATAATATCGTTTATACAGAACTGCTGCAATGAAAGGAAAACATTCCTCTTTTAAAATAATGGTATATAAAAACAATGTAATATGTTCAGCTGAATTTATCAACACTGTACATTTAAACAGTGTATGGATTTAAAAACATAATGTTTTTAGTGTTTTTACAAGTGACAGAAACAGATGTGCTACACAAATGTAACTGACATTAATCTAAATATGAAAATTTGTAATGATAATTTTCCCGAAGTATATCTGTACAAATTTCACAGAAAAAAAAGAATTAAGATAAAGAGATGCATTTAAAAAACTAACTGCTAAAGCTCAACTTTATGGAGCAGAAACTGATGTGCTCATTATGTATTATATTATATTCACAACATGAGAAAATCTTGCACTAATTAAGAAAATTTAATGCATGGAGATCCAAAGTGCAGCCCAGGTGTCAATTACAGCACGTTTTGCTCACCAGCACATGCAGTTGGTTCACAGATAAAAACAATGCTAGGGTAAAATTTTTATTGACAGATTCAAATCTGCGTAAAACTGAAAATGTTAAATACGTGGCAAAATATTTCTCTTTTATTAACCATATTTTTCTGCTTTAATCTCAAAGTAGAATCATAAACATCTAGTGACATTTACTCAAAAGCAAACTTCCCAGTTATGAAACTTGGGTAAATACATAAAGCTTTCCCATTGAAACTGTCCTTGTTGACAGAAACAAAACTTGGAAATTATATTTCTTTTACTGAAAAATCTTTCCAAGGTTCCAGATCTGAAATAATGTTTCTAACAAAAATCACACAGCTTTGATTGTTTAACAAAATATTACACTAGTTTATCAGGATACATTAAAATTGATTTGATATTTAATTTTTAAAATATAATTTCATATTTTTGTTGCCTGAGTCCTTTTTCCCCATCCTCCATCCTTTGATAGTAGAACATATTTTACATTTTAACTAAAGCCTGGAAAACTCGCTGCTTCCTTCAGTCTTATTAAACAGCCTGGAGGTGCAATTTGGAGGGGTGCACGCTTTTCTCCAGCTGTGAGCCATTATCCAGAGGAAGCCCAGGATATACCCATCTCTGTCTATAAAGGGTCTCATATGGACACTGCAGTTATCATTTCAACGTCTTGTTGAGATTTTTGTAGTTGGAGAACTGCCATCGTTAACGATCCTGCTTAAATCTACATAATGCCCTTTAGTACTGGGTTCATTATGCACCTGCAAATACTTCTACAACCAGGAATCATCCATGTTCTGACTAATTTTAAATGTCATACTGCAGGCTTAGTCTGGTGTGTTGGTGACACATAAGCCTCATCATTAGATTAGCAGTAGATGCATATAAATCCTGAAAACAAAAAAATGAATGCCCCTCCTGTATTTATAGGTAGCTTGAGAAAAGTCAGAGATGCTTTGGATAACTCACAGAGAAATAAAAAGACTGAATTTTGATTGGTTCAGGGAAAAACGAGCGGAGAAAAGCAGTGTGGTCAAAACTGATGATTGGATTGAGAACTGACAGAGCTGGAAAGTGGAACTGACAGAAATAGAGTTGCTGGAATAACTCAATTTGATCAACGGCAAAACAAACAAACTGAGAGTAAAAGCGTTCACATCGACATTGTTTATAAAAAAAACAAATAAAAAAAAACAATAGTAAGCACTACTTCTACATAGAAATGAAAGATTAGGTTTAGTCCTCATATTAAATAATGAGCGAGGAATAGGCACTCAAATAAGATTAGCAATATTTTAACACATTTTTCCTCAAATAAAAGTAAAAAGTAGCTTTCCAAGAAATTACTCTAGAATAATAAAAAAAAGTATTTCATAAAAAGACAACTCAAGTACTGAGTAAGTGATCATAAAATCTGATTAAATATTTTAAAAATATGTCAAAAGGATAAGATATAAAGTTACCGAAATATCAATTTCATCTAAGGGACACAGCAAGCCTGTAGAGGGAGGTTCTCTGGTTACATGAGATCAAAACTTTGTATTTTTTGCTTGTACGTAAAATTTTGTACTTATAAAACACAATACTGCATTTTACTCCAAATACACCAATCTAACAGTAAAACATGGTTGTGGTAGCATCATACTGTGGGTTTACTTTTATTTTTTTTACAGGTCATAGCTGATGGAGTTTAATACAAAGCAAGTCTGGATGAAAATTTGTGAGAAGCTGCCAAAGACATGTGCCTGGGAGGTTCACCTTCAATCGAGTAGTCTGATGGCTTAGTTAAAGTTTAATTATCCAATTAAGACTCTGAGGAAAATCTTGAAAATTCCTGAAGACACTCCCCATTGAAAGTGTTTCTACAAAGTGGGCTGACTACATATCAGTTAAAAAGAAACAAAACTATGCACTGTTTCCTTCCACTTCACCATTATGTAATGATTTATGTTGGTCTTCTGCATCATTCCAGCAAAATGAATGAGAATGAATGAAAATGGGATAAAACATGGAAAAGTTCAAGATGAAATGAATAATTTAGCAAGGCACAACTCATTTTTGCTAGTCAACTTTTCCCTTAATATAGTTTTTTTCCCCCCACCAAATTACATTTTGACAGGACGAAGATAAATGCTTCATATATCTTCAGAAGTAGCTCAAACTTTTCTGTGCTTTCCAACAGGTTCTTGAGTCATCTCTTCCCCTCTCAAATGTAATAAATTGGAAAGTCTGCCTATCCACACCTACGATATAAACACTGACAAAGCTGCCTGGGACAAGCCAGCAAGATAAACAGTGTCTGTAAATTCACAACTTGACCTTCGGCAGTCTTAAATGGCAACAGAGTCGAGTCACAAATGTATTTTTCAGGGAAGGCATGTTTGGAGGTGACGAGAACAAACCAGCAGAGAAAATGAATCCTCATCAAGTATTGATCCTCCTGTCTGGAGGAAAAGTGATAAGATTTGAAACAACCATCTTCTATAAAAGAAAATACCATACTTTTTTGACAGAGCAACAGGAGGTCTTTGATGCTGCTGAGATGTGTGTGCCTAAAGCTCATCTTTACTGGAGTATCCTAAAACCCAGCATGAGTTGGGACTTCACAAAGTTTTAGACTCCTTATTCTGAAACCGAGATGCCCCTGTGCAGGAGTGAAGCAAATAAAATTGATGTTTCTCGGCATAGTTCATCTAATTCATTCTAAATTTGTTTGCATGCACACACTCCAAACACAGTAGCTCCGAGCAACATCCTTTTACAGTTTGCTGAAAAGAGGCAATTATCTGTTCTACAGTCAAAATACTTCTGCAATTAATCTTTATCTTGGCGCTCTTAATCACCAAATTACAGCCTGGATAATTATGAAACAGCTTCCCCACACATCCATCCATGCATGTTTTCATTTCATGCCCCTGCGACACGGAAGGTTTCGCTATCGCGCATATGCACAGTTTGTGAGGATTACCAACGGCTATGAAGTATGACCCTGACTGGAGATCAAGCCCGAGACTCGCAGCTACGATATGATCCTGCTTATAATCAGGTCAGCAGCTCTTAGTCGACACAACGGGAAACCATGGACATCAGAAACGAGAGGCGCCTGCTCAGAGTGGTGTTAAGTGTTGTATAAAAATGTGAATTATGAAAAGGTGTTTAAATATTCAAACAACCCAGCAGTTCAATGAGATTTATCATTTAAATCCAAGCAATTCTGCAAGTTTTCTCTCAGGTCTTGTTGACCTATAAAAGATTCAGATGGTTTATAAGTCGCTGTGATGCTTACAGGGCATTTTCTCAGGAACCCATTCATATGTAAACCGTCTAAAAATCTGAAATAATATTCTCTCAGTGTAATATCTGTGGAGGAAATAAAATGTAAATACGGAGCTGTGAAAAAAAGGATTTTCCTCCGCACAGATTTCTTTTGCTTTTTGCCACATGTAAATGAAACACAGTTTAATATGAGATATAAGCTTAGTCAATATAAAATGTGGTTTTATAACACACTTTTCATTTTAATGAAAGAACCTATCCAAATAAACTTGACAATAGTAAAAATATTATTGCCCTTCTTTATAAATTATGTATTAATTGCGATAATCCACATTTTCAGTTGGCATACTCAGGTGATATTATTTACTCAAGAGATCACCAAAAAAAAAACAACAGTTCTGACAATTTGAAGTAGGCTAAAAAATAACTAAATAAATTTAGGCAACACAATTTTTTTTTCATCAGTCTTGAAAGAATTTTTTTATTTTCTAAGGCTGGGAATTTCTAAAGCTTTTGATGTCCAGGAAACTAAGATCTACTGGCCATTAATGGCAAAAAAGTACAATTTCTACCAAAATTACTCCATGAACAAATAAAAGTGACCATCCATGAGTTCACAAAAGGATCCAGAAAAGCATTTAAGCACAGCAGACTTCACTTTCCTCAGGATGATTCCCAAGACTTTCTGAAAATATCCAACAGTGTAATTTTTTTGAAAATGTGCATCTTGATGCATTTGCATAAAACATGTCAGAAAAGAAAAACATTTTGCCAGTCAAATGTGGTGGTATTAATGTGATGGTCAGAGAATGAATGTTTTGACCTGAAGCTCACTGGATTTGTGCAGCAGGACGATGTACTGAAGTGATTACTGTAGTAATCACTTCTTTCATAAATGACCAGGTTAGATCAAAAAGCCTTTACTTCTTCATGAATGAATCCCCCACTTTATTTTTTTATTGCTTCAGGTTATCATTAAGTGATATAAAAGTTTTTTCATTGATCTGAAATATTTTAGTGAAAAAAAAGCAAACCGTTTCACTGCCCTATCCATTTTATACTGGAAATACATTTAAACTTTAACTTAAAGGAGAATATGCAGCATATAAAAATACTAGATGTGTTATTTCTTTCTTCTAAATGGACTCCTTCACCTTGCGACAGGAAGCATATTGTAATTTCTGCCCCTTTCACTTGGTCAACTTCTCTCTGTCACTCATTCTGAAAAGCTGTCTGCTCTGAAATAGCACTGAGCCTCAGGATGAGAGGTGCAACAAAAAAAACCTCACCGCAGGTAATAATGAAACAGACGTTGAGGGAGGACAGTTTGAAAAGAATGCTTCACCTTGGCCATTTAATCTTACTTTGACTTTTGCCGTCTGGCTACGATAAAGCCCACAGCAAATGGATTTCATCCCAAAATGCACTGGGTTTTTCTGTGGATGTGGCTCAAGAATCAGGAGTTGTTGAAGGAACAAAGTAGCTTTGGCGCTTTTCAGCTTAATGAGGCAAATCACAGATAATATATTTCCCACAGCAAGCAGCTGGAATGATGGTCACTACAGCCAGATAAATACAGTTGGTAGCTTCAGGGACGTCACAGCTTGACCTAAATGTCACTCCTCAAAAAAGATATTTTTAATGTATTGATGTGCAAAAGCCCTATTTAAAGAACTGTTATCTTAACTGTTTAATCCAATGTGAAGCCATTGTGATTTCATGCAACAAACCAAAACAAAGTATTGCCGAAATATGAAGTGAAGGGAAAATAATGTGGTTGCAAACATTTTTCACAACTAAAAATATGAAAAAAAAGTTTCCTCCTTCTCAAAGTTTGCAGAAACATTCACTACGATTACAGCTGCAAGTCTGGATAGAAAATTACTGGACATCAGTTCTGTAGTCTTGCTGCAGATCTTCCATTGAATTTTTGTACAAACTTTGATGTTCAGTTTTATAATTTTAATGTAAAACATTTAATTGCAGTTCAGAGCAGGAAAGAGGGCCTCTGCTAACTGCAGTGTTAGTTTTGTGGCACTCAGTGCCTCGGTTTTAGGCCACAAAGTTCAGCTGTGGACTCATCCGACCAGAACACCTTCCTTCATTTTTAACGTGTCCCTTCCGGGTGGGTGGAAAATTAAAAGCTGTGAATACACACCACGGTGCAGTGATTTGTTTGGAAATAAGTGCGTAAAGCAATTTGTTATTTTTCACTTTACATCCTATTCTTTATTTTGTGTCAATTTTTAATTCTTAGTTGTTCATAAAAGACAATCTAGGAACATGCCTGTATTATTATGCTATAAGCACCATAATTCAGAAATGGGACTGCTGTTTCACTCAGTTTGTCAATGTGATTGTGTTAGTCCCCATCAACTAAACTTAAATAAATCTTGAGCTATCTCTTTAGTTATGCTGCTTTAGGCTTAGGCTGCTGGAGGAGAAACTGACCTCTTTTCTTCTCTGTTACTTTTCTTCTACTACTACTACTCTCCAATTTGCTGTTATTTCAACTGTTAACTTTATGTTTTCTTTTAGCTTTTCTCTGTCCACAGAAGCTACATCTGGTATGGCGTTCTGTTTAGCTACAATACTTTCCTGAAGGAGGGAATCAGCTGAGATAATGCTGTCAATCACTTAACAGTCTCCTTCTCAGCCATTAAGTTTTTACTTTTCTTTAACACAGAAGAACAAATGTAGGAGTGCTTTCTTTTTCTTCTGTGTTTTTATCTGCTTTGTCTTCTCAAACTCTCAGTGAGTTGTGGCAGATGGCCGTCTACACTGAACTAGGTTCTGGTTCTGCTGGAAGTTTCTTCCTGTTAAAGGGGAGTTTTTCCTCTCCACTGTCATGCATGCACAGTATGTGGGATAGCCGTAGTCAACAATTTGTCTACCATCAATAAATCCTTTTCTCGAAGGAGCGAATTCTGCCAGTCATTGACTTGATGAAATCTGTCATATTTCTCTAGATAAAAACGTTTTGAAGGATTATGACATGTTTTGATCAAGTGCTACATAAATAAACTGAATTGAATTGACTAAAATACAATAGACATTGTGGCTGAAACATGAAGTGGAAATGTTAATGGGGTATGAATGCCTTTGCATCATCGTTTTCTCACTTTTTACATACTTTATTCATCAATATATTGTGCTGTTCCTTGACAGATACATATTTAAAAGGGTTGGTTTTGAAACCTGCTTCTGTTGTAACAAACAGATGAATATCGATTGCATAATTTTCATCATCCTTCCTCAGAGGAGAATTACTGTACATTGAGTAATGCTTTACAATGGAGAACAGACAGTAAAATCAATTACACCATCATGAAAAAGGTATTTATCAGCATCCAAAATAACTATTTGGAAAGGAGCTTACTCCAAGTCAAACATCTGAGCCACTGCTGCAGCCGAGAAGGAAGAACACTAAAAGTGAGTTTATTAATCATTGAATAACTCCTGCTGTCATATGAAACCATCTGAAAATATAATCTTACACTATTCCCCTAAGCACAACATTTACTTTGAATAGACGTTTTCAGTGGGAAGATATTCCAAGGGAAAAAACTAATTGTGTTTAACAAAACCATCAAGCGCAAAATTATTTGGATCTGTGATCTTCATAGTTTGTAAAACTTATAGGACAGCTGTTTGTTTTCTGTAAACCATTACAATGTTGGACCTTACAGGAACAGCATTTATTTGTTTGAATCATTCTTGTATTCTCATCTATTCATCATATCCAACAGATTTTCTGTATGATTAGTCCAGGGATGGAAATAGCTACTAAAGTTAGATTTTGTGTCTAGTTAATTATTTTTGTGTTCAAGTCTGAATAACTTTAGTTATTTTAAAAATGAATCATTGGAGCTACCAATAACTCTGCCATGGGTGATTTTGTTCAAATTTACTTGTGAAAAATTAGATTTTGCTTTGGAGATGCAAATATATTTCCATTATATTTGTAATGGCATGAATATGACAGAAAATGGAGGCAACTACCTGCTGTCACATGTAAAGTCAATGTAGAAGGAATTTGCAATAAAGCTATTAGTTACTCCAAACATCTGCGGCTCCAGCAAACTCCTGTGAAAAATACATGAGCATGTCTCATAAAATACAGTCTTTTTTTTTTTTACCACAAGGTGGATTCACCACTTCTGATGAGTCATGGTTAAAAAGTATTTTTATATATTTCTTCAATACTTCTCTTTTAATATATATTTTTTTCCAAGGTCATAAATGTCACCCAATACATTCCTATTACTTTAGACAGCAGAAAGAAAAATAGCACGATGATGCCCAAATACCAACCTTGAGGAATCTAAGCAGTTTATATTGTTTATGTCAATATAAAGGTTTCTATAAAAGACACCAAAAATTGCTAGTTTAAAAAAAAAAAAAGTTTTTGATACCCATTTAAAACTAAGTAGAATCAAATGGTAGCCATGCATGGTAGAATTTACTCTATTGGTTGAATTATATAGTCATATTCATATTTTCACAAATATCATAGGATAAAGATCTCCATGAATAAATAAAGTTACTGACAATAGATTTAGTCATAAAACTCAAACATAGGAATGTGAGCAAGCAAACAATCAAATTTCAGGACCTTGTGAGGAAGGAGTATAAATAAGTCTGGACTGAAGAATAGTGAAGCCGTCTACAGCAAGGAACAAAACATCCTGTGGTGTTTCACATTAGTCTTTCTAAAGTTAAATTCTGATCTGTGAATCAGTCAGGCATAAAAACTGATTCAATTTTTATGCCTGATAAAGAATAAATTTTTGCTTTTAAACATCCGTTTCTACCAGCTTTGCAGATTAAAGCTTTTGTTCATTCTTCTTCATTTCAATGTCAGTAACACTGAAAATATTTTAAATAAAGCATATTTGTGTGGTAAAATGGCCCAGTCTAGTTCCAAAAATCTGTTTAGGCATTAATTGTTGCTCTGCCTGCATGTTTTGGGTCGTTGACTTGCTGCGCAGTGAGGTCAATTTGCCACAATCAGAGCAACATGATCAGAACAAGTGTTTACATGCATGCCATTTGGATGATCAAATCTGCATAAACTCATCATTTCACAACATAGACAAGGATACAAAAGTTCTGCTAATTGAGTATCGTTTTCCTGAGAAACAACGGGATGATGACTGGATGTGTGTCACCTTTGGAGTGAACGCAGAAATCACCATGCTAGACTCAGCTAGCTGGGCTATCATGTGACAACAAATTCACAGAGGCACCGTGATGAGCGATTGTCCTTCCACTGAAACATCTATGTGAGTATGGCTTCTCAGCTCTGATTCAGCTGAAATTAAAGCTTTGAGACTGAACATGACTTTTTTTCCTACCATAACTTCACAGTTTGAGGCTCTCAGTAAAAAAGTAAAATTTGTGTTTAAGGTTATTTTCAAGTAAATTAATAAAAAACAAAAATATTTTTTTGGCTTTGTCTTGTCAGTAAGGAGTGATGAGCCATTGCTTTACGTGGCTTGTGGGAAATTGCAAACATTCCTACTTTCAGCAATAGCTTTCTTTATGCAACCCTTTCATAATAACCCCTACTCCCGTCGACAGATTCTCCCAGTTATGGATCCCAGCAGCTCCTCTGGAGTTACCCCTTCCACAAAAAAAGAAATAAAAAAGGTGTAATCAAAAATATTAAAATTAAAATACTAAAAAGTTTGTGATTATACTGTGAAAACGTTCAGTGGGGTTCCTCAGCAGAGAGAGTGATTTTCACAGACATTTAATACAAAACCTTTACACATTTTGATGACTAAATGATTATGACTGTTAGGAGGTAATACTGAAAACTTGCCATTTACAGAGTACCTCATAATGAGGCAGCAGCTGTGATTATCCAGATGTCTGACATGGAACTGCCTGCAAATGATGCCCGATGGAGATATGCGCAGTCATAAAGTGGATTTCATTTTTAATGAGTTTTGGCATTTTGAACCAAATTGGTCCCAAAAATATGCTTTATACAAAAAGCTATTTGTCTCAAACAACAGCTTAAGCCAATTGGAGACCAGTAGAAATAGTCCACCATTCTAGAGACCATAAGAATTTTCCTGATATAATCAGTGAAAACTAAATCAAAACTAAAAGGTCAGTGAATGTTGAAATTTCACTGTGGCCTTAATTTCCATTGAACTTTGTGAACTGTGAAAAGACCTGTTCTCATTTTCAAACCGTGGAGCCATTTAACTTTTTTTATGCAACATATAAGAAAAGAAGAAATGTGCTCTGAATGAATAGGGAAGAGATTTAGAAGAGCAATGTGGCCTTGTTATGCCAATATTAAAGAAATCTGAACCCAACTCACAGTGTGCCAAATGTTATACTATTATTATCGCTCCTTCTAAAAGGTCAAGTAACTCATTCATATGACAGGCTGCTGATTTTTAACAGCCAAACAAATAGGACAGTGGCCCTTTAAAAGCCTTCTTATTCTTTTCCCTCCTCCTATGAAAAAAACAATTGCTGGAATAGCTGACTAAAGTAATGGCAAGTGAAGGTCCTTTTTAAAAACCTACAGTAAAACCTGAGCAATTTTCCCACCATTCAAACTGAAAATTTTCTATGGGACTGAGTGCAAGGTTTGGTGACGACCAAACAACCTTAAGTTACTTTGTTCCTACTACAACGGCATGCTCAGGGTCATTTAGTCATCATAAGTGGATAATGACACTGTGTTATTAGCTTTAGCCAGCATTTTTACAAAGTTTAAATCTTATTTCTTACTAAAATATGTTCATCACATCACAGAGAACACATTTAATCTTAAAACAGTATGATGGCACCGACGGCTGCTTGTATGTGCAAATAACTGGGGCCTGCATCTTAATTTCGATTGGTTTCTTTTATTTATTTTTTTCACAAAATAACAGGAAAAAGTGTTTGAGGGGTTTTATGTTTTATAATAGTGTGCCTCCAATTAGCTCAAACAGTGTGACTCAACCTAATAAATGCTTTCACAGTTATGACATTATTGCAGGATCTTCATATAACGAAATAATTTCAGTCCTAATTGACCTAAAACACAAAACAGACTGAATATTGGATTCTGAGGGAATAGACTGTTTTTTTATGGCATAGCATTTGTAAAATAAGGCTGTGTTCATGAATCTGACCTGAAATATTTGAATATTTTCATTTGGATAGAGAAACATTCCTCAGGACAAAATGCTGTTGTTGAATTTGGCCATTTGGAAAATAATGCGAAAAATAATCAAGTGTCCCTCACAAAATACCTCAGCATTTGAATAAAACCCCATAAACATCTCGATTTAAGCTCTTAACAAGGGTTATATGACCTTTCATTTTCCCAGATGTGTGTGTTTTTCAAATTTAGCAAACTCTTACATTAAGCAGACTGTTCTGACCTTTCTGGAAGAAAAAAAAACAAAAAACATGAGCCACTTTTTGTCAAAATTAGCAAGTTTTAAGAGGGAAGAAGTGCAATGCATACAATATTATGCATGAAAAATGATTGTAAAAGGCCAAAGAAGGAAAACCTGTCTGTAAATTGAACTTTTATAACTTTGATAACATCCACTTATTTCTCAAAGGCCAAATCCATCTGCTGAAAGTTTCAGCATGTCACGGGAATTAAAGTTTCCTGTTATGTCACTTCTTGCAAGTTTATTTTAAAACACAGCAATGATACTAAAACAAGCCAATTTTGAGACTAAAAAACAGTTTGTGATTACAGATCCCAGTGCTGGAAACAGTGGAGCCAAACAACCCATCTCTTTTTGGCTTCACAAAGTAAGAGTATGGTGCATTTGTCCAGTTTGCACACACTGGTGACTTAGAAGAATAAGAAAAAAAAAGGCTTCTCTCTAGATGAGGGCAGATTAGCATCTCAACAGTAAAAGAAAAAATAAACGCTTGAGCCTGAAAAATCAGATCCGCAGCAGAGAAAGACACAAGAGGAAGGACATCAAAGTGCACCACTGACAGATTTCTGGGGCGTAGGAGAGAGAGATGTAGGGGAAAGACCAGATCCAAAGAGCAATGGGTGCTGTTTATTACGCGGCTGTAGGGGGTGGGGCGAGGCCTTGGTACACATTATTGGTTCTCAGTATGTAGGGAAGAAAATGCTTGCTGTCACCACAGCAGATGTTATTACTTATATAAACAGAAAAGGCCATTAGGAAGCACAGAGGGTGCTGCTGGCATGCTGAGGAATCCAGAAAATCTCCTTGCCTCTTCCATCTGTTGAGGCAATGGCCATCAAAGAAAAGCAGGTTGGTAATTATTAATCAAGTTTTTAAAAATCCACCACAAATATTACTGCAGGAGAGCAGAATAATGAATAGCTGTGATGTCCGTAGACCACAATGAACCACCAGTCATCAGAGATCCCCTGGGATCCCAAATAAAAGAGTGACTCAGCAGCACGCTCACAGAAATACTAATCTGAAACCTTCTGTATTATAAATCAAGCAGAACTGATATAAAAAGGAAACTCGTTATGCTGATGAGAGGAAAAACCCATGAACACTCATAGCAGACAGATATAAGAATGAGGCATTTATAAACATAAACTACCTTTTTTTTTATCCCCTTAAGACAACTGATATTTTTCTCATCTCTGCAGGAAAAGAGAAAATGAAGCCCCTTATTGTGGCTGTGCTTAATGTGAAAAAAGTGGCCCAAAAAATGCAGCTGTGCACGGCAGAAAACATAATGTCAGAGATAAATACAAATTCATAAAGTGGCCTGTTGGAAGTTTGGCACAAAATCACAAACAAAAAAGCATTGCTGTGCCTTAGTTAAGAGTAGAATAGACACACCGTGCCGTTTCAGATTTTACCTACATCAGAAAATACTTGGATTTTATGTGGATTTGGATTATTTTATTAATGAAGTGCTACTTTTTTCTCAGACAATTTTGACCACAGCCAATGTATTGGATGTCCTGTTTGTGCTCTATGCCTTGTGGTATGGTGGGAAAAAAACATTTGCTTCTTGACAGTTGTGTAAGTTTTGTATCATACTCAGTTACTTCATAGGAAAAAAATCTTAATATCAGTCAAAGAAACTGAGTAAATCCAAAAAGCAGTAATGCTTACAGTTAAGGGAAATAAATTCTTCCAAAACATGTCATTTGTAATTTCTTCTTTGTTAAAATAAGAATTAAACTTTGATTAATCACATTTTGAAGTCAAATTTCATCTAAATTACTGCCAGACATTTTGAGCCAACAAAGCGTTTAACTAGAACCCGTCTGACAACATGAAGTAGGCTAAAATATCTTAAAAACCAATACTTAACAACCCCCGCTAAACAAATTCAAGAACAGGAAACCAAATAATTGACATAGAAAATCATTTTTCAAGGCTTGATAATAATTGTTTCATAATAAAGTCAGAGAAAAAAAAGCTTTTTTATTTTTTCCTCCACAATATTCAACTTAACAGAGTCAGTGAAGGTTGAAGAGGCTAGCATGTGGCCTCTCTTTTCCCTACAGTTTCCATCAGACTACAGCTTCCACCTCTATAGATGTCCTTCTCCAGAGAAAACTTTCATCCATATTTTATTTAAAAAGTTAAGGTAAATCTAGAGAAAGGCCTGCATACTAATACTTTTCCTTTCATGCTGCTCCGACTGAAAATTTCAGTGAGGATTAAAACTTCATGACATTTTTCTGATAACTAAATAAATGAGGAAACTCTTTAAAGCTCTTTCAGTCTGTGGTTTAGCTAAATGGTAAGAAATCTGTAGTCAATCAGTTTGGGGAGATAAAAAAACCATAATTATAAAGTATTAACATGTACAAAGCCAAGTAAACATGCTGCAAACTTCAACTGGAGCAGTGCCTCACGTTCTTTTTACTTCTTTAAATTTGTAACCTAAAATAGGTGTTTTTGAGCTGAGAATATCCGTTCCTGGAATTAGTTTTTTTTCTGTTTCACAATAATCTAGCAGTAACTCAGCTCTGCAGAGGCCTGCTAACAAGCCATTTATTTGGTCCAGGTGTGCAAGAGAAGAAATGCATCTAAAGGTTGCAGGTTGATAGCTCTCAGGGAGTTGAGCACCCTGGTCTAGAGGCAATATTATTATTTTAAAAAAAATGAGGCATGTTTTTGATGTATTCAGGCTGATAAAAAATGAAGACCTAACTAACTTTTTTTTTTTTTTAACCCCTCCAGGGTGTCTTTTGTGGGCTCTAGTGTCCCTTATATGACAGTGGGCTGACAGGAAACGGGGAAGGAGAGAGGGGAAGACATGCGACAAATATCGTCGGGTCCGGGAGTCGAACCCTCGACGGCCGTGTCGAGGACTCAAGGCCTCCAAATACGGGTCGCGCTAACCGCTACGCCACCACGGCACGCCCTGACCTCACTAACTTTTATCAATAAACAGTAGTTTTGTTTTTTTTTTTTTAGGAAAAAGAAATCCCTTAAGGTGACTTAAGAGATAAAATCTAAAAATGTAATTGCCAAATATCCACTAAAATTTACAACTAATCAAGGGAGGTCAATGATGATGAAGATAGTTTAGGAATTACAAGAAGTCCTAAAAAAACGTAATTAATTTTGAGAGATTTTCTTGATTTTATATGAAAGCTCTACATTATGTAGCACTTTTAACATTTCCAAATTGCATTTGACTCCATCAGTGCAGAACGTAATCACTCTAGTTTACCTATAAATGATTGTGATTTAAAAAAAACAAAAAGAAGGACATTAATAATGCAATTCTGGCAGCATCCCGATAGATGTAATTTTTGATCAGGTGCATCTATGCATGAACCCCATTATTTCTGCCTCTATGGAACTGAATATTAGTGAGACATGCAGTGATTGTAAAACAGTAAATGGAGGGAGCCATCTCAGTCCTGGCTTCTTTCATATCTTTTATTAGTGATTTTTTGTTTGTCAAATTTGTATTTTCTTATTGACCAGTACAGGTTGCCTTTGGGTTTTAAAGTAATCCATGAATGAATGAATGAATGCCTCTGAGCGTAACTGTACTATTTCCACAAACCTCCAGACAGCCAAAGTGGCATTTGTATACAATGCTTGTTGAGGCATATTCAACAGATACCAAAGATAATATTGGAAGCCCTTTTTTCATAATCTAGCTGTTGACGTTATGCAGAAATTGCTCCTAAATTACAATGTAAATGACTATGTTTTTTGCCAAAACTAATTTTGGATTTAAAAAACTAATTGTATCACTACCTCTTTCATAATCACTTTTGACAAAAAAAAGTTTGATAACTAAAGAACTAAGTAATTCTAAATAAAGACAGTAAGGGGGTAATATCGAAAAGGAGCAAAAACGGAGAACTTACCAGATCAACGGAAATCAGGAAGGAAGACAAACTGCTGAAACAACTGGAATAAAAGAAACAACAGGACGATGTGACAAAAAGAGTGACAGAGTAAACAATGCTGTGGAGGCTGTAATGTGTAGCAGGTGGAGGTAATTACTGGATAAGGAATAGCTAAGGGACAGTAGTAGGTCTTTAAACATCCCTAATTGAATAATTTAAAAGACTTGAAAATGTCTCTAGGGAAGTTTAGTGGAATAACAAAACAGTCACCATGTTGGTAGCTGTTTTTGACGTTCCCGTTTCTTTGTTTTGCTCAGGGTTTTAATGTTTGCTTGTTAGTGCTAAATATCAATTGTATTTCTTTTGTTATGAGGTTTGTTGTACATGTTATCACCTTCTTGCTAATATCGCTCCTGAAAAAGATGTTTTAATCTCCAAGAGTCTTTAATAAATAAATGGAGAATAATGAATCAGGGAAGACAGAAAACCCATGAAAAAAATGAAACTGTTGCCTAAACAGAGAAAAACAGATCTGGAAATTAAAAGAACTCGAGTAATCACAAGAGCCTACAATGAAAAACAAAGCTGAAGTAACACAGAAATCAAAACCTGTGACAACAAAAAATCTTTTATATTATGATAACAATGGAGCCATCTCTCTGACAAAATGGGTTTTTTTTTTCAAAAAACTTGGATAAAACATGACAGTCCCTGAAGACCTGCATTAAAATTTTATACTCTTCTCTAAAATTCTCTAACTCCAGAATAGGGTTCTTTGCCCTCCCCAAAAAGAAAAAGTGTTGGCTGCACAAAAACAAAATTATTTAGCTGACAGAAATGTTCCAGCGATGAAAAAGAGGTGCACAGTATTTATAACTTATATGCCCAACAGGTTTACAGTTTAAAAGAATATCTATTTTCTCACTTGTCAATCATTATCCTTCATGTAAACCTTTGGAGGAAATGCAAAGCCGAGTAAAAACAGCAAAGCATATTACTGCTGTTTTAAATCTCGCACAGGAGCAGCTTATTTCTGCAGAGTAAGTCACCCTTTGAGATTTCTCAAGGACTGCACAATAGTCCTGAACCAGCTACTCCTATTAAAAAAAGATCCCTCTGCCATGAGGACACATAATCAGTCTTTAATAAACCCGCTGAAGTAATCCCATAAAAAAGTATCCGTGTGTATGCAAGAGTAGTGACTTCTGCTGCCTGATCACCAAACTGATTTATTTTTACATATAAAAAGCCAAATGTGAACAGAGAAAAAACATTTGTTTAGGATATTAAAAAGTGCAGAAGAGAGTGAGTCTCTTGACCTTTATTTTATAAGCAGGTTCTTCCTGAAAACCGGTGGAAATATTTTAAAACTAGCTGCTAAGTGGCAGATTGCCAACAACTGAAGGGAGAAATACCATGGTGAGCTGTGAGAAAGAGCAACTTTCCATCTGTGCAAATCAAGTTTTTATGTCATGGTAACAAGAACAAAACTAGATTGGAATTCTTTATACAAATAAAAACAGGAGTTTTGAAGAATGATGCATTCATAAATGTTAAAAGTATAACTAGATGTTAACAGAGTTACTAGAATTAATCAATACTACTAAAAAAATATTTTATAAACGCCAATCTTAATTGTGGACCAATTTAAAACATATTATATTCCCAGTCTGGGAAGACTGAAAAAAATTATGAAATTATATCTACCATCCATCCTGGTTCCAACTTTTGCATTTCTAGTTTGTAAATTGAGTGAAAATTGAAAATTATTCAAAATTTAAGTCAGGAAAAAGTCTGGAAAGTTCACATAAGAACTATATTGTAACACTGAATACAGAACATATCAGTCATTGTAACAAAAAGCAGAAACCCCCCCCAAAACTTACAGAACTGAGAAGCGAAGTGACAGGAGGAACCGGGACAACTAATCAGGTAATATGCGGTACAGGTGTGGCAAAGAAAGCAAAGCGGGAAGAGCGGGAACTTATGCTGCGTTCACGTTCCCTCGGAAGTCGTAACTCTGCGCTGGGTTTGATGTTTGAAGCAACAACATTCTAGTTAAAAAGTTGGCATTTCAACATGGCGACGCCCATAGACATTGTTTGCAGTGCCTCTTACAAACAACATTTTAAGCTCACTTTCTAAAAGCAGTTGGAGGCTCAACATGTAAAATTGATTTTAGATGCGCTTTGTGTTTTGTAAAATAAATATGTTTACACCACAGCTTACCACTGTTGATGCGAGGAGTGACCATATTGAAACGCGAAGTAGGCTTTGCAAGTCGTAACTGGGTGTAGTCAGAGTTGATCCCTGTTTCCCAGTGGAAAATCCGTTTTTGGAGGGCGTCCCGATTCCGTGCACAACTGGAACGCAACATAAGGTCCAAAACATACATCGGACTTTTCACAATTTGATCAGATGTTAATTTGACACCCAGGCTCCAACTCGATGCATTACCAAACTCATAAGAGCAAATATTCATGGGAGAATATGTACCGGTACTGGAAATCCTACCAGTGTAAACACAAACTGCAGTTGCTGCTTGAACAGCATTGCTTTTTCACTGTTTTGTTTTGCCTGAGGTCCTACCATGGGAAAGTACACTACTTATTTTTGCAAATAAAATATTTTAGTTAGTATTTTTCCTCAAAGCAGATGTGTTTTATTTTGCTACCATGTCGTACTTCCTGTCTCACTCATGACACTTCCACAGTTCCTATCAAAATAGGCCTTTGTTCGGACAATTGGAGAAGCAGTTCCAGGGAATCGCTAGCAGTCGGTGAGGCTCCATTGACTTTAATTAATTCTAATTGCTGCATGAATCACGGATCTGGTGTGTTTTGGGCCTAATTTACACAGGAGTTAAAAAAGGATGGAAATGATTCTGAATCAAAGTACAGAACCTGACTATGATCTAAAGGAAATAACTGCAAATATACAAGAAATCTAGCAACACAGAAAAACAATAAACACAGAGAAATTAGCAGATGATGACCAGACATGAAAATGATGTTCACACAAACAAAAACCAGGTATGTGACAAAAATTGTTGTGTGACTGTTGCAATGTTTTAAAACCTCTTCACATTTTGACTAACACATTTTCTCCTATGAGGGTTTTCATAGAACAATTGAGCCACACTACATTATTTTAACTCTGGACTTTACAATGTTACACTTTATTGGGTTTTTTTTACATTTTCCAGCCATGCCTACTCTGGAAAATTTAAATTGTGTTGTGAAAATTATTTTTTTATTTTTTTCTCATCTAACTCAGTTGACCAACTTGAGAATTCAGCATTGTCTGGTTCACAGCATTATCGGGTCTCTTAATCGCTCTGTAGATAAATATATATACAGAGTATGTGCTCTGAAGAAAAGCAAACTTGGCAAGATTATACTTTTGATTTTTCGATTCTGAGCCAAGTAAATGCATCATGTTAAAGTTGGTACGAGATAAAGATGCAAAGGTTGGATTTTCTCTTCTTCACATTGGAGTGACCTACTTTTCCACTGCAGCTATAGAAAGTATTTTTATAACTTTGTTCGTTCCTCAAGAAACCTAAACATATTATCACATGCTTACCTCACCTTCAAGTAAGCATGTGAAATGTTCATGTCTGCATATATATGTATATAAATTTCAAGGCTTAATGAAAATGTTCTTGGTCATTGGCAGACCTTTACAGTGTAACAAATTCCCAGCTGTTTTAGTGATGAATAACAAATTAAACTTTATTTAGGTTACACTTGTTTAGTTCCCCTTAGAGGGTCCCTCTCTACCAATGAGATGGTAAAATGAGATTCTCCAACCAGCTGCACTCATGTAAATTATAGATCAAATTTCACCTCTTTAAAAGGATGTATAATGCAAGATCTACTTTTTTGAGCTTTACATCGTGTTATAATGTTATTCCCTGGAGTGTTGCTTTGATTCTTTCTTGCATGTTTGTGGAATTATTTAATCTCCCTTTCACAGTCTTTCAGGGTGCGTAAACGTTTGCTCTAACAAAGCAAGCTTCTTAAAGCTCCTGCTTTAACACGTAGGAGCTTCTTAAAGAGACGGAGACCCAATTTCAAGGCATCAATTTTGCTAATCAAATTTATTTTAAATCATGTTTGATATGTACTGCATTTTTAGAACAATTGAAGGCAACATAGTTATTGATTGTGCTATAAATTGGCACTATATGCCTTTAAAATACCAACCAGCAACTTGAGGAGGAAGTGCCAAGTTGGTGTGGTTGTGTACTGAACTCCCACACACTGCTGATTCCCCTGTTTGTTAATAGAATAAATTATCCAATCCAATAAACAACATCAAAAAAAGAATCGATAGCAGAATAAGCTCTTTGATATTAACAGAAAGGAGTGGGCAAGTTTTTAATGGGTGCAACACATAAACTCCACTTTGCCGTTAAACCCACAGGTGGATTTTCCTTACAAATGTGGCAAATTTTAAAAAGAAATAAACATATTTTTAAATGCAAAGAAGCATTGTCACAAGACAAGAGAGAAATACTCATTAATAAACAAATATCCTTACTTCTTATACTAAGTTGGGAGTATTTGATGACACTCAATTTGACCCTCATTATAGAGATGTATTGGGAAGCTGCTGATCACCATAGCAACTATATTGATGGTGGGTGAAAAGGTCAAAGGTGTATCAGCTGGTTTTAAATGGTGGTGATATACACTTCCAGACTGCCAAGGTCTCCTCCACAGAGATAGTTTGCAGTGTAGTGCAATATAAAGGGAGAAAATTGCAGCTTCTGGTGTTTACAGAAGCCACAACAAAGAACTTTTTCCCCCCACATAAGCAGCCAGCTTAGCCTGACTCAGGTGAGAACAGAGGGAGGATGACTCACAAGCTCCCTGAACTTAAATGGCCCCTCTTTAAAGATGTTTTCCGGGAAAATGCTTAGCCAAGCTACCGGACGGGCAGGGGTATTTGCCCGCCATCACACAGCCTGCCTCGGTATCGACTGCCATGTGGTGACATTTCCTCACCTTCTCTGTGTCTGTGGACACAAGCAGGATTATTTATAAGCTTATTAAACCATAAATTCTGAAACCGTGTGAGACAATGAGTAGGAGGAATCTATTAAGCTGCCAAGTTGCCAAGCTGATAAAATAGTGAAGATAAAGGAGGCAATCAGCTACCTCATGCCTTGATGAGCCGTATATTTTCCAAATCACAGAAGGCTGTGTAGGTGAGGTCTTTACATCAAACACGCAAGTGAGGTTTCTTCAGAGACGCAACCACTTTTTAGCGCTGACACCCAGATAACCTTGTAGGGTTTTAATCGCTCTGTTTGAAAACTCCTCCACAATTCGACACATGGACTTTAATTAGAGATGGGAAGGTAACAAGATGAAGGATGAGGCTGGGGGGAGAAGCACCCAGTGCGACAGAAACAGAAAGAATGTCAGACCTGGCAGACGCAGGTGAATTTAAAAGTTTAATAGGTTCTGTTTTATTTGAGGTAATTTGCCAAGTGAAAAAAATGTTTCACAGGCTTTAACTCTCAAACTCACCTTGTACATAGTCAGTGCTATTTGTATTCTGCCAGAGATTTTATGAATAACGACATTTTCCTTCCTAAATCTATTCTCTAAATAAAAGGCATCAGTCGTCATCATCTTACCTCAACTTTCCAAAGAAAAAAAGTCAGAACAAAAGGAACAAAAAAAGCTTTGCTGTGTGACCACATCCGCCCACCAGTACCACTAAGTCTCATTAATTAACAAATTATATATTATTTACCTGATACATAAAACAAAGTGTAAAACTCATGTGCCTGACTATTAGCATATCAAGCAGTTGCCAAGTAACCACCAGCGCCTAAATGAACATACCTATTTTTTGAGCTAAGAAATACGCCAACTTGTTATTTCTAATCTTTGCTCTCTGCACAAATTACCTGGGCGAAATATGTTGATGAATGTAGTTTCATTGCTGCAGAGCTGTTTCTTACTTTACTAATTTGACTATTTCATGTTTACAACTCCAGCTGCTATTAATAGCAACCTGAATAAGGATGTGTAAAAACTCTTAAAATAAACCAATCTTTTTTAATAAGTATAATGCCACACTAATTGCAGCAGTCCTCTGACAGAAAACTCTTTAAGATATATCTTGCTTGCTGGGCGTGCCGTGGTGGCGTAGTGGTTAGCGCAACCCATATTTGGAGGCCTTGAGTCCTCGACGCGGACGTCGCGGGTTCGACTCCCGGACCCGACGACATTTGCCGCATGTCTTCCCCTCTCCTTCCTTGTTTCCTGTCTACAGCCTACTGTCATATAAGGGACACTAGAGCCCACAAAAGACCCCCTGGAGGGGTACAAAAAAAAAAAAAAAAAAATTAAAAAAAAAGATATATCTTGCTATCTGGCTCCACTGTATGTGATAACAATATATGGGTCCTCATCTAGGCTTATATATTCAGTTTCATTTAATTTAAACATTTCAGTCAATATTTTAACTGTAGATGTATGACAATCAACACACATCTGTCTTATTTAACAAGCATTTTCTCTTGTCTTTGCCACTTTTAAGTTTGGTTAAGGGCAAAATGATCATTATTTTTGTACCACAGAGAACTAGGAACTCATTCATTACTAATGAAATATTGCTTAACCCTTTCATCAATTAATTAATAACAGTTTACAGTGAAAAAGATTCAGTTATATTTATTTTATAGGAATTTTTATATCCCGATTACATTATTGTGCATCTGCCTTGCATTTCTCTGGTGTGCAAAAATATGGTTTTAAAGAAGCAACACATGTAAACAACTGGACACTCTGGAGTAAACAGTTTGATTTCCGGCTGTGCAGGACTATATGTCGTACGGAGGCGACGCTGCCAAGAAAATTATGTATGTTCTTCTTAAATGTCACATCAATAACCTCCTAGTAACATGATGTAATCTTGTGATATGCTATTCAGAGACTGTCTACACAGATTAAAGTTTACTCACCTCACATTACAGGCAGAGTTGGGGAATTACGCTTGTATTCTGATTATTTTATTGAACCGGTAAAAAATTAAACCATCAGAATGTGAACATGGCCTGTCTGTTGGTCTGGATATTTCAGAAACTGCTGGTCTAATCTGGTTTTCACCCACAACCACCTGCGTGGTTTCGAGAAAATTTTCCAAACCCTCTCCCCAAAAAAACAGTCACTGCAGCAGAAGATTTAATTAGTTTGAGGCTTTTAATACATCTTCAGAGGCAATTTGTAAAGCAAAGGTATCATCTTTCACATGTCACAGCTTCTAACCAAATTTCTGAAAACTTTTATCCACCATTTAATAACCAACCAAAGTAAATCAATAAAATATGTACCTTTACTGAACCTGCACTTGGCATTTACCCTGAGGTTTGAGTAAACATAAATTCCCAGGGTGAGTAGCTTGCTTTTTTTTTAACACAGTTTCCTGTCACTGTAAGAAAAATCTATTTAATATTACACTGACACCCAAGGTTGACACAATTATTTAGGAAACATATATCTGCCTGAAGAAAACTGTATTTTATTTATTCATTTTTTTGGGCAATAATAAGATTAAGGAGAGAAAAATCTCCAGTAGCAGCCTCAGTTCATCTGCCAGTAAGTACTTCTTGCCAGCCATGGCACAAGGTAATAAGCTACAACGACTAAGCCTGCAGTTAAAAAAGGAGCATGGCTCCAACATTTTGTAAGAAATTTCCCTCAACATACCAGATCATATCTCAGATTGAAACCTTTATAGAATATACTTAGAATATACCTCTATATCAAAGGCAAACATTTTCAAACTTTTAATCTAGCATATGGCTTCTGCTAAATGAGGTCATTTTCATAGCTTTGTGTTGCAAGAGGGAGGATTTGTTGCTTCAGATGTGACAAAGAGAAGCAAACACTGGCAAGAAAACAAAGTGGTGTCACAGCTGGGAATTTCAAATTGAGGTTGAGCTGTTTTTCTGTTGCTCATTGAAGATGACTAAACAGGACAGTGATTACCTAACTTTTAAACTACTGACTCTTTAAACAACAGACCTGTTAGCAACACTCAACAAATATAAGCTGGAGTTTACAAACATTGCTAAATAACTTCAAAATGATGGCACAAAAAGCCCACAAAAAATCAGTATGGTGCTCTTTTACATTTGCTATGGGGTTTTAGGATTAAAATAAGGCATGCATAATAAACCTAACATTTAATTTTAAGGTCTGCACAGTGGACTAGTTGGCAGCATATTTACCTGGCTGCAAGAAATTGCAGATTGTGTTTGAATCTGGATGTGGTTTTTTTTAATGTTCTCCCCACCCTTGCTTGGGTTCTTTTCTATCACTGTTAGACTAATTTGTCTCTCCAAATTATCCTCAAGTGTTACTGTTGTCCTGTGATGATACCTCTCCGGGGTTTACCTCACCGCTCACGCAATGAATGCTGGAGATCGTCATCCGAATCCCCACAAACCTGCAATGATAAGTGAGTATCGAATATTGGTGAATGGATGGATTTAGTTTGATTTAAAAAAATAATGCCATTTACATACTTTAATCTCAACAGTCATAAAGCTGCTGTAGATAAGTTTGTAGATTGGTACGACTCCTATAAACTACAGATTAACACTGTGAAAAATGTCGAACTATTTCTGGACTCTAAATCAATCAGTGACAAAAGTCCTGTAGCAATATGCAGCTGTTCCATCACATTTTTTAAACATAGGTGTGCACATCGATAGTATTCATTTTTGCAGGCGACACTGATTATTTGGTGTTTGTAAAACAATAATGTAAATTATTTTACATGGCAACCATTGAGTCCATTTTGAGAAATTGGCAATACTAGGTGGCTTGGAAGCCTCACCATTAAATCAAAAATCCAAATTCAGAGTCTGGTGGAGACGGCAAGTAAAATCATTCACATCCTGGACCTACTCTCTCCACAACATTTATGTGAGCAGGCGACTATCAGTCAGGCTGAGAGCATTCGTGTGATTCATCACACGTGTTTGCATCAGAATATGTTCTTATGAACTCAGGAAGGAGGTTCAGGTTCGCATGTGTAAATACAACCGTCTTAAACACTTGTTTTCCCACTCTCTGTCAGTCTGATTAATTGACAGAGTAATAGGAGTAATTGAAGGCTTGGATGGTGATTGTGAATTGTATGACAGGAATTGTTTGTGAATGGGTTTGTATGTTTGAGTGGATGTAGAGCTTGTCTGAAGCCTGTGTTTTATTTTCCACACTAATATTGTCTACCACTGTTCTTTTTTTTGCAAAACATTTGATGCATGTTTAAGTATTTGTGCTAGTTTTATGTATTTACTGTTACTGAGTGTTTGACGTTTGGTTTTGTCCCCTCTTCTAAGACAAATTTCTCTCCAATGGAAGACAAATAAATGATCTTATCTCACCATGGTGTTCTTAGGTGTCCAACCTTACCTCGTTTTCTTTAAAAAATGAAAATCGTCATTTTGACTGAAGGCTTCAATTATAGTTTATTCAGGCCAGAGGACAAAATTAAGATCATTGTCTTGTGCATATAAAAACTGTATTTTCCATTTATTGTATTTTTGAAGCTATGGCTTCTTCACAAGTTTTTTGTCTTTTGTTGTTGGGATAATTCTTAATTTTGCACCAAAGGAGCTATATCTCTGGGACACAGAACCCAACTGATAGATCTCATTTTCCTTCTCATTTGTTTCTTAATTTCTTTGGATCCCTGCATGATGTCTAGCTTTTGAGGACCTTTTGGTGTTCTTGACTTTCTCAGGCAGGTTCAGTTCAAGTGACATATTGATTGGCAGTAATCAGACCTGGGTATGGCTACAGACAGTGAACTCATGACAAATGATAAACCACAGTTAATTTATATTTTAACAATCACTTTTCCACGCAGGATCATGTAGGTTTACATTTTTTTCTTACCTTAAAAATAAACATCTTCATTTAAAAATTGCATTTTGTGTTTACTTGTGTTCTCCTTGAATAATGTTTAAATTGGTTTGACTTTCTGAAACACTGAAGTGTGACAAACATGCAAACAAATAGGAAACCAGGAAGGGGCCAAACACTTTTTCACACCACTAACAATTTGAACTGACATGTTCCACCTTCAGGCATCTGGAAAATGCACCCAAAACTGAATCAGACAAAACTAAGGGAGCATTTCCAGCACAAAGCTGAAACAGTGAGCTCAGGCAAATGAATAAGACAAGTGTTAATTTTTTTCACCACCCATTTTGAACTACATTTCTTTACATTTCAATTTTAGATGTTAAAGAGAATAATTAATTTAAATGATTCTATTTAATTTGTTAAGTAGATATAAATTTAATGTCATTCTGCAGCTTTACTGTCCTGGTAATTCTTGATTCTTGAGTTTTGAGCAAGTATTTTTTTTTCTCCTTTTCATTTCCTTACAAACTTCACAATGCATGTTTAGTTATAATAATCCGGTCTAAAATTTGGCCCAGCAAACAGTCTTCCTCCTCTTTGTTGCTTTTTGACAAGATGAGCTGTTGTTTGTTTCCCAAACTGAATAGCACAGAAATAATTGAAAAGCTGGTCTTGTGCTCCTTCGTTGTTTGCACAGTACAGTTAATAAGTCGTGTGTCAATGCCAAACTGCAGTTTAATGAGTTGAGTCATCCTTACTGTTTTGTGTGTACAAACCATTATTGCTGGCATTCATGTGGCTGTTCACGACTCAATTATTATTTGCAGCAGTCTACTGATTCTTTATTCAGAAGCAAAAATGTTTACCGAGCAATCAGAACGTCTGTCTGTGTACCTGTTTCAGGATGACTCACCAAGAGGCTACTCTGTTTTATTTTCATGTGCAAATGTGTGCAAGCCAAAGTTTGCATACATAATTCACAAAAAGAAAATGTACTCGAATTATGAAGCACACCTCATCTCACAGTCATGTATTATGTGGAAGAACTGGAAATGTTTAAATATATTTTTAATTCTGATGTTTTTTTCTCTAGTGGCAGACAAATTGTCAAATATTAGTGTTGTTAGTGATGGAAGAGAAAAGAACAGGAAACATTACAAGTTGGCCTTTCCACTTTTCCTTCATAATAAAAGCACAGAAATCATCATTTATGAGCCGACATTTTGTGTGAATTTATTGAATGTCTGCAGCGCCGTGTGTCATCTACTCTGATTTCTGCTATAATTATGCACGGTACATTTGTATATCTTTTGCCATGAAAGGTGGCGGAAATTGAAAAATTATTTTAGAAGATATTACATTTTTATAAGAACAGAAAGCCCCAAGCTGCTTCAATTCAGCCACATTCCCGCCCAGGTGTAATTTGTTGTTGTGGATGATGTATGGGGCTCGTTATATTTAGTATCTCTTCATCAAGTGTAACTTTTCATCTTTGTTTTGTTAGAAAAATATATATAGCTGTCTTATAGTAATTTTTTAAACAAAGAATGAGACAATACTGATTTCAAATTAGCTAAATTTTACATTCATTTACTATAGTGATATTATTTTCTAATACTTTTGTTAAGTTCCATCTCAATAAGCAAAGAAAAAATTGTCCAGTATGTAGTAAAATCTAAGTTTCATTACTTTTCTTATTCTCATTACCGTTTTATTTCTATGCTTTAAACCAAAAAATTAAAAAGATTTCTTATATTAAAAAGAAAAACCCTCTCTTGGATTCATCTCTTTCACCAGAGGTAAATGCTTCTTTTTAACTTCTCTGGTTTTCTCTCACACATTTTGTCTTCGACATTTGCAGCGGTATCCTCTTGAGAAGCCTCGGGTTGAGTGCGAATCGTTTACCGCCAGATGTTCCCCTCAGCCTCCCACACTGTCAACAACAGTCTGTGTCTGGGACTCTGGGTTGTATGTTATCTGTGCCATAAGGCTGGGAATCAGGAGGAGCTCTTGCACGGAGATAGATGTGCATCTGAGGCGAGGAGGTGGACAGTGTCGGCAGCCGGCTGTCTGTGTGATTTAACAGTGTGTGTAAATCAAGAGCCGGTCTCTGCTCGACCAGCCAGCCTCATTTCAATCTCTCTACAAATCACACCGCGCAGGCAGTGAGAAGGGGCAGAGCTATAAAGGAGCCCCAAAAATAATCATCCTCTGCAACTCTCTTTCTTATGCTTTCATTTATTAAGTAGATGAGCTGAAAACGACTATACATCTAGGGAGACGTGGAGAATATGGTTTGTTCCTTCCAGATGATGTTGGGATTTTGCTTTGATAGTCATGCATAAGTTCATGCATGCAGCGTGTCACACAATGTCCTTCAAACCTATACTGAAATGTTGGAGCAATATCTATGCTGGATGTTTAGAAAATTGCAGGAATCGTCCTGCAGACGTGCGGTGGTGATCCTATAAATCCAGGTTTGGAAGGTACTCTTATTTATGATGTGTAAAGAGAGGGTATTGAATTAGCATATCTCTTGCCGTCAGGCAACCTATGTTGAACTAGATATTAGAGTGAACCTGTGCCAGGAAGTGGGTAACCCAGTGATTCACTACCAACAGATTAATTCAGTGCCCTGTGGAGGGAGTAGCATAAGCACCAGGCGAGGAAACAGTCTGTGAAGACCACAGACTGACAGTTCTCACGGAGCTGTAAAACTTGTTTTGGAAGCAATTAGCTCACCCAAAGCCCTGACACACAAGCTGTGCTTAAAATCAACACAGTTAGCTTTAAATATGACACCAGTGGCATTTTGAACACCTTTTCCGTCTCTGTATGCGATGAGAACGTGGAGATTGTTTCAAAGGGCTGACAGGGCATGGATCACTTTTACAACTATTCTTCTTCAATCATGTTTAGGGTTGTAGCTCACTGCAGCTATTTTTATTTCCATGTCAGAAAACAAGAAAAACATGTAAAAGCAAAGCAGAAGAGCTGCATATGTTGCATACACAACAGCCAAAAATAAAAGTAAAAAAGGACCAACGCAATCACAACAAAGTCTCCAGCTCCAACTTGCTTTCATGAGAGGTGAAAGTTTACGTGGTGATATGTTCAGCATGGTGACATGTTGAGACAGAGGGAGCTGAAGCCCTTTGTAGCAAGACTTGTCTATAAGTCTCACTTCTTTAATCATGTCATAATCTGTTGGACTTTCAGTAAAATTGTCATTTTGTTCTCTGTTTTTAGTACATCTCATGTTTTAGGGTTCCCGTTTAGCATTTGTGCTTATCTTAGATGTTTCAACTCAAACATTTTGTCTGGTGTGTTGGAGTTTTTCTTTTTATTCCCCCGTAGCAGGTGTTGTCTTGCTAAGTGCTGTATTTCTTCAATTCGTATTGGATTTTTCTTTTCATAAAAGAGCGCCTTTGTTTTAATAACACACTATAATAAATGTAGTCTTTCAAATGACAATTTGTATTTATTTCTAGGAAGTTTATTGTTACAAATCTTGGTCTTACCAAAAAAGAAATTCTGCCTCTTTTGTAAAAATATAACTTCTATTTTTGTGAATGTTTATTGAGTAATATTTTGTATGAGGACATAAGAAACTCGTTGCACAGTGGGACAGTTGGGAGCACCATTACTTTGTAATGTGGATATTTAGGGAAGCATATCTGTAGAAACTACTTAAACTACCTGTATGGTTTGGGAAAAATGGTAATGCTGATTATGTTTAATTTTTTTCATGTTTCACACATTTAGGTTTTCAGACTTTAAGATGTTGCAGTGCATTTGATTTATGAACAAAACTCATACAAAGAAACATTTTTTTGTACCCAACATTTAGTGCAGTGCTGGAGTTAAATGCTAATCATCCTAAAAATGAAAACTTTCTGTGAGTTTCTTTGGACACTCCCAGGCCTAAATGTTGAATCAGAGTTCATCTGTATTCTTAAAGAAAAGCCTCTGGGATTAATGAATTCAGGCAAGCATCCACTTTGTCAAATGGCCATAATAGAGACTTCCTATTTTCATGAATGGTCAGTTATAGATTTATTTAGATGGGATGGAGATTGAGTTACAGTTATTCTGCAAATCATGTTGCAATTCTGAGATGGCTCTACGCTTGTTCTCTTTATTTTCTTTAAGGGCACTTAAGTTTCACTTGACTTGTTGGTATCTACTCCTTAAGGATCACTCCATCATAGCCACACATGGTATTAGCAGAGTCTCAGAGGAGCAAGTGGGCAGAGCAATTATATATGTAAAGGTATAACACACTCAAATACTCAGAGATGGTGCATATATTTTGAGAAGGGATTCTAAATCTGGAAAAGACAAGCAGCTTCTAACTGCAAACATTGCTGCTATTATCCTCTGAAGCAGCAAAAAATCAATTACTAAGTGAATGTACAATGTAGCTGTGTTTACATGCCTGGAAAAAATCATTTAAAACAACCACCTGGACAAAATCCAAGAGCCTTTTTGTTCCAAAGGGGATCAAACATGCCCATACCCAAGAACCTAAGAGCAATATACTTTAGTAAAGTCTGTGCCAGTTACAAGGACGGCACAGTGACCTTTGGAAAAACTGCTGAGATGCTGCTCCTGTGATCATGTCAGTGGATCACGTATCAAGCAAGCACTGCACCACAAGAACACGGTTCGCACTCTGAAACTGCATTTTTCTCATATGCTATAATATTGGATCAATAATGATGCCATATTACAACAGAATTTTTCTGCATGTTTGTCTATAAATATGCATTTCATTTTACCAACATTTTTTTATTCAATGTACCACTCTACAGTCCGACCCTTATTGTACAGAAGTAGATACTCAGATGCTAAATAAAGATGCATATTTTTGTAGCATAAAAAATTTATGAGGTCAATATTTACTGACGTGTTAGCCGTTCGCTTCCAAGCATCTCCTGGAAAAAATGCATCTCTCTTTAGTTGCTTTAAGCCAGCAGTGACTCGTTTACTGTGTCTGTTATTTATTTATGCTATAGGTTTTATAGCTGTTATTCAGAAATCAGTTGCCTGTTTAAGAGAGGGAAAAAAATCCTGCTTGGAATTAAGGAGATGGTTTGTAGCTTTGCACATAATTGACAACATGAATGATTAAGTAGAATATTTTAAAACAGCATTACAAACTATGGAATCCCCAATTTCTCATTAAAAAAGAAAGCGAAAACCAAACTCATGGAAAAGCTTCATAACATAGAAAAGTTTGTCTGTTTGAAGTTGTTGAAGTTTATGAAATGCATTCAAACACTAAAGAGCATATTTAATGTGTTCAGATTCTTAGCGTATATTAATTACACAGAATACGGTGCTTCAAGTTGAGAACGTTTTTTTTTTTTTACAAAAAAAGGCAAGACAAGTTTATTTTTACAGCAGCACATACAACACAATCAGAACTGCTGCAGAACCAAGAAAAAATAATAAAAACCTTAACGCTTTGCTTAATTTAAAACTTATAAACACTAAAATCTGATTTAAATCTACATTTTAACTTAATTTTAAATGGAAATCCAAATCTAATCTTCAATTTCATGCTTCAACCATTCATCAATATCCAGAAAAGCCTCTGGGATTAATGAATTCATGAATTCATTAATGACTTTTGATAAAGTCGCAAGCATCCACAAATTGGAAATGCACAAATTGGAATTACAAGAAAAAAAATTTGTTTGAGAGAAACAAATTTCTATCAAAAATTTGTTTTTGACTAGGTGGTTTTTCGGCTGTATCGAAATTAGTATTTTTCGCAAACCCGCAAAGGCAAGGCTTCTCATGTGAGTTGCGATTAATAACAAGATGTTACTACTGGCAGAAAAACGAAGAAGACGATAAGAAGCGGTAGGAGGAGGATGATGTAGCATGTTTTTTAATAACTCATCAAGTGTACGAACTACAACAAAGTTTGCAGCTACATTTGTAACAGCAACATTATTAAAAATGGAGGGTATTGTTCATTAATCAGGTTTTATTAACAAAAAGATGTGCTTTCTGAGAAAAAGAAGTCAGTCTCTTCTTACTTCAGGCTTCCTGGAGACACAGAAACTGAAAGTTTCCGTCTGATATTTAGTTTGATCCGATTATCACCACTTTGCTGGAGGACATGGATGTAAAGTGAAGCAGCAGCAACTGAATGAATAGACACAAGTCTCTTTCTTTTATGCTAAATATATAAAAGAAAGAAACTGAGCATGTGCCAGATGAAAGCTGCTGAAAAGTGATGACATTACACAAAGAACACTGATGTGTGTAACTATTGCAAATGTCACAATAACAACCTGACAAGTGCGAATTTTAATGAAACTCAAAGATGTGGAGTAAAAATTTAGGCTAGACCACCCTTACTGCAAATTGCTTTTCCTAATCCTTTTGAGGCAGGAACATTGTCAATACAGATAAAATAATAAAAAGCTACGAAAATGGCAAGCAACCGGACAGAAAATGAGCAAACCTTCAGAAAGCCTGAAGAAAAATGGTTCCAGACCAGATACAAATATTTTTTGTACTTTTATCATTTATAATTGAGTGACTCAACACTGAATGGCCGCTTTGTGATACACCGGTGCCTTTCGCCAATCCCCGGTTCAGTAAGGAGCAATAATGCACTATTAAAATGCAGATGCTCACTGCATTTGACTCTGTGGTTCACAAAAAAGTCTATCTTGCATCCAAATGGTTCCAATGGAAACAGGGAAGGGAAATTTCCCAGGAGCTCTGTCATGCTTAATTTAGTTGCCCACACAGAAACAACAGCATTCAATAGCAGGCTGCAACTTTGTTTAGACAAGCACAATTCTGGTAATATGCAACAATATAATGCTTTATTTACTTGAAAATCCTATAAACACACAAAGAGGTAGTGAAGATAAAACTGCCAGCCACAAAGAGACTATGATTACAGCCACTTAAAACCAAACTTGCCATAATCACACAGGAATTGTAATAATTGACCAGCCCATTTCTGCGCTCCTGAACTACTTACTCAGGGAAAAGCTTTCCCACAGCACAGACACAATTAGTCTGCAAATTAGAATTCATAGATTGTTCCATGTGGCCATCTCTGCAAAGCAAACAGGACAATAATGGTGGACCAGAGTACGGCACAAACATACTAATGCTGAAGGATTTCTGTTTGACTGCATGACTGGGTCTGTCTTCTCCATTTTACAGAATATGTCAGACAAATTAGTGGCTTATGTCGTATTGTAATTAGGATGCAGCCTGGATAGCAGCCTGGATAGCGA
Organism: Xiphophorus hellerii; assembly: GCF_003331165.1. Classification (NCBI taxonomy): domain Eukaryota; kingdom Metazoa; phylum Chordata; class Actinopteri; order Cyprinodontiformes; family Poeciliidae; genus Xiphophorus; species Xiphophorus hellerii. The sequence continues at coordinate 8,557,045 of NC_045693.1, forward strand.
ACGCAATGACGAAAGGTCTCGGGCTGTAAAATTTGACAAAATTATGTTCAGCGAGTTGTTAAATTTTAATGCACAGGCACTCACAGTGCATCATAGCATGGATGGAAACTTCTTATATTCGGGCTTTTTAAATGTTTTGAGGGATGAATGCATTACTGTTTATAACAAGACTGAAAGTCTATTGGATTTTGTTAATAAAGTACCTACTTTATTTCAAGCATTTTAAACAATTCTAGGTTTTTCGTCTGTTTCTCTTTGTACAACCAAGATTTTAGTTTTGGTTCCTGCATCATCTGGAAGACTTAAAGATCTTTTAATTTTTTTTATAAGATCTGAATAAAATAAGTGTTGCAATTCAGCATGTAAATATATTTGTATTTTTATATTTTGTGATGCATTTTCGCAAAGATGCATTTGTCCAACCATGCCCAGCTGTACTGATTTATGACAAATCTGTACTCAAAACTTGACAAATTTATGTTGTCTATTAAGTCATTTTTCTTTTCAAGGCTTCAAAATAGGCTTGAGAACTCTGGAAACTTGGAAAAGTTTTGAATTTTGACATGAAATACGTGTTTGAGGTCTGTCTGAATCCTTTCCAGAACCAAATTAAAATAAAAGCTGAAGAAAAATTATGAGTGAAATGAAAAGCCACAGCATCAGTTGGCCTCGCGCTCAGATATACATTACCTTGCTTCTTGCAGTGGGTGTAAATCATGACATCTGCATGACAACGGGACATATTTCTGCGTGATAATAGTGCAATCCCTTCGAGCGAGACACCAGCACTGTTGCAAAGATTTGTTTGAAAGAGGGTGAGGTTTGGCAGACAAGTGACAGCCACAACATGAATAAAACATCATGAGTGAAGAAGATAAATTCTGAAATCTGAGAACATGTATTATCTGTCTTGATGCAACAAAGGCAAATTTTTGCTGGTGAACTCAAGTTGAATTCAAATCAACCAAAAAATAAATAAATAAAGAAGCTATTTTCCATCAGTGCTTTGAAAATTTTTTTTTGTTGTATTTTTTTTTTTGTTTTTTATTTATGGATTGTTCATCCATCCTTCGATACATGCATGATTCTAACTCCTGCCTACTAATTGGTCGGCCGTAAGACTCGACAGAGTGATGCTTTTGCAGAGCTTTAAGTGAGGCCTTGTGAAATCAGGCAGCCGCTGACTTGAGGTAAATGAGCCTGTTCTCACCCTGCTGACATCGCTGGATCCTCTCCAGATAGCACAGCCTTGCACACAATTCCTCTCTTGCGAGAGCTGTGACATAGACCGATGTCCCAACATTAAGCACCCGGCACCACTTTACATTTGACCATAACCTCGCTGTATTTTTCCCTGTCATTGATAAGGTTTTTACGCTACTGCAAGTCTTCTCAACACAGAGGCAGAATGAATGGACCTGTCTGCCTGCTTTCATATTCATTGGCTGTAAATATTTTAGGAGTCAGACCAAAGTAAACACTGGTCAGTTCAGCTGAGCAGAGTTGCACATTTTCAGTGCTTTGTCTATAATTACAGCTGAGGCTTTGGAGCCAAACTGAGCATTAAGAAAATGCATGAGATATCGTTGGGCTTGTTTTTGGAAAGCAACAGCAAAATGGAAATTTATGTTGCGGTGTGCCAAACACACAAAAGCAAGACGCAAGTATTTATTTAGCTTTTCATGCTTTGCCTTATAATGATGTTTGTCTCCACAAAGCATGGAAACAATTTCTCAAAGTGATGCAGCCGAAGGGATTCTCAGAATGAAGATTTCATGGAACCACAAATTTAAAATTAGATATTTGATTTAGCATAATCCAAAAACTTGAAATGTAGTTTATCCAGATGGCTTCTAGTGCAACTGCACAAGAACATGTGACTGGAACGTTAAACTGAGCTTAAACACTAAAGAGGAATAAAACTCCAATCTGTTGTTTGCTGGAGGGAATTAATTAATCAGGAATTTAACTACAAACAGATCTCTGTTTTCTGTTTCCTGTCTGCAGCTACATGTTTCCGAGAAATCCTCCTCATATAGGGCCTGAAGATGAAGATAAATAATTTCTCTTGTTTGATGAAGAAAACAAACAAGAGGAAACTGTTCAATGTAAAATTCATCTTGTTATTACTCTATTTTTCTTGGTGAAAATGAATATTTCACCATGGTGTTATACAGGGCCTTGCAAAAGTATTCATACCTCTTAAACTTTTCCACGTATAAATTAAAAGCTTAAACGTCAATGCATTTTATTGAGAATACATGTGATAGTCCATGTGATAGGTTTTTAAACTTTCTTTTTCAGAATAAAGAAGTGAAAGTCTTTTTCAGAAGTCCCCTAATTAGTAAATAAAACCTAGTGCTCAGAATAATTTCAGTATAAATTCTTCTGAAGGCCTTCTGAGGATTTTTAAAAGAACATTAGTGAACAAATGACATTATTAAGAGCAAGAAACACAGCAGACAGGTCAGGGATAAACTTTCAAAGATGATTAAAGCAGGGTTAAATTATAAAACTTCAAACTTCTCAAGCTTTGCTCATCTCGTCAAGCTTTGTTCAGACCATAAACCATAAAAAAACAAAAAACAAAAGAAATCATATGGTACAACTCTAAACTTACCAAGATATGGCTGTAGCAGAGCTCCACTGGACGATTAAAATAAAATATGGAGTAAACGCCTGCTCAATTTAGTAGAAGTTTTAGATAAACATATTGTACATGATGCTATTGTTGTCATGGTTTGTGGTTTGAGCCAAATGCTGAATAGGAGGTAGAAGGTGAAGTGCAGCAGAAAACATGAAACTAAGGCTAATGGGAATCAATGGCATCTATTTTCCATTTTGTTCTTTACAGAGTAACACTGGGAGTCCAGCATGCTTATATTAGCTAGTTAATTACCCAGATTATTGTTCTAAAGCTGCAGTATGTAACTTTTACTTTTTTTATAAGTGTTTTACATTGTTTTTTAAAACTATAAGACAGATGATCTGTGAAAAAATGGAGCCCTGCGTTTTTCTCCTATGTTTCTGCTGTCATCTGCAGAAATACACTGCTCTGTCAGAAACAATCAGAGCCAGGAGGTGTGTCTTAGCGCTGTCAATCATACGTACATGCTGCTCACACCCTCACCCTTGCTCGGTTCACCAGAATGGAGACCGCCACGAACGCTAAGTCTAGTTAGCATGATCACCAGTAAACGATATACAGTTTTCCTGTAATGGTAAGCTGTTTCCCCAACACTAGCACATTTGGCAACAAGTACATAAAGTTGATTGACAGCACTAAGACCCTCCTCCTGGCTCTGATTGGTTGTTTTTGATCGAGAGCGGTTCTTCAGAGGGCAGTAGTAGCTCCTTCTGCATCATCATTAAGCACTAATTTTGGTTTTCCTTTAACAAAAAAAAATCCCAGTAAAATACGTTGACATTGTTCAGATGTAATTTTATAAGTCTTCCTGTCATCTTCTTCTGTTGGCAATTTCTGAAAAAGTAAAGATTCCTAAGTATTTCTCTAGTAGTACTGCCTTTGGCATTAATATTTCAACATACTCACCGAGGCCTGGAGAGGCTAAAGTACAGCTCTTGGATTTTTAGCAGTTTCTCTGAGCATTGCATGGTCTAAAAGCAGGTGCACCGGTTGTGTCCTCCACTACAGGGAAGATCGACAGCAGTCCTGGGTGGTTTTCGCTTATAAATAATTCTCCCCGCAGAATGACAGACTTGACATCAATCATAGTTTGATTGAAAGAATCACATTCTTCTCTGAGGCTGTTGCTGTTATCACACTGCTGGAATCCCTGAAACCAACAAAATCACAGAACTTCTGCATTTCTGTTTAAATTTTTGTTGCAAAATTAATTGTTTGTACTTGAAGTTACATTTTTCTATTTTTCTAATCTGATGAGAAACTGGATGCTTTGGAATATCTTTAAAGAGTGAAATGTAAAAACGTAGAACTAAAATATGGTTTTAACACAGCAGTATATCAGGGAGTGTTTAAGTTAACTGCTCTCTTCCTTCTGGTGACTATTTATACCCTCCTGGATAACAACTTAGCATAGTAATGCCTAAGCATGTGCATGTCAGTGAGAGACTGTAATGATAAAATCCTCTGTCAAACACAAACTGCACAAAGCTTTACAAAACTGAGGGGATCCTCACTCCTTTATCTGGAAACTACAAGTCTCATCTGTCATCCACAGGTGTTAATGAGAGTGGGGAGAAAAGAGCCTAAGATAATGGGCAAAATTATATTCCAGGTTCTTTCACGCAGAATCAATTTAACCAAAGATAACCTCTTCAGAGACAACAAAATGTGTGCTTTTTCTCCCTGGGTGTCGGCCTGGGCTGTCCATTATCTGTCCAATTGCTTCAAAACGTCCTCTTTGATTGCTTTGTCTATTCTTGTCTGCATTGTCCGTGGGGATTGAACGATCTTTTGAGTTCTGAAGAACCCGACCTCCAAATATTAATGGGTTTGAAAGAGCTGTTCCTTAAAAAAACCCCCCCAAAAAACAAAAAAAAAAACCATGAAAGCACTTTGACAAGTCGATAGGTGGCAAGGTTACAAAAAGACACATCTTTAAAGACACATCTGTTCCGTTGTTTGCCAGCCACCAAGCAAATTACTAGAGGAAAACAGTCTGCACTCTTCAAATTAATGTGTTTTTTATCATGCAAGTACAGAGAGCAGAGTAGTTCCTTACAGAAGTGTATATTCAGTAAACTAGATAATTTTTACATGAATCATGTGCATTCTAGAAGGTACTGCAAAACGTACAGTACCTTCTTCACATTTTTATCGAGATATTGTGAATCAAAACTTACAGCTGCAAGTGTATTGAGGTAAGTCTCCATTAGCTTTGCACATCCACTGACTGAAACGTTTGCCAGCTTAGAAATAGTTCAAATGGAGAGAATCAGTAAAGATATATTTTCAAGACTTGTCTTTTCACAGATTCTGAGATTTGCTCGTTGTCAGTTTGGACTCTGAAAAGGCCATCGTGACACATGAATATGAATTGACCTCAATCATTATATTGTGGCTCTGGTCGTATTTTTATGGCTGTGGTTTTGCTTTTGTGAACCTCCACCCCAGCCTCCAAAAGTTTTTCTTCCAAGATTTTAGACTAACTTCCATGTTCCTGCTGAAAACTTATTTCCACAGCATGATACTGCCACCACCATGTTTCATTGTGGGAATGGTGAGTTTATAGTAATGCACTGTGATAAATATACTGTACATTTTGATCTCATCTGACCCGAGTGTTCTCACATGTTTGACTTCTTGTGGTTTATCTTTTCACAACTACATTATTCTTGTCAATTTTACACAATGACCCGATTTGTGTAGTCCACAACTAAGGGGTCAGCAGATGATGGACAGAACAGCTCTCTGTGAGATGCTCAAAGATTGGGATTATGTTTTATAATATAAATCTGCTTTAAACTTCTGCATAACTTCATCCCTGAGCGGTCTGGTGACTTCTGAAGACGACTGGCGGCAGTGGATTTTTTTTTTTGTAGAATATTAAAGTAAAATGGGGTTGAAAATAAATACATGGTAATCTTGAAAAAATGTCAGACTACAAACTGAACTACTTATATATAAAAAACGGTAGCTTAATCGTGTGAAGTGCTACATTTTTTACTGGGACTCAGTAAAAGCAGTTTGTCTTTACTGGCCACAGTCTTGCCTCTACATGATTTATTAAACATAGGGATTATATAACTTTGCATGAAACCCAGTCTGTGTTTTAACAACCCGTCACTTGTGTTATCCCCTTGACCATCTCTGTATTGACTAGCTCCTTAGTTCATTTTAATTTATTTATTTATGGGGAGATTTACAATTACCAGCTTGCAGGCATAATATTATAAATATTCATTACCAGTAGCTGCACATTATTGATAGGATTGCGTTTATGTAAATTACTATTGTACCATTTTAATGCACATCAAGTACCTGGATCATTTACAGACAATAATGAATCAATTTACAATAAATAACATTGTAATGATAAGCAGGGATAGTGCCACAGATATTTAGCACTCCCTTTAAAAACTATCTTTTAATTTGTATCAGTCTTTTTATTTCCTGTATATAGGTACGTAATGTAAATGACTCGTACAACCAAATATATCTAACATGTTTGACTAATTTTGATAGAAAATCTTCAGCTGGGTGACAAATTCTGCCTCCTCCTGCACCACGCGTAGCCCGAGAGTGCAGACATGCATACAAAGTAGGGTGGAGATTTAGCTTGGCTTTCTGTTGCTTCGCTCCCCACCTCCCTGCAATCCACCCCACACTTCCCTGCATGCCTTCCTCTCTGCACAACCCAAGCTGTCTCCGACAAAAACGGGCATGTCCTCAGAGGTTCCTGTCTTTTCTTTTGTGTCCGAGGCAACAAATCGCTGCGAGTTGCGGAGATGAAAAAGTATAAATAAAATAGATTATTGTAGTGTTGGTATGGCTGAAGCAGCAGTGGATTGCAGATCATTCCAGGTTTATTACACATTAGTGTAATGGAGTCAACTTACACATCACGTCTGGACAGAGAAATAGCCTGGATAGCTTATTAAATTGTACTAATTATACAGTAAACTGGTCTATCTTTAGGATAGAAAAAAATATTAGCTTCCCTCAGCCATCTTCATAGATGTTACATTCACATGTCCCACACTTAATTCTTACTCAATGCTTAAGGCCAAACTGTAGTGCAGTGGTTAGTCATTTTAGTTAAAATGCCCAAAATTTGCTTCTAGGCCAGAAAAACTTAAGAAAAACTTTTTAATGACTTGATAGGGTAATGTAGTGTAAAAATATGCACGAGCTAAAGCTGTGTGGGCAGGGATTTAATTAGGTGATTTGCATTAAACAGTTTCAGATTTATACATCGTATTAAACGGTCAATGGCAACTTTGAATGAACAAACTGCGTCTCCACACTGTTACATGTTTTACAATTTCAGTTTTATGCAAAACTATGATAAAGGTATTTTATGAGAGGTTTGTAATTTTCTGAAATGTATTAACTGTCAGACAGTCTTTAAAGAAGTAAATGTTGTATTTAGAATCAAAAAAATAATATTAGGAGTCTTTGATTACCATGTTTTCAAATTTCTATGTAGAGTTACACCTGCTGCCTTACAAAGCCAGGTTTCTAATCTAAACCTTGGCTAGGTCTTTGTTAAAAACTACTTTCATCTTATGAAGCAATTCTTATGGAGATTTTGATGAACGCTTTGGAAAACACAATAATGCTGAAAAATAAAATCCATCTTTAGCTATCTGGCATTCACTGGAAGCTTTTAGATCAAAACTGATTGCTATTTTCCACCATCACCATGAAAACTCAATTTCCAATTAAAATTTAATCCAAAGGTGCTTCAGCAAAGTATTAATTATTAGTGTGCAGACTCCTGGACACTAATTATTACATATTTTAAACATTTCTCCTTCACAGATTAGTTTATTTTTCAATTGAATTGAGGAAATTTAAAGGTAAAGTAAGGGAAAAAGTGAATGTTTGCTATCAAGGTGTTTGGTATGGTGTTCGCAAACCTGATGTCCTCAGAGAATGAGAATTTGTGTTTTATTTTAATGTGACAGACATTTTTAGTTCTGTTTATTTGTATTTAATAGTGAGGCAACTAATCCAATGAGCTATAATGAGAATACTGCATATTTTTCTGAGTAATTTGGGAATTAAAACTTAAGTAAAGCAATTTATAAGAGGTCGAAGGTGGACATGAACCAGATGTATTTTTCAAACATTATCTTTCTGGATAATAACCAACTAGACTGATTTATGATACGTCCAGTAAACCTGTTAGCCCCATCATGCCCACCCATGACACATGAAATAAGGGAGTAATTCATTAAATTTAAAACATAGTAACAAATTGAATTATGCAAGAGTCACAAAACTGTCCATCACCTTGCTTGTGATCTCTGAAGAGTGCTTAATGCATACTACACTGGATTTGTATGTTATTTGTATGACTGTTGCGCCACCATGTAACATTATTGAGGTGATACCAGCAAATAAAAACCATGATGTCAGTGCATTATATTAAGGTTTTGCAATATACAATCGCACACTATAAAAAGTCAGAGTCACTCCTGTAATTTTACCCATTTCTGGTCCTTTTTATTATTAGTTTGATGTTACGATGCACTATTGATTGCTTCTTTAAACAAACTTTATAAAGTGAGTCATTTCTCAAAATGTCAGCCTGGTGTTAAAGATCAGTGTTTGAAAAATCTGTGTTTTTCAGATTTAGGAGCTGAATGTTATTCTCCTTTGGTTCAAAGCAGAAACTCTCCTGTGAAGGCGCTTAGGAAAACAGGTCCACACCTGCCTACCAGGGAGTTTTGTCCATGTTATGATCCCCCACAGAGAGAAAGACAGCTGCAACAGTGTAGACCACATTAAAAGAAGGATACACTTCAAAAGAAAGATGATGTTTTCATAAAAGACATTTTGTGTATTCTTAAATTAAAATGTCAGTTCTAGGATCACTGTAAAAACTAAAGTCATGAAATGCAGATGTGTGCAAGATTTATGAGTAGTAACACTTATCTCATCTATTACGGAAAGCATAGAAAAGACATCCATCTATCCAAACAATGTGCAAAAAGTTGTATTTTTCTGTGTTGAACCATCTTGCTTATTACATATTAGAAACATAAGCATTAAGGCTAAATGTGGCATTAAAGTATTAGATGAGCTGTTTTATTGAAAGGAGCAGAAAACATCCCAGTGGGGAAAAGTCGTTTTATTCACAGCATGGAAAAGATGTGTACAATGTGTAAAAAGGTGGTTAAGAATAAAAAAAAATTATTTAAAATAAACAGAAAAGATTATCTACTTCAGATTATACAGCAACTGAAACATATTCCTGAATGCTTTAAAAGAAATCTGGAGTCAACCTTGACAGTATTTAACGGTGCTTCATTGGCGTTTAATAAAAGTTCATCCTCCTTGTTTTAACAGAAAAACTTTGGAAACTTTAGGCAGAAAAGACCTGAACGATGTCTTATCTCCAGGTGGCGTTGATGACTGCTAAATAACAGGCAGCAGAGAAGCACATACAGGCAAACTTACCTGTCTTTGTTGGGACCTTGTATAGATATTGTATGCTTCTACACTCGCCTTCACCTTTGCTTCAGTTTCTAAGTTCCTTAGAAACTTGGAAACTTTCTAAGGAAAAACCCTTTCTATTTTTTGTTAATCTGACCTTTTCTGTTCTGTGTTTTCTTATTGCTTCCTGTTGATTTTGAATCTATTATTGTGTTCTTAACATTTTGATGTCTCTGTGTTTAGCTACTGTTTTGTCATTTGTTCTATTTGATCCCCTCCATCTCTGTTTTCTGGTTTCTCACTCTGCTGTTCCCACTCTGATAATAGTCTCTTCTGGTTCTTGCTCCACTGATATGTTCTCCTTTTTATGTACTGCCCTTTGGTTCTTTAGTCACTGGTAGTTCATCCATTAAATTCTGCTCTGCTCAGGTTTGCGGGTGTGTTTTTAGATTTATTTATGTTCTTGCTCCTTGCCTCACATTCTTGAATTTTGAACTTTGTCTTTACATTTTTATTTGAATTAGTAAACTATTCTTTTTCATCCACTTCAGATCCATCTGTCCTGTTTTTGGGTCCTCCGCTGATCCACCATTAAGAGAAAACCAAACCAAAATCAAACATGTATTATTTAATTAGACTACAACTGTATAATTACTGTTTTTATATATTTTTCTTTCCTACTTGCTTTATTCTAACTGTGTAGGACTTTATGTCCTCTTTGCTTTTTTTATTATCTTGACTGTAAACAATACTTTTAGATTTTAGTCATGCATTTTCATCTGGCTTAAAACAAACCCAGATGAAAAAAGTTTTGGGTATCTATAGAAACGGTTCCATTTGCCACAACGGCTCCTGCTTTGATTGACAGCCTGCGAGGACAAGAAAACATAATAGCCACATTGAAAAAGTACCAGGAAACAGTCACCAGGAGAAGTAGAAGAGATGTGGGATTCTGAGAAATATGGAGGACGGAGACAGCAGGAGAAACTATAAGATGTATTCGACCCGAGTGAGGCAGAAATCACACACTGGTATTCAGTCTTGTGTGTTAGCGCCTGAAATTTCAGCAGCTGCCAAAATTGATGCTTAAAAAAAAAGACTTGAATGCGATACGCTTAGAGAAAAACAATATACTGTTACATATTCTGAAATAAAAGTGATCTTTATAAATAAAGGTATTATGCTGTTGCTTGTTTCTTTTATCATTTCAATTTTATCTAGAGCAGCAATCCAGACATGTTTGGAAAGTATGGAAAATATTTACATAAGCAAATACGGAGGAAAATAATCAAAGATTAAAATGATTAACAATGAAACTTTTCCTACATTTGTCTTGTTATTCATCTCATTTCAGACACAAATTACATGTCATGTTGTCAGATAAAGATTAAAAATAAAAAATGATTTAGAAAACTTAAACTGTACTTCTAGTGTCATTCTATTGCAGAAATTCAATGCATTTATTACATGGAATAATTGCAATAGACAGGAACATTTAATCACCAACAAGTGTTCTAGGCTCCTAGTGTTTTCTAAAAGCAGCATCCCAGAGATTGTTTTTGGATTTAGTCCAGCTCTAAACTCTTTAACCAGGCTTATGAATCACCTCCAAAACTTGTTATTTGAAGTATCAAGCCTCAAGCATGGGTATAAAAGTCATGTGTCTCACACTGCTACACTATTAGTTTGATAATTCACATCGATGCCACAGAAAGTGACATCGAGAGTTAAATTCCGTTATATGTTGTGATTTGTAAAGCTAGTTTTTAAACTAGGCAGGCAATACAATGCTCTAATGAGTATAGAAATACAAAAGTGTGTGTCTAAAACATTTTTGCACCTTCAAAGTGATAAAAAAATGATGTGTGGTTTCAATTAATCAAATGTTACAGCCCTACAAAAAAAATCCATTGCAGCTCCAAGTTGTCAGGCAACAAAATAGGAAGAATGGTAAATGAGGTAAATGCTTTTGTAAGAATGGTGCTGTGTTCGCTGTAGCTGTGGAAACATCATTAGTCTTCACTCTGGAAAGTTCACTTTTATTTAATGTATAATAGTGAGGACTGATTAAAACCTTAGAGTACTAAATTATTTGGTAACAGGAAATGTAGGCACAAGTCTTTAATTCTTCTTCCATTTCAGACTGCATCATATGGTTAAAATGAAAAAAGAGGGAATTGATTTGATAACATGTTGGGTGTCTAAAACACAAAGCCCAAACAATCCTCTTTTTCCTACATATTGCACTGCAGACTGTGATGATGAATTCATTACAGGGTGTCAGAAGAACATCTCAAACGTTAATCACTATTTCCAGAGAGGAGCTTTTCCTTTCAAACTAGGACTGAAGATACACAAGCAACATTAAACCACAGTAGCTATGGCAAAACACACTTCCTGACAAGGTTACTTGTTCTTGACAGGAAGGTGGGTGATGCATTATGTATATGAGAGACTAAAATTATTGCAGCAGAAATATTAAGGGGAGTGAAGGGATTGACTTTCATGAAGTCTACTTAAATGAATTTTGAAGCACTGATTTGTAAATAGTTGTATATATGCTCTCAGAAGTTTACAGAAGTTTCATTGGACTGTCATTGATTTGGAGCTTTTAAAGAATTGTTTTTTGTTTTGTATAATTTTTTTGGAATGGTTGAACCACAAACCTTTTCAATTGTCAAAAACAACAATAAGGTGCATTTATTTTTTATTTTTTTTTAAAGTCACACAAGGTCAAAGTTATATATGTTTTCACCTCCAGTTGGATTCAGTTTATTTATATAGCTCCAGTTCACAACACATCATCTCATGGCATTAATCCAATACTACATCAATTCCAATTGATCAATCAATGCAGTCAAATTCAGTTTATTATGCAAATAGGTAAAACATTTTCTATCTGAGGAAATCCAACAGATTGTATAAAGTAGTTTATTCAAACTTTTAGCATGATTGTGGCTGGATGCTTTTTGTTCTTGGCAGAAATTGAGGAATGTATTTAATGTGTTGGGCTCTAATTTCTATCTTAGTTTATAAATTTTGAATTCGTGTTTAGAGCTTTATCATATTTTCCACTTTAACTGGACAGCAATACAAGTGTTGATGAAACAGCCCATAACATGATGATATTACCAGCATGCTTGAGACTGGGTATGACATTCTTGGGTTTCGTAGGCTGACCTGAATGTGTTAAAGCCTTTTCTTTTTTATCATTGTGACCAAATAGCTCAATCTCTATCTTATCCGACAATGAAATTATCTCCATGTGAAATTTAACCTCATAATGTAGGCAGCTGCAAATGTAAATCATGTAAAACTTATGTAACTATGTACAGTGACACCAGTGTTCCACAGATTACCAGTTTGTATTGTGTTTAAGACTTAGTTATTCCTGGATTGTCCCTCAACAATATAACTTTTCCTTTTATGTCAAGTGGACAATTTTGGTTCGATGGTTGAAACAGGAACACAGTTGGATGTTCAAACAGGACAATGATCTCAAATACACACACAAAAATAATGAACAAAACAGATTGCCATCAAGCTTGTGGAATATCTACTCCAAAACAGAGATATTTGTCTTGTTAAAAATGTATGGACTATTTTGTACGGCTGAGTTTGTGCCAGAAAATTAACCAATTCAAATGAACTCTACCAATGCTTCCCAGAACAGTGGTCAAATATCCAAATTAAATTTAGCCAGAGACTTATTACCTGGTAGCTCAAGAGATAATTAATCAAAAATGAATAGGGGTTGTATGTATATATTTGAACCTATATTTATAATTCTCTAAAACTCTTATTTTTTTAAGAATAGTTGGAGTTGTAAGTTTTATAATTCATTTCACTCTTCAGCTGTTCAAATGCATCAATAGAAGCCCGCAATTAATATGTTAGTCATCCTTGTGTTTCATTTATGTGCACTTTTGATCTTAACTGGGGTGAATGTATCTAAAATACATAAATGTGAAATGTGATGAAAATTTGTGAAATTTTTATGAAGATCTGGTTGTAAAGCTTGATCCTGTTGGATATAATTCTCTCTGAGAATCATATTGCATTGATGAACAAACCATTAATTAAGTCTATGACATCAAAACAGCAGTACACAATGAAATAAATGTCAATAAATGGATCACGAAGATTTAGTAATCACTTTTATGAAACTCCAACAGTAAGTTGCTTTTAATATACCCAGCTTGAACATGACCCAGAATCATTTTAAATGAGCATTGCCCTCATTTCCTGTTACTTCCTGAAGTCGGGCCTGCTGCTCTAAAAGGGCTGCAGTGATGGACAGTGACTTATACTTTAATAAATCTCTAAAAGAGTTAGAGTGGCAATTAACACGTTTAATTGATATATTGTTAGAAAAGTGAATTCTAAGCTATTTGAACTTAGATTAGCTATGTCAAGTTATTTCAAAGTTTTGAACTAAAGTCTCAAAATCTGGTTCACAAAATAAAAAGTCCATTTGTTGCATTAAATGATTTTTTTATCACACATCTAAAGAGGAGTTGAGAAATATTTTTGTATTTCTCAGAACAATGATCTTTTTATGACAAACACTGAAATTAACTCTAGTCTCCAGAAAAATATTGGAGTGTTATGATAAATGATTTAAATGGTTTTGAAACTGTAACTTCTTAAAATTATGAGTTACCTTTAAACTGGTGACTGGTCCAAGCTTAATTTGAATCAGGGGTGTGAAATTCCCATTGTTCTGCTGTATCAGGACAGGGTATAATATTTTTTGCTGTGATTATAACATCTATTTTTCTTTTTCTTTCCATCTAGAAATAAAATTATTATCTAGAAAAATAATTTTAATGCCCTTTAAGAGGGCCCCAAGTGATTATTATTATTAATCAAAAGGTAGGTCATGTCATCAGTTTCACTTTCAGTTTCTAGCATTCAGCATGCCGACACGAGTGAAAATCTATGTATTATGCAATAACGTTAACTGCTGTGGTATCAGAGTCATATTATAGTGTCGAATCTATAGTAACAGCACATGTCTAAGACACTCAACAATTATATGGCAAAGATTTTCCAACATAGCAGCCTGATAAAATTGTTTAAACTGCTGACGGAAATGTGTAACAGGGTAATGCTAATGCTAGGGTAATGTTATTTCCTAAGGCACTGTGTTTTCTTAAATCCTTGAAGCCAAGGGGAGATACACAAAAAGAATGTCCTTTCAGTTGCAGGATTTGGTTTTGAATCTTATCTACATAAAATACAGATTACTGTAGATGCTTTTTTTTGCTCAAATAGAATTTTGCTTCTAAATAATTGCACTGATTTTCTACACAGCTTCAATTGTTTTCTGGCTAAGAAGTTAAACAGACTGTTTTTTTTTTCCTTTTAATAGGAACAAAGGTATGATCTGTATCACAGTTATTTCTGTTGCTAATTAAGGGATTTGTTGATAGTAAATGCTTTTCCCAAAAGTCAAACAAGCTAAATAATAAAATTGCATTTCTTCCTTTACAATTTTCTTTGGTATTTTCATTATGAGAAGATATATAAATACATGCACCAAGGTTATTACATCTCCTGCTGGGTAATCCAAACAAAAAAAGCATCAAAGACATCCATGCTCTAAATCCAGAAGACACATACAATCTTGTGATCACACAAGGCCACAGCCTGGCACATTGTACACAGTGACTTATGGCTCTACAATAAACCATCCTTTAAATGGAGGAATTTCAAACAGACAGGCAGGGGACGTATGATAGATTAGTTGTGTCAGGTTTTATATCAGCCATTTAAGTTGTCACCCTCCACAGCAAACAGCCTGGAAGGCAGGCAAGCCTCAGCAGATTTCTGCACTGTGAGGATTCCTTCGTCCTCTTCTGCTGCAGCACAGCCGGTGAATATGATTGAGAGTTTGTAGAAGTATGACAAAGGGAAAATCTCCTGAATGGACTGCACATTGTGGACAATACATCCTAAGCCTCCACAGACACAATGCCCCTTCCATTGTATTCCCATGTATTTGTCTTTCTGCTACTTGATATTTGTCCATATCAGCCACCCTTAATAAACCTATTCAGCATTTCATGTCATCTCTCATTTGCACATCTCCTCTGTCAGCCCACCCAGGTGCATCCCTTGCCACTCTGATGGTATTTTCTCATATCACGGCTTATCAAATCCAAATTCCAATGATGGATAAATCTGCCTGAGCTGATGCGCTGGAGTGTGGCCTGCTGCTATCAATCAACATGTTGCCAGGTGATTTTGTTCTGCTGGGATGTATGACATTATGAGGTCCATTTAGAGCCCCAGCTGAGTCACAATGGCTCCAATCAGTCAAAGTCAATTTTTGGCAGTGGTCGGCTTTTTCTAATCACTGCTCTGCTACAACACCAATGTTTATTCCTTTTGATGTCTTGCATGCACGCCCTCGCTAAAGAGAAGAGCCATTTCCACCCCGTTTCCCCCGGGATGTGCTGTCCACTTTCCAAACACGGCATTTGGATAGTGAAGTTGAATTTTACAAACAGCATTGCCACAGTCAGTGATTTTCTTTTTAAAATGACCTGTGATGGAAAAAAAGTGGAATAAGATTGAGAAACTAGATATTGATGATTTTTACTATTGTTTTTTTGTTGTTGTTAGAACCAGGATTTGAGGTTTTCTGATAAGGATAAAGGTTCAATCAAACAGTGCAGTAATGTTTAGTTTATTATTCAAATCACTACGAAAGTTTTATATCTAAGGAAACTCAGCTGACTACATTGAATCACTGAGCTGGAGTCACTTCAATGGGATGAGCGTGTAGTCAGAGAGAAGTCTTGTTTGCATCTAGTCCTTAAAGGTCTATGGGCTACACAAAATATGTTCACAATTTTTGGACAAACTCATCTCAGACAATAAAATGTCTGGCCAGTTCTGCCTGTTTTGAGCTCCTTTCAGAATGAGATGTTTTAGCGCCTCTTGTCATTTTAAATCCAAATAAGTCCGTACTAGCCCCGTTCAAGTCACTTTTTACATTTGCACGTGAACATAGCTGCAAACAAATGCACAATTATACAACTGCACATCTTTGAAAACCATTTGTAAAGCCTCCAGCACAACCAATAAGAATGTAGCAAGTGGTTTCTGCATGGTAAGTCACCAACAAAACACTTGTCTTTTCCAGCAGCCATTGTAGAGTCTATACACTGTGATAAAAACAGTTGACCAATCATATTGGAGCTCAGCTTTGGTTGCTAGGTGACGGCTCAGTGGCCATTGATTGTGACTTACCAAGGAGGTTCTTGAAACGGCTGATATTCCAGAGACCAAAAAGCAGTAAATTATTGCCAAAGAAGCACGGTACATCATTTTAGGGTTTACAGCAACTACCTCTTGAATGTGGAAATTTCTCTTTGAGTTCAAAAGGCCAGTACTGAGCAGAGAGGTTACTATTCGCGGAGACATTTCACCATTTAAAAGTGGACACAAAGAAAAAAACAGAAGCTAGTAGACAGGGTTACATTTAAAAATTGACAGCAGCAAGATGACCCTTAAAAGTCAGTTATCAGATAACCATTCATTAGAAACTGTACCATTTTCAGCTAACCAGAAACACTTTAGTGCTAATTCAGCTGTATTATTGCTCTCCTTTTGCTCTGACCATGTCTGAACAGAAACATTTAAAATTAAAAGTTGGATTAATCAAACATTTTGTGCTGATTATTTCATTCTTTGTCTTCTGTGATGCTAATGACCAAAAATAATGCTTTTGGTTAATGGATAATTGGCATTGTGTTTTCACAACCCTGTCAACAATAAGCCATCAATAATGCAATCCTCCACACTTTTTTCTTTCAAACAATTGCACTGATGTTTAAATGTATTATATATTTATTTTTTTGCTACCTGATTAAAGACAAAGACTCCTGGCAAGTAGGGGAGACTTTAGATGACAACATCGGCCCTGATTAACTCTGGAGTGAATTTAATGAGTGAAAAACTCTAATTAAATAGTTGTGTAAAATAGATGAAAATTCTCAGTTGTTTTCTAGCCTGTCAGCCCTGTCATGAGTTGGGGTTTTCTTTTGTTCTGTTTTTCTTAATGCCCCCCACCTGGGTGTAATTTCCACAGCTGTTTCGTTGGATTGTGTTTTTGTTTCTTCGTGTATTTAAGTTCACCTGTTGTCCCCAGTCATTGTGGGATCATTTTCGTAACTCGCTGCCCTCTCAGTGAGACGAACAGAAACATTGGATAGGTACCAGTATTTTTCATAATAAAGAGGTTTTCTTTTTGAAACGGAGCTGATTTCTGGTTTCACCTTCTTCACCAATGACGGCTTCTGACAAGCCCAATCATAAATAAAAATGTTCTCCATTAATTCATTGCAAAAGCTTAAAATGTGCAAAAGAAAAATAAAATGGACGGATGGATGGACTTAAGAAGCTGGACTAATATTTTCCTCATTGTCTCGTTCCTTTTTTCATATCCAGAACTATAAAAATACTTTAATCAAATTCCAGATGTTTCCAGACTCCACCGCAACCCTGTCAAATATTAACACATCCGGTTCACATAACATAAGACTTTACATTTAACTGCATACAATCTTTCAACCTTCACCAGTAAGACTTGAAGGTGAGCCTTTTCTGTTGATCTCACTTTCATTTGATTCTACAATACCCTTGATTTCATAAAGCTACTTCAAACACCTCAGAAACTGACAAGGCTAGACTTAAAAGGCCACAGCTGAAATTGCTTGATTGCCTGCACTGGCACACAGTAACCTTCAGCAACATGTCCACAAAAGAAAATGGGTTATTTATGACCCTTGCTTTCTGCACAATGAGCGGAGCACACACTGTGAGCCAATGAATCTCAGGGAAGATAAACTCCGGCATTTCACACATAACAAAATCACTGTCCCTTTGATTAAATTAGGGATCTTAAGTTGTGTGTTATAGACACTTAGCCATCCACTTGATTGCATTTTACTTGAGAGCTTTAGTAAATGAAGCCATTTTGTGAGAGTGAGAAGCACAGAGACAGTGGTTTTGGTGAGGTTTTGTTGGGTGCGATATATAGTGGGATGGAAAAGAGGGAGGAAAGTGGAGAGGTGGAAAGAGATGGAAATTTTCTCCAGTGAGAAAAGATAAGACTTAAGTGGGAATGAAAAATTGAGTCTAGCCTGTGTCGTAAATGAGTTAGACACAGTATAACCTAAGCACATTATGTGCTGCTGAGTTCACTGCTCTTGGAAATTGCAGTTTATTATAGCAGATAGATGCAGTTTTGTCACTATGTGCTGAACTTTTTTTTTCACTGAACATTATGAAGGAAAACATAGTCAAGAATACATCTAATTACATTAATCTGTTAAGATAAGAAAAGTCTATAATCTTTTTTTTTTCTTGTGTATTGCATTTTATTTTGTTCTACTATCAGTTGTAATTGCTCCTCCTTAAATGGCAGTAAACGCAATTAAGCATCCGTTTCCGCCCCACAGCATGTTCAACCAGCCGTCACAGGGAAGCGTGCAACAGACACGCTAAATGCAAAAAAAAAAAAAAAAAAACATGTTTAGAAAGTTTGGAGAAATTAAAGACATCTCTGGTTCAGTTTGCAATGGAGAATCTGCACGCAACGATTTCTTGACTCATTTAATGCTAAGAGTAGTTTGCCATTTATTTATTGTTGCTTTCCAAACCACCCAAATAATCTCGTGTTCAATTTGCAAAAGAAAGCATGCATGCAGATTTTAAAACGTCACATTTTTTGTTGTTATGACTCATTTAATAGTGAGGGTGTGTTGGCATTCATTTATTTATGGCTGCCACTAGCAGCCACTAGGTTTAGCCACTTTCTAAAATACCAAAAATATATATATATATTTTTTCCAAATACGTATACCTACTGAAAAATGCAACAGTTTTGTGGACAATGTCAAGTATTGCCAAACTCTTGCAAAAGGTAAATGTCGTCTTCCACTCAATTTGTTGCAAAGAGAAGCAGCAGCCGTGTCTCTGAGCTGCTTGCACATAAGCACAGATTCCCCTGTGGTTCAACTGGAGGTTGTGCACTGAGTTAGAAAAAATGTTTGAGACGTTCCGTCTCATTTAACGTTCTCACTGACTGATTTTTAAAATTTGCAAGATTTAATGAAACATGAGAGGGTGTGCACACTTGTACCTATTAAAAAAAAAAATCAGACCATGTAGAGATGTTACTGCACATATTCATACTGAATCACAATTGCACATAAATCAATCCCAGTTGCATGGAATAGGGAATGCACCTGTGATGTAACACTATAGTGTATTTCTCCACTGGTAGTTACACTATCGTTCACTGCAGTGTGCAGGAGCACAGCACAGAGGAAGCTCACAAAATGTAAAATAAAGAGGCTACACAGATTACAATGTGTTTTTCCTCTTTCTTGGAAAATAAACTTCTTACCAGGATGCCAGCTACCGGTAAGTTGTGTGCTAATTATTTGCATTATATTTTACAAAGATAAAAACGTGGTATCTCATTAAGAAACAACAAATGGGCATAACAGGTTTGCAACATCAGAAGTTTAGCTAGATACATTGTTTTAATGGTACCGTTTTCAAAACGTTTAAATAAAAAGAAACAAAAACGATGTATATTTGTTTCACATTGTTTTTATCTCCACTAAAATTTTAATTTAAAAAGGGTCAATGTGTTGTGTAGGTATTTTTAAATTACACTTTGATAACATTTAAACCATAAACCGAAAAGTGGAAATCATTTTGGAAGTGTTTTAATACAAATAAACCAAAGTATGAGTTGTTCCTAAATGCACCATGGGGATAAACACACAAAGCACACCTGGCAGAGAAACACCTCGACGGACATAATTCTCTTGAAACAGGATATGATCTTTTGATATGCTTCATTTAGTTTAATAGAAATTCACCAGCACAAAAATCCTGCCTTGATGTCTAGTTCTTTTTACATCAGAGCACAATGACTTGAAAGGATTGTTTCTTTTTAGTTTCTGTAAAGATTATAATTAACATTTGTTTCTTTTTTGCTGTTATGACTGACTGAACTGTAATTGGTGCATCTCTAACATCAGAATGTTGGATGTTTAATATCTACAGTGTTTTGATTATGTTTAACAGTAACAGCTTTAATTTATCTGAAGCAGCCACTTACTCTTAGTCAGCTCCAGCGACAGTGAATCATGAACAAACTGTGTCTCTTAAGTGTTGTTTTCAAGACATCTTCTATGACATACACTTTATACTCATACGCAGTAGCTCGTATTTGCAATGCTTCACAATTTTAAATGTCACTAAGCATTAAAATCCAACTGCTTTATGAAAAGAAACAGATAATTACAACCAGACTTCAGCTGTTACACCACCCACTTGCGTTTTAAGGCTTAAACAATCAACATAGCAGAGATAATACCAAGCCTAAAGAGAAGTAGGCAGATTTTAGAGCATTAAGCAAGGACAACCAGCTGTTTTCCACTGCTGCTCTGTTACAAGCTCCATTTAGCATCAGGGAGCCCTTTAATGTTCATCATATCTGACAGCATTGTCAGTGTGCTTATTTAGTTTGAATTAATTTTCAAGCTTGTTATGTTGAATGCGAAAATTTATTTGAAACGCAAACTGCCATAGCAGGCTATAATTAATAGTGTCATTCATTTGACTCAAAAGTGGCATATTGACTTTTTTTTCCCTAATTGTTGATTATGAGATAAAAGCAACATGACGATTAAAAAGAACCCCTCAGCTTGAAGCTGTAAAAGCCATAAAATTGAGTCTGAAGGAATTTATTATCTTCTGCTCAGTCTTCATTAGCCTGTCAGTCGTTCTTGTCTAGACTGAAATTCCTCCTTGTGGAGCTTTGAGACCGGGGTGCTGCCAAATCACAGGGAAACCCACTGGAGCGCACATAACTAACCCAACTACACACACACACACGCACGCACTCTACTGTATTACAAATCTTTTTGTTTCCAACCTGAAAACTCTTGAATTTCATCAGAGCATGAACAATATTGTGAGTGCAAAAGTCTCAAGTGACCATTTTGGTTCTCTCCAAAGTCAATTTCTCCTTCCTGATGTGTCAACCATTGACTCTCAGATTTTTCTTTCCTGCTTTATGAACATTAAAACTGTTAACTATTAAAGGGAGTCATCTTTCTATTTACTTAGCTTGTTTTGTGTGGTGCAGATTAATTAGTTTGAGCAAAAGGAGTGAAAGTTGTGCACAACATCCCAAATTGTCTCTGAATTCTAGTACCGGATTCCATTTAAATAGTTTTAAAGATACTCCAGTGCTGCTTTCCCATGCATCTAATGCCATAACAAAGTTAGTTTGATCTCCAGCTAAGCACAGGTTGGCACAGATTACTCTGGACATGTTGAGGCATTTTGCAACATCAGCATTTCTGTTAAATTTCTGATCAAAGTCAGTGGTTTTCCAACCTCCTCCTCAGGAAACACTCTCCTGCATGTACTAGGTGGTTCCCTGGCTCCACACACCTGACTTAAATAAATGGGTGATTAACAGGCTTCTGCAGCACTGTGTGGAGGTAATTTGATTCAGGTGTGCTGGAGCAGAGAAACATCTAAAACATGAAAAACGGTAGGCTCTGAGGACTGGGATCGATGCAAACCAATTTTTAAAAGTATGTTGGAATGATCAACTAATAAAAATCTAATAAGAAAGGGTCAGCTGCAAGTTAGGGTTGTCCTAAAGAAACTCTGTTTGGGACAAAATAGCTCTGTTTTTCAAGAAAAACCAATAAGAGTGACTGCAAGCCTTTTTTTTCCAATAAATGAATAATCTTAAATCAGGGGTGTCAAACTCCAGTCCTCAAGTCCTCGCTGTCCTGCAGTTTTTAGATGTGCCACAGGTACAAAACACTGGCATGAAATGGCTTAATTACCTCCTTCATGTGTAGATCAGTTCCCCAGAGTCTTGCTAATGACCTAATTATTCTATTCAGGTGTGGTGCAGCAGAGGCACATCTAAAAGTTGCAGGGCAGTGGCCCTCCAGGACTGGAGTTTGACACCTGTGTCTTAAATGGTTCAGGTCGGTATTGAGAACATAAAATCTCGATCAGGACATCAATTTATTAAGTTCAGGGGCAAATTGAGATTTATAAAATTCAATATTTCCTAAAATAGGAATAATTAAACAAAATGCATAAAAATGTTTCCGGCTGCAACTCGTCGTCTGCGACTTCTTTCCAGCTCCATCTGCCTTCTTGATTGTTGCTCCACTTCCATCCTTTTCAGTTTTTTTCTTCCTGATGTTGATATTTCTCCACTCAGACAACAGCTGGTGTTTGTTGCTTTCCGCTGTAGGTAATGTTAGCAGGCAAAAGTAATTTCTTTTCCTCCTGTCTTTTTTTTGTGTGAAAAATGACAGATGTTCATGAATACACTTAAGTCATTTGATTCCATATTTTATATGGCTGAGAGAGCTTCAATTAAAACTGTGAACTGTCTGCCACATGCATGTCTGACAGTGGAAGGGGCACGCCAGGCTTCACAATGATTAAAAATCAGCTGACGTCCAGCTGAATTTCAATCAGAGCTGTAACTGGATTAAATCCTTTTCTTTTCCTGGTGGCTCCTCTAAAAGCACGTCAAGATAGGGAATCATTAACTGAATTAATGTAGACAAAGCCAGATGGAGGCAAGTGGGCTCATTGAAATCAATAAATAAGACAGACACGTGTTTTTATTTTTATTTTGAAGTTGTTGGCTCAAATCCTCCCAGTTTTTGCGCTTGGTGAGTATGAGTCATTTATCTGACTTGCTTTGAGACACAATTTTCTTCATTTTTATTGTAAAAGTATTGGTCTTACTCTTTTGCTTTGGGTCTCGTTATTAGTAACTGAAATTGCAAATAAGGTTGACATTTTGAAATGCTGCTGAAGAACCTGTTATTTTTTACTTATTAAACTTTGAGACGAAGGTTGTTTTGTTACAAGAGTAAATAAATAAGAAATCACTTAAAATAAAACAGTAATTAAAGTACAATTTGTTAGAAATAGTAATTTTGGAGAAAGGAGTGAAGCTGTGAAGATAAAATAAAGACACAGTGCAGCAACTATAAAAACAACTATGAAGTACAACTAAACATTTGTTAAAAGTTGCAATTTTTGCCTTATGTTGTCTCTACCAATTCAGAAGATTTTTAAAATTGTAAGATTCTTTCTTTTGCTTGGATTTAATTGTTATTCTGAAATAACCTCCTCCAGTAGATCTATGAGAATAGTAATGAGCTACTTCTTTAAACCAAAGGCAAGTAAATAACAGAGAAACCAGTCTGAATAAGTTCTAGTGAGCCTAACATTACAAGGCTGGAATAAATTGCAAGAGTCTGCAACATAAAAGCAACAGCTGAGGCGTCATAAAAACACTCCACACATCATCTATGATTTAAGACATGATATAAAATAGATTGAAACTAGAAGTGCATAATTAATATTTATGATTTTTTTTTCTTTTTAATTTACTTATTTATTGAGTCATTTGTTTATGTGCTTTGAAACTGATGATTATAAGAAATTCATCTCCCTGAGCTGAAGAATAAAGACGTCCTGAACTCAAGATGATTTATTTTTTGGTAAAAATGTAAAAACAGCACCTCATAAATTACATTCATGATCATGTCTTGTTCATTTTTTAAAAACCAGAAGCTTAGGATTTCAGTTTGTTTCCGTTACAAATGTGCACAAAACTTTGTTGGTGTTCCGCTAATGTCTAAACAACACAATTTCACAATTGCGGTATTTCCATTAAATAAGAGATGTAATTAAAATCTCACGTGCACCATCATCCTCCTACCACTTGTCATCTTCTCCATCAGTAGTAACATCCGTTTGCTTATCACGACTCGTGTGATGCAAAAAGTGTTTACATTGCAGTTTTGTGAAACCACCTCATCCCAGTGCCAAAACATTTTATCGAAAAATGTTCAAAATTGCTGTTTCCATTAAACAGATTTATTTTTATTTTTAGAATTTCAATTTGTGCAGTTATGTGGTAAATGGAAATGCAGTCACTGTGAAAAGCAATAGTAGACTGATAAGTCTGAGATGAGCTTTAGATAACAGCAGCTTTTAAAAGTATTTACACTCTGAATGTGGGATCTTAAGTGACAAACCAACACAAAGTAAGTCGTAATTGCAAAGAGAAAAGAAAGATACAGGATTTTTTAGAAAACCCTTTTCCAAATAAAAATCTGAAAAGTTTGGCCAGCATTTGCATTTTACCTGCTAAGTAGAAACCCTGCAGTCTCTTGCTGAGACCAACAGCTTTCTTTTGGTTGATGAAATTCAGACACTGCAGGTTTTCCTCTAATTGATCCATTACCCTGACCTCTTGTTTTCTTATAATTTTTTATGAATGATAGATTTTATTTGACTTAGAAGGCTGTAAACAACTGCAGAAAAGTTTGAGGAAGTCAAATGTTTTCTGTTTTTCTGAAACCAGATGTGATACTTGGATCTTCCAGACTGATTAAAAACTGCTAACCCACTCTTTCTCGCTTAAATCTCTTTCTCCCACCATATCCACTCCATGCACATAAGACCCATCATGCAAGCTTTCCATTGATCTATACCAGAAGAGGAGCTGAGGTTCTTCAGTGGCCCTGATCCTGTGGTTCTTTTTAGCTTCCTGTGTGCTTTTATCCCTGTGGGATCCTTTGTTCTCAGCTTACAGAGTTGATCCTCTCTGTTACGTTGTGTTCAAAGGCTTTTGTTTTGGTAGAGCGCATTTGATAAAATCTGATTTCCAGTTCTGCATTTTACTGATCACTGTGTCTGTGTCATACTCGATTAAATATGATTTTCTTTCTTTTCCGTTGCTTTATTTGTCTCGTATCTTTAGCTGCAAAAAGGGGTTTTATATCAAAATGCCCAAGCAAAGCAGGTTAGCAACATTTATTTGTTGCTAAAAATTGGCACAAAGAAACAAAGCGCATGTACGTAGCTTTAAAAACCGGTAGCAAAATGACTGTCTTGTGTGGAAACAATCTAAATGGATTTTTATTCATTTTGCCTAAGCTGTTTGCATTTTTGTCCACTTTGTTTTTTTTTTTTTATTTCATGTGAAATTACATGGGACATTTAATGAGATTATAATTCAATAAACTAAAAAGTAAATAAACATATATAGAGTTTCTCAGGGCCATTTGTTCTTCACTTTTTAGATATTTCTCTGTTCCAGCACACCTCAATCAAATGATTGCAGTAACCCCTGAATATATGACTAAGTGCTACAGAAGCCTGTTAAGGACCCATTTATCTAATACAGGGAAACACTTAAAACATGCAGGACAGTGAGTCCTAAAGACCACGATTGAAAACCACTGACTTTGATTATAAATTTAACAGAGATGCTGATGTTGCAAAAGGTTTCTACATGCTCGGGACAATCTGTGCCAACCCGGGTTAGCTTGAGATCAAATTACCTTTGCTGCAGCATCAGATGTGTAGGAAGGCAGCACAGGAGTATCTTCAATGTCATTTAAATGGGATATGGTACAAGAGTTCAGAGAAAGTTTGAGACACTGTGCAAAAGTTGCAGGTCTGTAGCTAAAACAAATTAACCCAAACCACAGATATACAAGCCAGGTATAAAGAAAAACGACCCAGTTCTGTAACCGTAGCTCAAAATGGCAGAATCAACTCTTCAGTGTGCAGTCAAGTTCTCCAGAGTCCTGCTAATGATCTCATTATTTGACTCAGGAGTGCTGAAGCAGAGACCTTGAAGACCCCGTGCTCTAAAGCATCGACTGGTATCGCCGTTTTCCAGTTAACTTTTTGTTGCCTTCTTGGGGATTGTTTCCACCTAATGCACCTAATTTTTGGAAACTCGGTTTTTCAGAATACTGCGTCTAATGCCACTAAAGATGTTGATGGGCTTACCACTTTACAACTTATAATACAAACATTGTCACAGTCACTGAGAACATGCTAAACATAACTAGGCATCTCAGAAAGTTTTGGCATTTGAAAACTGAATATTGGACATAGTCTCTGTTAATGGGATGGACAAAAACATGCCTAAATGCTGTGTAGATACAAACAAAGAAGCACCTCAATAAGAGGATAATAATCTTAGCATTATGTTGTGAATTTAATTTTTTGTCATCCTTTTGAAAACTGTCTGGGATCTCCCCTAGATGTTTGTGCCTGCATGATACAGACGCTGACAACACTGTTTACGGTGAAGAAGAAGAAAAAACACACATTCCCAAGTTGTAAAGTACTAAATATGAAAAAGTCCTGAGGAGTTTTCCAATATAATATCTTAGTTTTCAGCATAATTAGTCCTCTCTGTTCATGGTTGCCTATTGGATGATTTCTGCCGTGAATGCAAATGCAATGTGAAGCTTTCTCTTGAGATCCTCAACTTACAGCAACCTTGTGTGTTCTCCTGGGAGGACCAAGACAAAGACTTCAGCATAAAAAGACTGGGAAAAAACACCAAACTGCAGCACAAGTCCAAAATAAACAAGACACAGCTGGCCAGGTGAGCAAAGCTGAACCTGGTCCTCTGGCTCCTGCATTTTAGAAATCCCTCATTCATCTCTGGGAAAAGCTAACACAACACTTATGTGTAACACAATTACCAGTGACAACAAAAATACACCTGTATTGGTTAGAACTTTAAACTGTTTTTAAAATGTTTTGCTTTAATTGAATCTTTATTTCTTTTATTTTCCTCAGCTGGTATGAATCACGTATCTTTATTTAGAGTAATGCTTCATGGTTGTTTCATTGTTGTGACTCAACGTGGAGAATAAATGACTCCTTTCTTTAATTTTTCATGACTTGAAAGAGCAGTCAATGCAGTGCAACAATAACAGCTTTATTAAAAAGTCATGCTGACAGGGGGTGTTGTGTGTGGAAGAATTTATAGAACAATAATTGGAAAAAACAATAGATACATCCCACTGAATGTTAGCAAAGGGAGAATATTTTATTAAAACAAACTCAGACA